>NC_142206.1:23320690-23632148 GCF_049639895.1 Pseudopodoces humilis
CCCTTCATGTCTGATGATTTCTGATCTGTCTGATCTTTTTGTCTCCTTATCTGGGTGTTTTATAGCTCTAATTCCTTCTTCCTGCCATTTTCTTTACATGAGAATAGTCTAGCAAGAGTACTTAGAGACGAGGCCAAGACTTTTTTGAAAGGTCCCATGAAAGGACCCTAGCAGAGAGCACCAAACACACACCAGCTAACTACACATTGCTACAGCTCAGGACTAGCACATGACTCGGAAGAAGTCAGGACTAGAAAGGTCCTCCCTCTGCACTTTCTGAATTGGCAGTAATTAGAAATGGCAATCTTTATGCTGATGCAGTCCCCAAGCACTAGGACCAGATGCACTGAGCACTTGTAGCTCTGAGACCACCTGCCAGGGACAACCTAGAGCTGAACACGGCAAGGGCACCTGCTTGATAAGATGCACTTCCTGCATAACAAGTTCACTGTACCACGTTCCCTAAAGCATTAAATAACATCATGATCTTCAAATCTACTATTAATTTTTCATGCAGATTGTCAAATTTGTGTGTGATTGTGCAAGTGTGAGAACGCTATGAGTAAGTGTGAATAAAAACAGAGCTGAGCTGCAAGAACTGGAACGAACTGGGAATAAATCAATCTTAGCCCTATGTGACAATATAAATACTTCTCCAGTCCCATATATGGTGAGAAGACACTAGACGCCATTTCCTCTCACAGTCCACACATCCTAGCAGATTTTCTGAAGCACAGGAAGAACCCTGCTTGCCTACAATCTGTCACAGTCAACTATTTCACTTAGGTCTCTTCCTCCTTGCACCACAGAGAACTGCACATTTCAAACAAGCTGAGTCATCAGAAGCTTTACAGACCTTATCACATACGAAGAAGAGTAGCTAAGAAAAAGAGAGGCCAGAAAAGAAAGAGATACACATTTCTGTCGAAATCATTGAACCAGGCACAGTGCTGGTGCAGAAGGGAGCACTCAAAGAGCAAAAGCTGCAAAGCACAGGTTACGCCTGCAGGAAGTTATTATCAGCTCTATTATCACACCAAAACCAACAGAAAGCCACACCAAAGATTAGCTGAGAGTGTTGTTTGCAGACAGGAACTATAAAAATACTAAATGCCCAGAAATGACTGATTTATAGAAAGGCAGCAATTGTATGATCTGGATCTGCCTGGATCTCATTCTGTAAGATAATGTAAGAAGACAAAAGGCTTTCAAACTGAAGAAGGGATATGTTATATGAAACAAACATAAATAACACAGTTTTTAAATTGCAAAAAATTCCAAGTGACCACATCAGACAGAATGAAAATGAAACGGTTTTCCAAACAAATCTCTCTTCTTCTCATTGTGACCTTGGAGAGAGATCTCCTTGCTTGTAGGAATCACCCTGGAGAGCTCTGTGGCTTTCTGGATTGCACCACACATTGCCAATCTCCTCTGATCCCAAGGAAGTTCACTTGGTTGTCTCTGGGTCCTGCCTGTGCCCCTCAGGGTGGTCTCTGTCACAGTGAGCTGCACTGACTGTCCTCCTGCCACGCCTGGAACCT
Source organism: Pseudopodoces humilis (assembly GCF_049639895.1). NCBI lineage: Eukaryota > Metazoa > Chordata > Aves > Passeriformes > Paridae > Pseudopodoces > Pseudopodoces humilis. The sequence continues at coordinate 23,322,235 of NC_142206.1, forward strand.
TCTCCCCTAAACAACACCCATCCCCTGCTGTCCTTTCCAATGGCTCTCCTTTTCCAGCTACTTCATGTAGGGACACAGCACACAACTGAGAACATGCACACCAAACACATACCATCTGTCACATTTGGGAATTTAATTTGTGTAGGCATTGACCTGAGACAAGCTCTGTAGGCAAGGACTGAACTACGTGCAATCTCTCTGGCTGAGCTGAGAGGCACAGACATAAATTTCCTTCCTCTAAGCCACTTCCTTCAAATCTCACAGTAAACACAACACATTTTCTGCAGATCTTCTATTCTACAGTGGGGTGAATTATTTTTGGCACAAGCAAGTCCCATGGGCTTTGATGGAAGCAGCTGGGGTCAGATCTCCCCATCCCCTCTACATGTGTGAAGTTATGTCACAATTACACTAAAAATATCAGTGCATTCCACAATGATGGAGACGATGGTGGTTGATCCTGTAACAGGCACACGTCTGCTGCTGCACTGAGAGAGCTCCTACGGCAGGGCTTGACATCCACTCTTCTCACACAGCCAAACCTGCACCCATCACCTGAACTGCAGCTTGTAGGATGGCTCTCTCATCACCCATCCCTTGTGTGATGGGGGTGGGAGGAGTAGAGAGAGCAAGGTTGTCTCTGAGGAGTCTGGCAAGAGGAAGGCAGGTTGATCGTTTTGGTATGAGAAATCTGGTCTGCATCAGGGAAGCTTCTCACACTGCCCTGCAGTGAGAATGAATGTGCTCTAGTTCAGCTTGAATTCCCTGTATCTTATTCAGTTCCAACTGCTCCCCATCAAGAGATTAATTCAGTAGAGGTAGAAAAATGAGGGAAAAAAAGCCCAGCTGCACCAAATCCTGAAAAGAAAATCCTGAAAAGAAAGTAAAAAAAAATCTTCCAGATTTGGGAGTCAAACTTGTAGCCATGGGCAAAAAACCTGTTATGAATTTTCTGTGCCTAAGGATTGAGTGATGGTAACTTTTCTGGAGAGTTTGGATAAGGAAGCCAGTTCTTTTTCAGAAAATTTTAGCTGGGATACATCTAAATAGTTCTTAAATCAGAAGACCAAACTTTTGGCACACTATTCTAGCCTTTGGGCCTACTTGAATTTAAGTGCTTTCAAATTCTACTTGGACAAGTATTCTAATTCTATTCTATTCTATTCTATTCTATTCTATTCTATTCTATTCTATTCTATTCTATTCTATTCTATTCTATTCTATTCTACTCTAATTCTATTCTATTCTACTCTATTCTATTCTTTATAGCTAAGGTTGCATGTGTTTAAATCTGTTTGTTGACAGAATTTCCCCCTTTTGAAGGGGGGCATACCAAGATTTCATAGTATAGAACTGAATTACAAAGGGATGGCAACTTCTATTATCTGTCTGATTTCTGCATGGGATTTGTCTTTCACAAACAATCTGGGTATCTCCATGTGAATTAAACTATTTCAAAAACTATGGGCATCATAGGATCTTCTCCACTCTAAAAAAAAAAAAAATGAAACAACTGCAGTAGCAAAAGAGCATAACTTTATTAACTATTTAAGAGCTCAGAAAATTAGTAAGAGACACATCCATTTTTATTGTGCTATGCTATGTCTCAAGTTTGTAAGTAATTGGAATTTTCTATAATAATCTCCCTGACTGACTAGGCATCTGTGAATATGGAACCACAATACTCCACAGCAAACCAAGTGCTTCCTCTTTGAGAAACACATAACTGCCATGTCAGGTGACAAATGTGGCAGCTTTACTGATATTACAGCCAGAAGTGGTACAAATGCCCCTGCAGCCAAGACTGCTTTTCTCTTGTTACCCTTTATATTGATCAGGAACCCAAGCAAAGTCTAAGCCACTACTTCTGGCAGTGAAAAATTACAGACTCACTTAGCAATTTCTTAAAACTCCAGTGAATTGTCAGTACAGAAATCAGGCAGGTGGCTTGGCTATCCAGTTCTCATTAATCTGCCCTCTGGCACATGTCAGTGCTCTGAGAGAATTTTGTTTTAATGTGCTTTATATGCTTTATTAAAGCCATTCAAGAAATATTGAATATATAAGTATTTTTTCACTGAAGGACATTCATGTGGCACTCCGAAGACATGAGCTAATTATTTTTTTCCTTGAATATTTTTTAAATAATATCTGGCTTCAATAATGAAAGAGTAATATTTTTTCATCAATCAGACTCATGTCATTGGAGCTGTTGGATATTTAGAGGACACATATAACATAAACAACACATATAATCTCACTTACTCATTTAAACGAGCCAAACTTTCTAAGTTATTATGCCTTTGTTCATTCATTTGCAATTTCCAAACTATTAATGAACGAGAAACAGAGATGAATTAGACATAAAAGATAACTCCCTTAAATTGTAAAGAATATAGTCAAGGTGATTTTTTTGTTTGTTTGTTTGTTTCCATGCCACTTCTTTATTAAACAGTTATATCACTATCTCAAACCAGTAAAATATCAGAGTCGGAGGAGATAGGGAGAGGACCATGTCCTCAGTATATCCATGTGGGTGTGTTTGCTATCTTTAGCCCAGATTTGGACTTTCACAAGTCTAACATAACAATCTTTTTTTAACAATCCCATATCAATAATTGGGACCTGTTAGAAGAATTCTAATTATATTGTTTATAAATGTTCCACTCGAAGGAAGACTGGATCTTATAACTTCAAAGATTAATAAAGCCTCAGTATAAAATGTCACTGCTCATTTTCAAAATGAATGATATTTGATGTGGAGAAAGGAGAAATGTGAAGTTACAGAAAGTGTGCCAATTCAAGTGACTGCAGCACACACAAATGAAATGCCAGTTAAAAGGCCCTGAAAAATTTCAATGTTTCAGAAAGGTCATCTATTTTTTTTCTGCTAGTGCATGGGCAGTTTGCCTGAGTTATGCAGTGGAGAAAAAGCAGGTTATATTTTACAGTGTGAGAACCATATGATGAAAGGAATAACAATTTAGCACATCTGCCAAGAAGAAAAGCCAGAAGGAAACATTTCCATGATCTATTTTATATACTTCTCTGCAATTATATTTTTTTTAACAGGTGCACTGTAGGACAGAAATGTTCTGTCAATTCACTGTAGATTAAAATCAATAAATCAAGCACACCAGAAATTCTCTTCTGCTGGCTTTGTAGATTGTAAGGAACTATACAGATACTTCTGAGTCTCTGCTGCCTCTTTCTCAAATATGTTTTGTTATTCTTCATAAACAAAACTGTGAAGGTGTTTTGTACTTACTCAACAGAAGCATGTTGGGGTAGACCAAGATTGTCAGAAGGTTTATGGTGTAGAACTGTGCAATTTTAGCTTCACAATAACTAAATGAAACACTACAGACCCTACTCATCCTGATGGCCTTTCAGGCCCTTGCGCAGAGATATCATAGAAACCATCACAATGAAACCCCTTCTGCCTTTCCTCTTCATATCATTTATGATGAAAACTTTAAAGAATTAGTTTCTAGAAAAATTTCTAGACCTTTTTTCTTTTTCCCAGTGTGGTGTGGGGAACAAAAAAATCAATGATGATGATGATGATGATGATGGTGATGATGATGATGATGATGATGATGATGATGATGATTATTATTGTTATTATTATTAAATATATAATCTGAAACTGAATCTGGTAAACATTTGTTTGTCTGACTTCCATTCCTCTATAGAATAAAAAGAAGTTCCAGTAGATGTTCGCTTCCCAATTCTAATTTTCCCATTACAGGTACTAATCTCTCAATCCTAGCCAGTCTTGTAAAGCAGACACTACTGGCTGATAGATCTATGCAAGCAGCCCTTATAAAAAAAACAAAACTGGAAGGCTTCCAAAATCTGGAAGGATTTGTTTGTCAGGGACATTTGAACTAAGTAACATTCAGTCAGTCACTCAGGAGTAATTTGGTTTGGAAGTAAGAATTTAAAAAATCCTGCAGAAACAACAGTTATTCAGCCAGTGCTCACTCTTGTAGCTTCACAAAGCACACAAAATTTGACACATAGATGGACCTCCTCAAAGTTTGTCATGCATTGTCTTGCTTTCCAGTATTCAAATTCATTATCACCTACAGATATCTCTCCACCCACATCTCAGATAATATCCAGCATGTCTGTCTCAGCTCCATCATGTTAGCTTTTCTCCTTGACAAAAGGAATACTTACCTTATCTGAACTTTCTTGAGAACCATGGACAAGTGCTCTTTTATGTACAGCCTGACAAGGAGCCCTGAAAATTCCATAGAGAGAGTTCTGAAAAATTTACACATTCCCCTGCTTTTAGATGTCTCAAAAAAATTTCATGTACAAACCCTGTATTTAGTTGATTTGACATAAAATGTAACTTTAGGTGTATATGTAACTTATAAATAATAATGTTCTCCTGCTCTCATGTAGGGAGCACTAAAAGCCCCAGAGAACACCTCCTTTCAGTATGACTCTGGTACAAGCAGCCAGAAGATGTACTTGATCTCTGTCCGGTCAGCTGATGTCCTGTTGGACATGTATTTATTGTGCACCCCTGTGAGCTACACAGAGATAACAAAATTACAGCTTGGTGGGTTGATACAGGCATTGTTTGTGAACAAGGTGCTCTGCTGCTTGTTTACAAATAAGGGGAAGGTTGAGGCACACGGGTGTGTGAAGGGTGAGAGCTGCCCTGCCTGCAGAGACCATGAGATGGTGCAGCTCGGGATCCTAAGAGACTGGAAAGAAGCAAGATCACAGCCCTGGACGAAAAGGAAGTACACAGAAGGTGAAAACAGGGACAGGTAACCTGGCAGGAATAGACACTGGCCCAAGCATGCAGAGACAGCCAGAAAAGCCAAAATCCACTAGAAGCTGAACCCAGTGAAGTCTCTTACAAGTGTTGAAGTGGCAACAGATGTAGCAAAGAAGTTTGGGGTCCAAAACTGTTTGGTGTTTTCATTAATGATCTGGATGATGGGGGAGAGTGCATTTTCAGCAAATTAGCTGATGACACAAACTGGGAGAAGTGGCTAAGCCAGAGGATTGTGCAGCTCTTCAGAGGGACATCAGCAGGCCAGGGAAATGGATGACAGGAATCTGATGGAGCCCAGCAGAGGGAAGTGTCCAGTCCTGCACTGGAGGTAGGATAACCCCATCCACCAGTACAGATTGTGCAGCTGGAAAACAGCTTTGCAGAAAAGGATCTGAGTTTCCTGGTGGACAGACATTTAACATAAGACAGCAATGCCCCCTTGAAAAGAATAATGACAGTATCTAGATCTGCATTAGACCTGGGTTTTCCTACATTTTCAGATATATCTGTTATTTCCTTAACAAGATCACAGCCCTGGTAGAACAACATATTACTTACATTTTTAAAAGGAGAGGTAATAGAGAAAAAAGCAGTCAGTCAGAAGAAAAGAAAGGTAACCTAACATTACCTAATCCTTCCTTTGTTTCATATCAAAGTTCTTTTTATTTTATTTCATTGTGCAGTTTCTAACTTTTTAAACTACATGACTCAGAAAACATTTAAATTATGAACACTGTAAGGGAAAAGCTTTAGTAACAAAAACAGAATATCAGTGACTTTCAAAACAATTAACTTGAAAAGGTCAGAAATATTTTGGCACTACCCCACTGTTGTAGGTACTTAATAGAGCCTTTTTCTCCAATCCAGGCTGTTGGAACCAACATTGCTACTTTCTGACTTTTCTTAAATTCAGTCACTAAAGACTTCAAGGCTTCTTCAGAAAAAAAACAATTTTGTAACAAGAACACAGAAAATGCACCAGGTATATGTAGGTAATGACATTTATAGTACTGCTGGTTTTTCTACACTTCATTAAATGTTCACCTTTATGTTGTCTCAGATGGAATAGGATCAATTCAGACATGGACAAAACAAACTTGCCTCTGTTTTGCAGTTACTACACATGCTTTACATCCTCCAAAACCTGAAAACAAAGTTGTTGCAGTCTAAATAACATAGATGAAAGGGACATTTGCTCAGAGGACAGCTATTTATTATGTTAGGAATGCAAAAATCAGGGGGATTAAAAGACAAAAGGTTAATACGATAATGCCCAATCTCAAAAATGGCACATTAAAAGATATCCAAGAAAAACTAAAATCAAAACATTCTCAAACCCTTCTTATCATATCACTCTGATACATGAAGAATTCCCATTCTCAAGCTTAGGTTTGAAAAAGGTCTGTCCACACAACTGAGAAAAAATGCTGGGACTGTCCTATATACAGAGACTGAATGACAAGCTGTATTTAATTATCATTTTAATTCCCATCCAGGCATAAGGTACCTAATCTTATGCATTATCTTTGATTACAAGATAATAATTCTCTCCTAGGATAGAAGAAGCAAAATATATTTCTTTTTACTTAGAGGTATTTATCTGGAAAGGTTTATCTTCATTTCACAACAGAAGCAACCTTGTGAACATCCTTGACACTTTAAGTGGAATATGCAGAAAAAAAAACCCTATTAGTATCCCAAACAAAGCAGTTGAAAAGACATCCAGAAAAAAAAGAACTTAAATGAAAACCTGGCTTCATCCAGGATATTCCTGGGAATTAATGAAGCCAGGTTTTCATCCATTCATACAGCAGAAAAAACAATATCTGCATATGACTATGCCCAGGAATATCTTGTTTGTTATATGGGATAACAAGAAATCTTGTGCGCAGAATATGAGATTGTTATATATAAATTACAAGTTCTGCAGAACCTAACTAGGCTGCTTTCCTCTCACATTTATGGGTGCCTCAAGTAGAAGATACCAAGAAACATAGAGCAGAATTTTGCTAACACAGTGCATATATATTTGTTGATAAATATGTATTGTGCACAATACTGTTAAAATATATGCTAATAAAAAATTGATTATATTTTAAACCAGTGAGGATGACCAACAAGTAGAACCTCAAATGGATTCTATTTAAAAAATTCTTTTTTTAATTCCTATTTAAAATTTATTTCTTCCAGAGAAAGTAAACCTGGGCATTGTAACCATATCACTAGTACACTGCAATTACAATTACACTGACTCGATACATTTTGGACTGGAAAAAAAGAAACTGTCTTAAGCTGGGTTTAATTTGAAATATACACATCACTTCTGTGTCAGAAGCAGTTTATAAAACTGACATCAGGGATGCTACCTAACAGTTGGGTTTTTTTAAAACAATCTCACATACTCAATTATTATATCTCTACTCAATTATTATATTCTCTATGGCCGGAATTCATGCCAAGCATTTTTTACAAAGAATATAATCCGTACCTTTGATTTAATTTAGAAAGTAAATATAATCTGTTTAAAATTAGCAGGATTGGTTTTCAGGATTTTTGCTTGTTTGTTTTTTTGTTGGTTGGTTCTGTTTGTGTTTGCTTTTTGACATGAACAATGCAAATAGATTACTTTTCTGAAAAGAAAAGACTTCTTAGAAAATTTAATTATGTGACAGTGCTAGCTAGCATCAAGCACAAGCAGAACCTATGGAACCTTTATAGCACATAAATACATTTTGAGCTACAAAGCTATCAGATTCAATGTGTTTATTCCTTTGGAACTTCAAACCACAGATCTGTGCAGCCCTAGTAATGCATATACTTATGTTCTGACTCAAATATAGAGATCATTTTCCCAGACACTCTGAAAATGGACCTAGAGAATGACATACATATCCTACTTTCTTCTCCTGAAAGCTACAGACACGGCTTTACTCCATGGCACCCTAATATCCAAGTAACAGGATTATTACAGAACTTGGAAGTCAGTTGTAACAAATGACTTGATGATTCTCAGAGGCAGGCAAGTTAATCATCAACAGCCCTGCACTAACACCAGTGCATTAACAAATAAGAACAAATAAAACTCCGAAACCATTGGCCCTTGCTATTGCTGAGGATAAAAAAAATAATTCTGACATAAATTATATGCCTACAATCCCACTTAAGGATCTCTTAGGTCATTAGTGTTTCCTTCATTCTCTGCATCTGCAGCCCCCCTGTCGTCCAGTTCCTTTCCTGTACGGCTCAGAGCTGGTTCAGTCACGCCTGACCAAGCTGTAGAGAGCAGAACAAACCCAGCCGAGGTAAGTGCAGCTGTGTTCAGCATGTGCAAGGCCTAATTGCACATCTCCTTGACAAACCAGACAGCTTTCTCGCTTTAAATTACTAACTGCATTCGGAAGAGGGTTTATTCCATTTGCCTACTGCAAATGTAATCATGTCATACCTTCTATACATTTCAGAATAAACGCAGAAAACATACAGTCCCCAGAAACGGAGAAAAATCTGCATCATTGGCATTTCTGCAGCTCGTGATTTTGCTTCTCACCAAAGTGCATTCCAAATGATTACCCAATCAGTGTCAGCACAGTATGCATTTTTTCATAATTTGCTGTTATTTACATTATGCATTATGCATTATTAACAAAACTTAAAATACCCCCATATTTTTCCTCTCAAACGTTGTCTATTTTTAGGGCCATATTTCCTCCAAAGTTCACAATAGAAACTGAAGGCTGAATAAGACAATGTGGTAATATAGTTTCAGGTCATTGTCATAAATTCTTTATCATTCACATTCAGAGCTGCATAACAGAAAGAATTTATGCATCAATTACTCAGCCTTCACAGCATCTGTGTCAAAATTAGAGGTAAATGTAAATTTGCCTTAATTAGTGCAGGCAGAGTATTACACCAAGCCTCTCCATATGAATGTTTTCTCTGCTTAGACTCCATTGGGTGTTTCACCAGTACCTTTCATTACCAGGGTGCCAAATATCATCCAGTAAGCAAATATGGGAATCCTAACTGTTTTTTTCTCACTGCATTGCTTGCATTTTCTATTTCATAGGGGCAGAACAACAGAATTGAAGATTAGAGTGTCAGACATCATCAGTGACAACACCTACCTTCTGAGAATTCTCCACCTTTAGCAGTCAGGGCCTCAGTCCTCTATTTTTTTTGTAGATGTGGGTTAACAGAAAAGAAAAATATTTATTTTTTCATGCAGGTATCTCACTGAACACATTTTAAAATAAGAAGGATAAAATTATTACCATATATATAGCTATATATATATATATATATATTTATATATATATATATATATATATATAGAGTTTAGTTCTTAAAAATTTCCAAATACTGCACTTCTTATGTGTACTTAGTACACTGACTAAATTTAAGATTCTGATTTTTTTTTTTTAATCTAATTACTTGCACAAATTTGTAATAATAGTTTGTTATCACATCACAGCAGCAGCATGGACATGCAGCCTTTATATTCAGTAACCTACAAAAATCTCTTTCTGAAGTGCAAATTAAGTAAGGGAAGTAGTAATTTGTAACATTTTATAATTCAAGGAGAATTTTGAAGTATTTACAAGAAACCTGTCTCCTGCTGCAGGTCTTTGAGCCTGGAAAACTTTAAAGGTTGGTGAAAACAATAAGGTATTAAGTTTTGAGGGAAAAAACATAACATACTACAAAAATCTAACATAATGGAAAATGCTAGGCAATTTAAAGAGATGGTTCATTATCAGTGTCCCCAATAATTATTCCACATTTCTTATTTTGTTTCTTTCATAACTAAATTAGTAGTTCACTGTTCATTTTTACTTTCTGCCTAATGAGGTCTATTCTTCCCTTGCAGACAAAAAAAATTGAAAGTCCTTTAGAGGTCTTATCAAAATATGTACCTTTTCAACTTCTAGCATACATACAAGCTTACGGTAGGGTCAAAAGAGCTCAGGCTTTCCAATGCAGTGCAATAAATAAGCTTTTGGTCCTTATAACTGTCCAACAAAATTATCTCTATTCTGAAACTGTTATTTTATACTTATTGATGAAGTTTATTTGAGATTTCTTTGAATGAGCTAAAATACTTCAAAGCATTGAAATATTTTTGCCGCACGCACACACAGTCACCCAAAACCCTAAGCCAAGCTTTTAGGTGTTCCTACGAGAGCAAAATAAACTTTTAAGAACCTACACTCAGTGAGCTCTTTGAACAAGCATGGATGTCACACAAAGCCTTCCACTTTCCCTTCATTAATCTCACAAAATGCCATTATCACCATTTATTAGTATTTTGTTTCTTTAGTTATCCATCCATTATAGCAATTGTTCTGGTTCTTATTACGGGAAAAAACAAGTACACCGGAAAGTTTTAAAATTAAATTTCAAATGGTAGTCAGAAGAAAATTCCTTAAACTCTGAAATGCATGCTAAAGAGCTCTGTGTTTCTTTTTACATGATCAGTTTAAGTTTTAGCTGAGAGCAGACAGGAAGAAGATAGTTAGTGCTGGAACATTGACTCAAATAGCGAGATGAGTGCGTATGTTAATAGCGCTGAAGACGAAAAATTTGTGAAGTGGAAGGAAAGAAGCAGCTCCATGAGTCTATGTAGACAGTAGCTTTAGATAATGATCCAAGAATTTAGCATTTCTGGCTCAGGGAAGCAAAAAAATATGCAACGAGGAATGTCAGGACTGTTTAAATCTGTTCTCTCAGATGCATTATGTTCAGTACACAAGGAAATTTAGGGCAATACCCCTGTGGTCAGGAGTATCAGTAAGCATCAAAAACACTGCACATCCCCAAGCATGCTCATCAACTGCATCATTCAGCTAAACTCAAAAGCAACCTAATGTGGAAGCATCTACAGTTAATTGTGATCAAGCTACACAAATTGTAAAACCGAACTGGCTATATACCATTCCTTTGGTTGGCTGATGCCTTTCCAAGACCATGGATACAGACCATAATTTTTACTACCTGACTCTTTTCATGACTATATTGGGCATTGTGTTACGCCAGTCTTCATCAGTAACAATTTCTTCTAGGCTGGTTGCCATCAAAAAGAGCTTTAAAAGCAAGGAAGATCTCCTGAATGACCTTTTTTCTGAAACACAAGGGCTTACAACGAGCTGCTGTGCTTACAGAGCAGGAGAAGCCACCACTAACATTGTTCTCAACAAATGTGCCATGATGATTAAGCACCTTTTCCAGCCTATTGTTGAAAGTCTTTTCAGATTGATAAGGTCTTGCTTATACTGCACAGGCAGGCCTCAGTGCATGTCCTTGGTTAAGGAGGATACTCTTTTTGCTTTAAAATATCTGATAGGTTTCCTCCCCTCCAAATCTTCCTCAGGATGAACAATCCCATCTTATTCAGCATGGCTGATTTTTCAATCCCTTCATCTTCTTCATGGCCTTTCCGTGGACTAATTTCAAGTCTACATTTTCTTTGTACTGTTGAGCCCAGACCTGAATACAGCATTTCAGATGCCCTCAACCAGTGCTGAGTAGAGGGGAGTAATCCCTTTTCCTGATTTCCTGACCTGCTGGGAATAATTTCCTGATGCAGCCTAAGACAAATGCTAACATTTGTTGCTGATTCATTCACCTTATCATCCAGCAGGACCCCCAGGGTGTTTTTTGTCAAGTTCTTTTTCATCCACTTGGTTTCCTGTGCTGCTCTAGTGTGTGCAGAACTTGGCACTTCCCCTGCTGAACTCCACCAGATTCCTGGCAGCCATTCTCTGGGCTGTCAGGGTCCCTTAGAATATAAGGGGGTAAAACTGAGGTGCACTCTGCCCCATCATCCAAGTCTTCCATGAAGATGCTGAACAGTATTGGTCCAACTGGTTCTGAGGAACACCACCAGTGACTGGACTCCAGCTGGACTTTGTGCTGCTGCTGAAAAACCTTTGATTTGAGGATGAATTTCAGACTCTGTCAAAAGCTCAGATCAAGATAAACAACGTTCACAGCTCTGCTCTCATCCACTGAGCCAGTCAACCTTGCAGGCTGCTGGGCTGATTGAGCAAGAAAGTCCTTTCATAATTGCACACCAACTCCAAATCACCTTGTCTTTAATATGTTTAGAAATTGTTTCCCTGTTTATCAGCCCCATGGATTCCCTCCCCCTGAAGCAAGGCTGGCCAGTTTGTAGCTCCCAAGATCCTCTTCCTTGAGGATAAGAATGACATTTGCCTTCACCTAGCATTTAGGAATCTCCCCCAAACACAATGACCAATTAAGAGTGACCTCGCAATGACATCAGCCAATTCCATCAGCACTTGCTGTCAGGTCTGCTCATGGATTTGTGTACATCCAGTTTGTTTAAATCTTCCTTAAACCAACTCTCCTTTACCAAGGGTAAGTCTTCCTCACCACAAACTTTTCCACTGGTCTGAGAGGCCAGTGAGAGATACCAATCTCACTCACACACATTTCCATTTTAAATGCAAGAAGGTGTGGCTGTGCTGATGCTGTCAAAGATGACTGAAGACACCAGTACCCACAGTAGTGCCTGAATTAACCTTGGATGGGGACAATGCTAATCCTGCTTTATGCCAGATCAATCTGCATGACGAATACAGCCATCAGAAACTGCAACACAGCCTCAGTGAATCTTCTGGAATACATTCGCTGCAATACCATTTGAGTGCATGAGACTAAGGGAGGAAAATTGATTAGCATCTTCATTCCTTCTGGACTGAGGTTATGATCAGGAATTAAACCCTCAGTGTTTAATAGTGCAGAGAGAATTATCATGCTCAAATTATGTTACCTCAGTGGGCTCCCCACTTATGCTGTAGAAAGGAGTACCACTAGAAGAAGAATTTTGTCTTTGTCAGGAATGTCACATAGCAGTGTTTTGCAGGACAAATATATGACTTAAATTAAATAAGTAATTAAAAAATTGGGGAAAATAAGGAGTGTGTCAGATCTCAAGACCCTTCTGTGGCAAAGTGGAAAAAAAACACCCCACAAAATTATTTCTCCTATAGGGTTTTCTGGTTTGCAGCAGAATTTTTTTTCACGCTCTCAGAATAATCATAACATTATTCAAACAGTGAGCACCCAAACAATTAGAAACAGGGATAATGAGCATGGTGAAAAGTTTTGTCTTACAAGGATCCACCATCAAAGCATAACAGGTCATAAATGACAGGTAGCAAACAAAAAGAAAACTTTTTATCTACACTACCTTATCCTTGGAAGAGTAGCAGAAAAATGAAGTACAAACATAGAGAAAGATTCTATTTGATTGAAAATATAACATTCATTAAATATCCTTCAGTCCTCCCTTAGAATTTTTTTCCTAGAGAGACAGTTGTCACAAGTAAACAGACTTGAGGAACTCCATTTTTTAAAGAGCACATTCACTTCAGATCTCTTCACAGGACACAACACTACTAAAGTTCATCTACTAGGAAGCCATTTTTCTTTCAAGGACAAACAAAGCAAATAGTACCTCCCCCATGGCTATGACATTTTAATTAACCTATCATTTCTAGAATATAATAGCTTGTCAGCCGAAATTGTGAACTGATTTCAATAAGGTTCCCCATTCCAGATGATAAGTATCTTTAATTAGTATTTAAGCACACTAGGTAGCCATATTTGGATGGTTCAAACTGCTTTTATTAGGCTTGATAGCCATTAGGAGTTTAAAAAGAGGATCTTGCATTAAACTTTGTCTTCAAGACATATTCTCAAAAGAGCAACTAGGAAGTTCCTGCTGGCCATCTTAACAGTAATTTTTTCAAGTGCATCTACAATTAGGACTTCAGTGCTGTGTAGGTGTGTTTAATCTAGAGTTACACTGAATGGAGGTGTAATCAGGCTATGATGACTTCCACTTTATTGTGGTTAGCTGCTGTTTCCCTCCCTGGTGTATTAAAACTATCTGAAATGTATCTGACTACAAGCCACTGGAATACTGGCAACAGACCACTGAGAAATAGATATACATGACAAACAGGACTTTTCCTACAGCTTTACCATCTCCCAGCAGTTATGGACTAAGGCACTATTAAAGCAAAATTCAATTAATTTATAATTATGCAGCACAGCAATAATGATTATGTTTTCTTTTTCTCTGAACATCTGTCATGAAATGTTTTCATCCTCACTGAACATTAGTCAAACACCTGCTTCTCTGAGCTGTGATGCTGTGGGGAATTATTCTCCTGCAGGGGTTTAATATGTGCTGAAATGGGAATGAGTATCTGTGCCTTTAATTAACAAAGAAAAATATAATAATATCAAAATCCTCTAACACCTCTTGGAAGCTGAAACATAAACTTAAGTTCTCTTTCAAATAGTGTTGAACCACTTGAAGCCATTTCAAAACAAGGATCAAGACCAATTATGAGGGGTTTCATATCTGAAAGAGAGTGCACTATCATTAATCTTCAGAATTCCTCCTCCTCTTTGTCTTTGACTTGTTTCATTTCCTATAAAATCAGGATCCAGGCATCTTAGAGTAGTTTAAGTGCTTGTGCTTTTACTTGGCATATGCAGTTCAATCTATATTTCCCATTCCCATTCCTCATATATAAATTCTACCTTGTTTTTACAAGAAATTGTCAATTACTTGGATTGAAAATATATAAAAATGTACATGGCAACACTTAGAAAACAGTAATATTTTGTTTAACAAAAAACTTATTAAACAATTACTGTTAATAAATGGTGACACAGTATGAACTCAAACATGAGTTTCTTATGTTTCACATATTTTAAGGCTTGTATTACACACCAGTAGGCTGAAAGCTGAATTAGTCCTGCCACTGGCCTAATTTAAATGATGTCAGGGCAGATGCAAACAGAGATCACCACCTGGTGACATCTTCATGAGTAATGCATTAGTATTATTCAGAATATATGTGCTCAAATTAGGCATATTTCCCAGCCTTTACAGCCTTATCAGAGTCAACTTCTAGAGACCAGCATGGCTCCTTAAAATAGAGAAACAAAGACAAAACCATAGTAGGCATAAATGGCAATGCAGTTGAATAAATTATAATGGAAAAGTAGTGAATCAACCTGAATATGAGACAGACTGTTATAACTCCAGAAAAGAAATTAGCAAGCTGCAGGATGGTTACAACCATACCTACAGGGACAGCTCAGCCCTTCTTCCTTTATTCCCTTTCTGGAGTAAGACTCCTTCCTAAACACCAGATTTTTACTGCCAACTTCTCCATACATGCAAAAATCCAAGGCCCTCCTGAAACACACTGCTAGATTTCAACTACCACTTTAGACACCATATTGTCTGAGTGCAATTTCCATCCACAGACTACAATTCCAGCATTATGTATGCACAGGCTATTGGTATAACCATTTGGAAAACAAATTTCTGGGATTTCTTCTCTAACCATGAGAATACATGGAACAGTGCTGGATGTGAGGCTTTTATTGTACAACAAAGCAAACTGCTTGCTGAGTTGTGTTTAGTACCTGTCCCCTAAAGTTGGGTTAAGATTATACTAATTTTGACCTCCAAGCAATTAAATTTTCAAAGGGGCAACTGTGTTGCACTAATTTGCATCTTTTAATTCTGCTGAGCCAGAGAAGGCCTTCTGTAGCTTTTCTCAGCTATATTATCACAGTACAATAGTAGCTACAGATAGTGTGTGGCTGGTGCCAATAGAGACAAGGCTTTGCAGTAATGCTAGAATCACTGCAAGTATCCTGAGCTAAACTTTGAATCTAGTTCAAAATTTTGAGACTTGCGCAGTTCAGGTCTCCTTAGGGCCTCATGCTAGTATTATATCTAATTTAATGAAGAATGAAAAACTTACACTGGTTTCAAGATAATAATTAAGCAGGCTCCAGTTCTGGCAAGATCAAAATATAAAACTGTAGGGATCTTGGAACGAAAAGAATTTGGACTAAATGGTAAAAACAAGAATTATTCACACTTCTCTCTGCACATTTAGAGTGGTCACCATCATTTCTAAATACCTGGACAACAAGGGGGAAAACCCTAAAACAAGTGACTTAAATTTTCTCGTAAGGGACTCAGTCTGTCCTAACAATATTGTCTCAAAATACAAAGCCTAAAACTAACATAGACAGAATGATACATACATTCTAGAACATGGATAAATAATCTTAAGTCAGTAATGGCAAAACAAGAAAACTGTCACTATGAATTTGGGAATTACATGTTTGGGGAAAAGCATTGCTAATTATTTCATCTCCTAATAAGGCTGTAAGGGAAAAAAATGACAGAGAACTGATCTGGGTTTCTTGCCCTAAACCCTCAGAAAGAACTATTACAGTCCAAGGATGTAGTGGCTGATAAACATCCATGACACCTCACACTGAAGAGCAGAATAAATATATGACAACTATAGAGAGAAGATGCACAACTATCTCAATATTAAAACCTTAATAATTAAAAGACACATACCCGTAAAGTATCTTATTTTTTTCCTGATGTCTTGCTATAATGTGCACTCCACTGGTTCTGGGCAGGCATTCCTGCACCTAGATCAAGAAAACTGAGGCTCTTCAATTCCTAAGTACACTTCAGCATGGTGTAAAGGAAACACTCTACACTTATTTCTTTTTAATTATGGAGTTCATGAGGTATAAAGAAATACAAAGCAAGTGGAAAGTTGGGAAAACTGGAATACATTAGGGAACAGCACACTACAAACAAATCTGTTAGAGGCAATTAACTTTTTTCTCTCTTGACCTATTTATTCCTATTCTGTTGACATTTTAATCCAAATAAATGAATGAGGTACGAAATTAGTCCTTTTTCAGAACTGATGGAAGGAAGAACTAAATAAAAAACATACCCAGAAGAATAATTGTTAAAGATATTTTGGAGAATGTCTCTAGAACAGTCTATGTTATTTTCTTGTACTGCCCAATGAGTAAAGCTGGTGAAAATTTTTGTACATGTTTGGATTACACTGAGCAGCCCTGTCCATGACCAGTCACAGCACTGCACTCCACTCATTTGAAATTTTCAGGTGCAAACTATAAGATTTGTAAGACTCAAAAGAGACAAAATCTGCACAGCTTAATTCAAAACCAAGTCAAGATTACGGTCATTATAACAACTGAGCTGTGTATATTTATCAGTATATTTAGGAGCTTTGGTTAGGATTCTATGAAAACTTTGTAACCATGAAACACAGAGTATTTGCAAGTGTCTAGGGCCTTCTGATACCAAAACTTTCAAAAATCTGCTCTAGATGCTGCAGTCTTAAAAAGTATATACATATCACAGAGACAAAGAAAGGCAGCAATGCATTAAGCACACTGCAAAGAAAAAAATTTAGAAAGTTTAATAGAGTATAAGACAAAGGACACTGCCTTTAAAAGGACAGAAGACTCAAATTGCTGGCACAAAGTAAATCCTTGGATAGGTCCAAAATCTGTAAAAAAAAACTAGGAAGAAAACTATGCTCATTATCATCAGAAGCTGCAGTTAAACAAAAAACTTTATTTCCATATCTAATTTTTTTTTGGTAGATATTTTTCCTGGTACTCAGATTAATCTTTTCTTGAATGTAGCCTGTATAGATCAGAAATGCATACAAGAGCAATCTTCCTAGATGCTGCTGAAAAATGTTACAGCATGAAACACTTTGTCATCAGTCAGAAAATCACCATTTTTCCCACAAAGCTCTCAGATAATTTGAACTACCCTGTGGACTAAGTTTTCCTTATCTGTGAAGAAATTGCCAGAAAAAAATGCTTCAGCTAAATTTTTGAGACGTCTCAGTAGCAAGAGAATTGTAAGGAATGCTTCAATCAGCATACCTCCCTGGAATCCAAAATGCATCCTCAGGAAAACATGGATTCCAACAGTCTCTGATAAAAGGCTTGCTGCCTTCCATCGCAAACAGATACATCACTAAATGGTACTGCTGCTGAAAATAAGGATCACTCATCTCAGCAATTTTTAATTGTGATTCCTGGCAAACCATTTTCCCTAATTGCAAGAGATGCTAGAGATACTTAACTTGAGCATTGACATGATAATCTGATGATGCTCTCAGGCATCCATTCCAGAGCACTGATAATAATGTAAACAGAAGGAAAAAGGATTTATGGAATTTGGAACATCCTTGTCTGCTTGTGTATATATTACTTCATTGTCATACACAAATAGAAGCTTGACCTATGTGAGGAATTCTGAGAAAGCATTACATCAGCAACACAAAATTCCTCAGACAAGTAGATAATAATAAGAAAACTTGGGTACAGTGCACTGTACAAGTACACACGCTTGGAAAACTGAATCCTCCCCAGACAGGATGTGAAAACTCCAGAGTTTTCACTGAAATCAGTATAAGCATTTTTGTCCAATAATATGTTCTTAAGTGATAAGACTCAACAACTCTTTGAATCTGTCTCCAATAGTGAAATGTAGTTCACGTTCTTGATTACTCAGTCACTGAGTGTGTGCCATGATAAACAAGTGGCAGACTTCAAACTAAAACTGTTGGTCATAGATACTGTCCTTTAATAAAAACATCCCAGTTAGAATGGACACTGATTTCACAAATCATTTCCTAGCCATACTGCTGTGCAGTAAACACTGATACACTCTGTACTTCCTATGACTTGAAAATGATTAATTAACATGACACATCAATGTACCTCCTTATGCATGAACAGCTGTTCCTACACTTTCCAGATGGATATACTTAAAGTCCTATCATTCATGTTATATACCACTCACAAGTGGTTATCCAAAAACCTCAAGATGCAAAAATACTAAATACTTTAAGAGAACATCAAGGTAATTTTGTAGTAAGATTAAAAAAGTCTTGAGACTTAATTTCATGTAGCTGTTCTGACAGGCAACCTGCACACTAAAGAGTCTGTCCAGTTCCACAGATGCAAATTAATGATGATTCCTCACAGATAAGCAGCAACTTAGATGAGCTGTGAAACCAACAGGGGAAAACCAAACCCTAATCCCGGGTATTTCCACTCTGGCACTCTCAGTACTCTTTCATGCAGTTCTACTCTCGGGAATTCAATAAGCTTTCTACTTTTCATTGTTTGTGCTAGGGCTAGATGATCAACTGTTTCTGGAAAAGCTTTACTTCTCCTAGAAACCTTTTTATCTATTGTTTCAGGATTAAGAAGTCTGAACAAAAAGGATTTTTTTCCTTTTTCTTCTGAGAACCTTAAAAATGTAATATATAGAAGATGAAATTTGATTAAGAAATCAGATGTGTTGATAATATCTTTGCATTTAGCTTTGTTTTCAGTTTTTGTATATATGGAGGGGTTCTTTGAGATATAAAGGGTCAGAGTGGAAGTCCACTCCATGTATAAGCAGAGACAGGGAGGCAATCAGTTGGAAATAAAAGCTGGCAACAGCAGTAGAGAACTTGCTGGAGAAGTTACTGCATAAATGGAGAGAGTAATGGACACTGTTGTGCCTTGTACTAGCAGCATGCTTAGAAACCTTATTTACGACTCCCTTTCAATCAGACAACACTACTGCCTTGTTTCTAAACTAAATTTTAATTTTAAATAAATTTAATTTTAGAATTTAAATTTTTAAATTTAAATTATAAAATTAATTCAAGCTGGATAAGAGAGACTTAAGCAAAAGAGTGGCAATGTTGAGAGAAAAAATTGTATCACATGGAATTAGCCCTAACTAGTTCGTGTGGACTCCAGACATCTGCTGTCAGGAGGGGTCACCACTCTTTCTCAGACAGTAATAAGAGACAGAAGCATTTTCAGAGACTTAAAGCTTACTTTCATCACCAAATTGTTGGGAACAGCTTACAGTAGTAAGCTACTTGCTAAAGGAGAGAAGTTAAAATCTATCTTGTGGATGGCCAGCAAGGCCAATGACTGCTACTTCAGAAATAAAATAACCCTTATCAGTAAAGAATTATGTTGTTTTCTTTTTTTCAATCACTGTGTGTGGCTTTATCAGAAGGAAACCCTTCAAGAGAAACCATGAAGAGGGAGTAACATCAACACTGCACTGAGAAAACTCAGACTGTTTTACTATGGAGGCAGTACAGCAGAGCACCTGTACTAACAAGATGCACCTTATCAGAAAGCAACAGGATGTTCTGGAATCAGTGTACATCCAGCACAAAATCACAACAAAAAAATGTCTGTCTGTTAAACAAATCCTGAAGGGGCAGCCCAGGAAGAGAAGAACAACAAGACCTCCAGTTAATTACAGGACTGCAAACCTTTGTATCAAGCCAAACATTACCTTGGTTGCATCCTGGTCTTCTCGAGGCTTCTTCAGATGCTTCAACAGATTTTATCCCTTCATGTAAGATACAGAGCTGCCTATGTGTGCATCTCAAGAATGAAAAAGGGCATGAGTCAGCTCTAGACATTTCACCAAAAGGTGAGAAAAGCCTGATATTCCAATGGCTCCTTCACTTATTTTCCTACTCAATTTTAAAAGCACAGAAATGAAGGATATACATTCACATTTACTGCCAAAAGTGTAATTGACTAATATATACCAGACCAATCAGCACGGAAAGGAATGTGTTTCAATTCACAGTCAAATAGATTTAGCATACACAGTCAGTTACTAACTTCCAAGAGAAGGAATGAGAGCACAAGAAGCACACAAGATAATTTCTTAATTAAACTGTGCTGTTTCAGAACCAAACATGTAAATATACTATCAATGACAAAGGTCATCAGCATGTAGGAGATATCTAAGATAACCTCCTGAGTCTGACTTCTGATAGTTGAATTCCTTGAGGTAAAGTTTGGGGTTTTTTTTTCATACACACATAATGGCAAATAATATATATAACCAAACAAAATATTAATGTTACCTAAATAAAAGGAAGCATTAAAAATAATATTGAATTTAGCATTACAGATTAAATGTTTAAGAAATCTTATGTCTACAATTATTATTCATATTACTGTACTGTCTGGGGATCCTACTGAATGAACAATCCCACTGGGACAAAGAGGTGGAAACACCAAAAAAGGCAATTCCCGGATCATAAATTTTATAGTCTAAACATTGGACAAAAGGAATGAGAAATACACTCAGAAACACACAAAAGAGCAAATATGAATCCATGTAATAAAAAGTAGCCATAGCACATCATCAGCCCTAAAGAAATTCATTTTGAGCAGGGAGATACATTGCAACTATAATCTTCTAATATTAACAAAACTATTTTTCTGTTGTTTATAAACAAAAGGAACAATTAAGGGAATGAATCTATCAATCCTAAATCCACTACATAAGATTCTCTAGCCCCTGTATAATGTCTATTCATGTACAGGTTAAAAATGGCCAAACCAGCCAAAAAAAGATTTTTCTATCTTTGCTGAATAACTGAATCTTATTCATAGGCAACCATCATTTTAAGAAAAGCTAACATACCATCTGAAGCAAGAATTAAAACTGTCTAATTCCAAAAGTCAGAACTTATTGTGTATAACAATTTTATTCTCAAGTGGAAACAAAATTTTATAGATGTTACAAACTGACCAGAGATGTAGAATTATAAACTCATCATCACAGGTCATTCTCCAGCAAAAAGCTGAAGTACTGGAGCAAACTACTCCCACCAACATAACACAGGCCCAATTCCTTCTCATTCACAAAGAAGCGAGTAGGATGTCCTGGCTTTTGGTCTCTGTCCATTCTTCCAGCTTGCTACTACTTGGAAAGGTGTCAGCAAATACTCTTGGCTTCTTGAAGAGATGGATCTTCTGTAGACAGCCAAACTGGACAGCAATCTCTACATTCAGTGACTTCTCACAGCTGAGCTGCAATATCCTCGTGGCTCTGCTTGCAGTGGACTAATTAACCAAGAATGGTGCAACTGTATTACACAAACCACCCCCACCTGCCAACTTACCAGAGAGAAACATTAAAACTAAGTTATAGAGGATTCCAAGGCTGAAGGGCAGCAAATTATCTGTATAGTCCTGTAACAAGACTGCATCCACATTATGTTTCTTGCAAATTAAGCTGCAGGCATTAGTGTATAATAAGCACTAGCCAAACATGAATAGGGAATGTTATGAAAATATAGCTTTCATCTGGTCTCTTCATACTTAGCATGGTATGAGTTGTAAACCTTATTATTAAAGGCATTTCTATGCCTTGTAAGCCTCCTAAACACCGATCAGGCACATCAGATTATAGTGTTTCCTCTTTGAATCCTTGACTATACTAATGAGGGGCAACACAAAAATGTGTTTCTAAAAAATAAAAACAAAAATGCAAACATGCCAGGAATATAATTTCACTTGTTATTATGAAAACCCAAATACAGACTTTTCCCTTGGAATCCTGGTCAAGTAATGACCACTGGGTAAGGAAATCAAAATATGTGAAGCAGAAAGGCGTGAAGAAGCTTCATACAACCACCGTCAATCAGGATCAGATGCATGGTAGGGTTAATATAAGAACAAAAAATGTCACAGTCTTCAGGAAACATCAAGCTAGCTGCTTCTTGGTGCAACTGAAGTATGTCTTTAAGACAGTTAAGAGGAAATGGGATGAGGTCTGTTATACCTCTTGAAGAAAATGTAGGATATTTGGGACTTCATCTCACCATCCTCCAGAAAACCCTTCATATACTAAAATGAACACAAAACCTCGAGTCTGGATAAAGTGGAAAAATCATGCAAAACTGAAAGTACAACCAGTACATGTACTGCCAGCAGTTATAAAACATGTACAGTACAGTGCAGGGGAGATGGCTCCTTCCCTCAGCAGCACCTCCCACGGAGCCAGCCTGAGTGTGACGTTAATTCTGAGCAATGGCAACGACATTTTTGTGCAAACAACTGGCATGCCTTTGCAGTACTCCAAACTTGTTTGAATTGCAGTGGCAATAGGATTCTGCTGACAAGCTGAGTCAAAGGAAACAAGCATAAAAAATAAAGGGATTCCACTGAATAGCAAATATCACCAGCATTGTCTGTGCACAGTACTGAACGGACTAAACACCAGCAAACATCAGGGGAAGGGATTCAGCAGTAACACTGAAAGACCTCTGCCTTATGTACTTCAATTCCTAAATAATCTTGTACACAGTGAATGCAACCAGCGATGCAGGCAAGCATACAAGCAATTCTTTTTTGCAGGCTTGGGAATTTTATACTATCCTCTTATTTGTATCATGCAGGGCCACGTTTCATGCTTTTTAGAAATGAACAAGATACTATGAAGTCAAACACAACCTGTATGCAGTTCATATTTATAAATAACTTTCTTTGCTTCAGTCTTGCTCCAGGTAAGCTTGCAGGTAGATAGAGAGAACCTTGACAAAAGTCTGGAGACTACAATTACAATTCTAGGGGCATCTTAGGAAAGTAGAATTTAAATGAGCTTTAAATGCAATTTTAATTCCATACAATAAGAAAACTAACTTTTTGAGCCCCTTGACAACCTGCTCCTGTGCCACCAAAATAGGAATGAAAATATAGTTTCAATAATAACAAACAAGAATCAGAATATGACCATGATGTTTATACACAACTTGGACTGGTGCTAGGCAAAATCAAAAGGAGGGTTGCAAATTCTAGATACGATTTCACTAGCTGAGGTCCTTCACTCAGTACAGAAATGTTTATTTGTGGCTTTATAAGGTGATATAGCAACTCATATTGAAAGCACAATATCATGTTTTACTAGACTCTCTCTCCTTTCCATTTCCCAAACTAAGCAAATTATTTTAATCTGGATTCCTCTGTCACATCAGAGATTACATTGTGAAGAAACTAATGACCTGGAAAAACCAAGTTCAATTCACTGTTATGAAACGATTCCAAATGGTAGGTGCTATTCCACTGGCAGGAAGAAAAATCTCCCTCCCCCTATCAAGAATTTGTCATGAAAATTTTCCACTTATTTTCTATTATGTTCCTAGCTCAGAAGACCCTTATTTTATAATTGCAAACCAAAGAAACATAAAACCCATTATGAAGTAAACATTTACATTGTGAATATCTCTCTGTAAAAAAAGGTACCACCAGATCTCCTTTCAGAATATTGGTAAAGGAGAAAAATCTTTGTTTTCCCTAGTTTTCTTAAAGTTCAGTGATAGAAGAATTAAACAAAAAGACTTATCTGAAGGTAAACATTTAAAAATATGTAAAAACTTGGAAATAAAATATCACTTTTCATTAACAAATCCATAATACTCAGCAGCTCACGTGGGCAGGATGGTGGTAGAGAAAGCCTGTAAATCCCACACATTTAACCATGGGCTGGCCTGAAAATCAAGAACTCAGGTCAGTGGTACATCAATGTCACAGAAGACCAGTTAACTGAACCACTCAGAATAAATTTCTTGGCTTCCAAGCAGCACATAGAATACAAAGTTTCCAAAGGTTACATTTAGCTGGCAAGTAAATTTTTACAGAGAATGTGATGGTGGTAACACAAAATCACAAAGAACGCAAGAGTGCTGTTCATACTGGGTTTTATGTATGCAACATGCATACAACGCAAACACACACACCAAAGTTTCTTAGAGAGAAAAAATTTAATTAAACAGTGCTTGTTTAAGGGCGTCTGAAGGCTTATTGTTTCATGGATAGCAGAGAAGGTGGTTTGGTATGAGGCAAAAATTACAAGACTAGATTGCTGCAGAGCTACAAGATAAACAGAAGAAACACAGTGTATGCTTGCTTCCTCACAGGCATTCTGGCTAATAACTTAATGAGTTCATAGCCTTCAAAAGATTCAGCTTTCTCCCAGGTATTCAAGACAAAATTTTTATTTCCTATTATTTCACTTTTCTGTGAGTTACAATAAAAATCTGGGGGTCTCTTTTCCATGTACTCATCAATCCTTCTATTAATATAGACCTGACTACACCGAGAATAAAGTCTCAAGTATTCATTTTGTTCAATATAAAACAAAATCAGTTTTCATGTACCAATGTCCCAGGATTCCAAAATATAACTAATTGGTAGTCTTAAAGGAAACAAATCTCTAGAAACATGCATCTAGCAAGCAGGGTATTGCTAGATTTCTTCCTCTGAGAAGTACTGAACTTCAAGCACTAGAGGATCATATGACCCAGGGGAATAAGATCATAGCATCTACAGTCATACATTTCTGAATTATTAATAGTAATGCTATAATTTTGTATCATTTCATGATCATTTTCTCAAAGATGATGACCTAATTATTCATTAGGTACTTAGAATATGTAAGGAGGCATGTGTGCCATGCCAATGTTTTGTCAGATACAGTCTGCCGAGGAATTGCCATGTTTTATAGGTGTAGCTTCTACAACACCAGTGTTCTGTTTTGTCATTACCACACCAGAAGATCTGCTTTCGCCTTTGGGCTCACCTTAGGTATTCTGTTATTTATCTTCTTCCATTGTATTTTTAACTGAGTTACCTGACTACAGAAAGATTTTAGTGTTAATTTATTTATGAACATTATTTCTGAATCACACTCTAAGAAATGAGCTAGAAATGATGGGCTCTGAAGCTGTAAGTAAACAGCTTAAAAACAAAACATTTTCAAAATCTATAAACCTATATAAATTAGCTAATGTAGTATTTGTGGAGAAACAATTAAACTAATTTTTCCCAAAAATAAAATGCATTGACTTAATCGCTGAGGAAGAAATGTTCAGGGGTTTGGATTTTTTATTTTTCAAGTTGAAAAGGAAAAGTGGTAGTGGCTTTATATGTACAATTCAAAATAAAGTATAAAAAAAATAATTATTATTTAGCCTGCATTTGTACCTCTGAAATACCACATTTGCCTGAATTACTGGAAAATTTGCCAGCATCACTTAGGCAGGAAACTAACATAAAATTGCTTCCTTGGTAGCTCCAAAATACAGAAACACCAGTTGACTCTAGGCATCTTTTGTCACAAAAATTCATCTTTTGCACCTCCTGGCTGCTCTTACTAATTTTCCATTACCCTTCAATCAGTCTTTAAATCTCAATTGGTATCCGAGCTCATTTTCACAGATATGTCTATTTAACACTACAGTAAATGTATCTTTTTCCCCCCCAGAGATTTTCAACTTTGATTTTGTTATTCTTTGTCAAGAGACAAAATAATTTTTCAGTTGAGGGACACATTACTGGAGGGGATTTACAGGCTCAGTCCTGCAAGTAATGCCAGAAAGTACTGCTTTGTAATTCCTTCACATACCAATCGAGTTCCATCTCACCACTATTTCAATTGGAAGCCTGCTGCTGAACTGCACACTGCCAGAGATTTCCTTTTAGTTTTCAGCCTAAAATTTATTCATGGTCAAGTGCATCCATTCATTATTTTAACACTGCCCTTGGTCTATTCATAAACATAATTAAATATACTTTTGCTGTGCTAAGGTCAACTAGCCATGTTGTTTTAACCTTTACTCATGTGGCATTTTCTGAGTCTCTGAACAGTAAACATTTTCTGTACTTCCAGTAATCCAAACTGGATTGCACTGGAAGCTATAAAATGCTATTAAATATTTTTTTTTAATTTGGAAACAATCTCTTGTCATCTTACATATTATATGTATCTATATATACAACCATCAAATCTATGAATTTATTTGTAAAATTATTTTGTAAATTATCTCTTTTCTTAATGAGAGCTGACTGGCAAGAGATTTCAAAACACTAAGAATTACTAACAATCTTATGACATGCATAAAAATTCATCCTTGTATATTTTATTGTAACCTACTATTTTTGGGTAAGCTGTTAGATTTTTTTAAAGTAGTCCAGACTGACAGGTTCTATAAATGGGATAACCTGAAGTATTTTACTTAGAAGTAATTACATTCAATGCCAAAATGCTAAGTGGCCATCCATAATAACCTAAACCCTGAATTATTTTCGGAAGAGAAACAGAAAAGGTAAGTAAATTGTGTCAGAGTGTAAATGTAAGCAATTTAGCCACTGAAGTAATCCTGCTGTAACCTACTGTCCACAAAGCTGAGCAGCACTGTGCCCTACACAACCGCTGTACTACACAAGTGCTTTAAATTTCAATGAAACTCCAGCTAGCTTTTCCTTCTTTTGTGGATTTTGTGTTGTTGATTTTTTTCAGTCTAAGGCAATGTCTAGAAATTACCAGTACTAAAGAATCTGTTCATGGCATTGTTTACAAAAGCTCCTAAGAGACAGTGACTACTTTATTGTTGAATGTAACCTTTATTTTATTAATTATGAGAAGTAATCAATGGAATGCTAAAAAAACCCCATACTTGTAAAGAAATCTAGTCTGAAATCTGAATCTGTCGTTTGAAGCAAGTTCAGTGGTCATGGTAACACCAGATGAAAGTGAACTCTTGCCCATTGTGAAACAGGCATGGCTCTTCTAAAAAGGTCACAAACTTTTCAA
Organism: Pseudopodoces humilis; assembly: GCF_049639895.1. Classification (NCBI taxonomy): domain Eukaryota; kingdom Metazoa; phylum Chordata; class Aves; order Passeriformes; family Paridae; genus Pseudopodoces; species Pseudopodoces humilis. The sequence goes on from NC_142206.1 coordinate 23,349,378, forward strand.
ATATAGGCACCATGTTTCAAATTTTGCACATACAAAATATGTTCATGTCACTCAAATTACACAATGTGGCAGTGTTGTAAGTCTGAACATTATTGTCAATTAATGGCGGAGGAAAGAGCCCAAAGCTCACGTAAGACTAATGACTGGGACAACTCCTGAAAAGAGACAAGAAGTATAAAACAACAGTTTTCCTGTTGTACGTGGGATTGTGTGTGCATGTGTGAGAGTGCATATAACAAAAATGTTTAAGAGTAAGTTCAGACAACAGCCCATCCACTTGTTCTCAGTTTCTTCTCCAGTTTCATTGCAAAGGCTTTGATTCTAACCGCATGATAAAATGCAAATTCGAATCCCATAGAAACCAATAGTTAGTGTGTTGTTGACTGGTTTGAACCAATCAAAATTGAGTTTTATTATAATAACTTCTGAATGTCTTCCTTTTAATCTACTTGTCAGCCTCTGGGTATGTAGGATACTTGACTGTCTCAATTTTCTCCTTAACTTTATAGGATGGGTACAGGCCTGTTCTTCCTAATTTCCTATTGATGCCTTTTGAATAACCATCCCAGTGGTTTCCAGCTACTCCAATTATATCTCCAGGTTCCATAGGAATTTCATCAGCAGTTCGTGGATGATGAGCATAAATAGCAATCTGGTTGTGAGCATTCTGTCCCCCAAAGTAGTAGATATCATCCAAAGAATGGAAATACGCTGAAGCGTCTGGATGCAATGTCTGCATAATTTCATAGGCAACTCGACAAACCTTTGAAATAAAAACAGAACTCATTAATATTGTGTGTGACTGAAATATACCACAGAAATCAACAACCAGTGCACAATAACATTTCCAAGAGTATCAGGGTCTGGAATGGCTGGGTCCAAAAAAACCACATAACCAACCAACTAACAAAAATAGCCCCCAAAAAATTCAAAAACCAAGCAACACTAAACTGAAAAAACCACCAAAAAGCCCCACAGAATCCCTGCATATTTGCTACTAATTTTGCAGAATCTTAACTGGGCTCTGGTGATCAGATTTAGTAAACAAACAAATAAATACATAGATAAATAATTAGTACAGTGTACTCTTCAGTATAAAACAAAAACACCTATATGAACACTAGCAATTCTGCTTTTTAAAATTAATGATCTGTAGCCAATCAAATGCAAAAGATAATTAGTTTACTTTTTCTACTACTACTACTACAAATTGTATTTTACTTCCCTTTGAACCTTTAGAATTTACATTTTCAAATTTATCCTGCAATAATGAGACCTTGCATTTACTTCCTAAAGGAAGCTCAAATTTTCACAACCAAACAGTTCTGTAAGTCCAAGGCTTTAAAATGCTCTTTATATTAGAACAGTGACAGAATTGTGACTGCTGGCAACTTAGAAGAAAAATAAATGAAACTGAATTCTGTCAAGACAATAATTTTGTCGGTGAGAAGAGAGATGCATTTTTACTTGTCATTGTATCCCATTTTATGAAGGGAATTTTCTTCAGACTGAACACATGTTCCCACATCAGAATGATGTTCTATTTCCCAGAGTTGCCAGAAACACAAAAGTCTACTACTATATTAAAAAAAAACTTTTTCAACAGCTGGCTAAAAAGCTCTTCTCTGTCAGGTGTCTGACTTGACTACTGTGGGTTTTTCTGACTTCTGACCTCCATTACTGTATCCTTCTCTGATTTTGCATAAGTTTGATAAAAGCTGATTAACAATACAGCAGATTTCTTCAGTATGAAGAAGCATTTGAGCTTTTTCATAAATTTTCAGTCTATGTTAGTATAGTAAAGCTCGATTTTACTTTTATTTTCTCCCTTTGAAGATGCAGTGAATAGAACTTTGATCAGTCATACAAGACGTATTTGTACTTTCTTAGCTCTCCTTTGAGAGAGGTATTTGCTTTAAAAATGTAATAGATTTCCTTTTATCCCTCTGCATCTGAACTTTAAAACAACTTTTCAGAAATACCTTTCGAAGATCAGTCTGAAGTTAATTATTTCAAAGTACCTGTTACACACCATAATATAGAAACAAATTTGATTACCCATATATTTGCAAAAAGGCTATTTATTTTATAGCCTCTGTGACTGTTTTTGTTTTGTTCCCTGCATGTGTGTGTACCCCAGGAAGCAGACACAAATAATACACACTATAAAGATTGTAAATCTTTTCAGTAGAAATGTTTTTATGAAGTGTGTCCTGCATATCTGACACAAAACATTCAACAACTCCTCTCAGCAACTGTTTTCTTTGTATCACCAGACCTGGGTGACTAAACAGTAAACTCTTGAGGACAAACAGCAGGCAAAACATCCACATGCAGAAATGCAGCCAAAGCCAGCCTTCCATTTTTAACTCTCAGATCCCTTGTTCTGCAGCCTGTATACTTACCTGTACAATGAAAAATACAAAGACTAATAACTTCCAGAAGGAAATTATGGCAGAAGGAGCTATGACTAAATGAAGACTAAAGAGATTTAAAAAAAAAAAATCTTTGTTCTTATGTGTAATCTTAATTCCCCCACTGTGTTATGATTTGTGTAACCCCCATGTGGCTTTTCTATAAAATTTAATTAATCTATTCAATTAATGTGATGTTGCTGAAATATAGTGCCAAGCCAGGACCCTTGACTCTCCATTACATGACAGGACTAATTCCTTAACAACAGCATTTTAAGGAAACCTATTCTTCTAGTCTTTTAGAAAAAATGTGAAAAACAAGCCAGCATAGAATTGATTAACGAGAAAGTCCAAAACCACAATGGAAATAATTTAACCTCACTTTCTCTTCATACCTATTGGACAAAAGATGGTTATTTACTGCCTTATTTTGCTTACCTTCAATGCCAAAGTAACTATCAAATAGTTTATTTAAGTGATGAATGGACAAGGATAGCAATTCAATTGTTAGAGATAAGAGAATCAAATTTTAAACACCTTAAAATGAAACTTTAAGAATAGTGGGAAAACTTGCCATAGACCTTTTAAAAGCCCAACATATGAAGATTCTATAGAGATCCACCTTGTTGCATGCCCAGAAAAACTGGTATTAAATTATTTTTGAGGAGTTTGAATTATTAAAGGACAATAAATTGCCTAGAACAAATTAAGTTAATTACTGGACCAAATTCATAGTCCAGCTATTGACAGTAACACTCTAATATTTGATCTCTTATACTTCAGTAGAATTTTCTGCAACTCTGGAAAACCAAATATGTTATCCAATAAACAAGTCTACTGTCAAATGCATGGTGAAAGAGAATGAGAGCTGAGCCCAAAGACACCATGTACCTCAAATGTACCCTCAAAGGGGGTTGCATCAGATGCCCCCCAGAAGTCCTGATCAACCTGTAGCACCTTAACTGTGTTGAAGTATTTTAAACACATATTCTTCTTTCAAAATGACTCCAATACTTAAAATTCAATTACAATATATTCTGACCAAGCCATCTGCAGCTATATTTAAACTCTATTTATACCCAAGGTTTTGTTTAAAGCAAACACTTATCACTTTTAACACAGCTATCTGAATATAATAAAGGCAGAAAATCTTAGAGATTTTTCATTAAGTTTTTATCCAAGACTACACAATTCTTCCTTCAGCCTATAAACTGTCTCTACACCAATGCACTTGTGGCATTTAGGAACTACAGCCATAGGTTTTGTTTCTTTCACTGTGATATGCATTCAGTGGATGTGCTTCAGCTAAATCAAACATTACCACTACAGTGGATGGCTCCTCACAGCTCTTCTTAGTAAGGATTTCTACTTTGGATTTTACTCAGGTCTTTGGTCTGAAACAGCCTGTGTTAATAACCTTCTAAATATGCTATAAAATGTCATTCTCTCTACAGGATGTGGTGAATGGTAAATAAAGTGTATGCACAAGCATGATTGGGGTATAAGAGGCTTTTCTATACTTTTTGTAGTTTTGCTATCTTCTTGCTACAGCAATTTTATTAAGAATTCTGCCTGTCAATATAACACCGTATTGACCATTTTGTTAATATTAATATTGTGCTTGTTACCTATTTGTCATTACAGTGCAGCAGAAAATTTACACTTGAGGCTGTGGAAAACATTTCGTTTTCAAGTAAATTTTAACTTTTGAATTTTGTGTCCACTTCCATCTAACAGTACAAATATGTGTGATTGAAGAGAATCACAACAGCAGCAAGTAAAAAACCATCAGTCAGTCTGACAGAGATCATATCTTGCCATCTGTGAATTAGGTGGATCAGCATATTAGCTACAAAATACTGCTTGGTGACTTTTTGCAGCACTTCTAATCTTAAAACGGATTTTTACAAACAGAAGCATGAAGAAAACTAAGATTTAGAACTGGTACATATAATCAACATTGTGTCTGCACTGCACTTTACCTGGGATGAAAATGTACAGACCAGGAAGTCTGCCTGAGACAAAAAGTGAATATCCAGAATGACACCTCTTAGGGAGTTTTCAGTGTATCGGTTATGGAGTCCTGCTGACCAGGATATGGAGTTATCACTGATAAATTCATAATTTGGATACCTGTGAAAATACAATAAACAGTTAATAGCATTGTTCTATGTATTTTTTTAAGAAGCATTACCTCTGCTGCAAGATAAGGTTCTTAATTTGTTTTGAGTCTCTGCTTTACAGGAAATTAATTACAATTTTGCTGAACCTTCTAGAATGTCACTGCTGCCTCCAAGCATGTCCTCTCTTTATCTAGAAAAAATAATTACATAAAAAGATCCTGTAAATCTGTATGATACATAAAGTATAAGTGAAAGAAATATCAGTAAGTATATATCACATTCTGCAAATGATGCTGATTTTAGATGAAATATACTCAGATCACTAAGTTTTCTCTACTGCTAAACAGGATATGGGATTCTGATTTTACTAGGCTACATTTATTACCAGACTATTAGATACTGATTAGGACACTGTGCAAAAAGAACAGTCACCTGTAAAAGGACATATTAAATAAATGCATGTAAACTAATGAAAAGAATAAAAAGTCTTTCACAGTTTGTAAGGCCATATGGAGAAGGAATTTTTCAATTCACTGGTCAAAAGAAATTAAATGTGGAATTCTATGCCAATACACTTCTCTTGACTTATTACAAAAAAAAAATTAATACTACTTTAAGGCAAAATATTTTTTTTTAATATGAAACCTTAGTTTATATGATATTAAAAGATTTTATCATATAACAATAACTCAATATTATTTTAAAATCTATTTAAAATATTGAAAATTTCTCAAAAAGATTACACTTCTGTAATGGGGAGCTGAAATCGGAAAGAAACTGTAGAAAGAAGCACAAATTAAACTAATTAAACATTTAATAATTTAAAATATTAATTAAATAATTAAATTTTCAATCTGCCCCCTATCAAAGACAATTATTACAGATGTAACAAAGGTGGTAACTATGTTGCTACTACAGAGCAATTATTTTCAATTATTAAGTGCAACTCACATGACTATCAGCCAGCTACAAAATTTCAACTACACTTATTATTACACAGTTTATCATAAAAAAACCTATATATATACATAAATAAAAGTTTTTTTCAAATCTGTAACTTCATTGTAAATATAAATCAATTCATTATATAAGAGAGCAAGAGAGCTAATATAACATTCCTAAGAACATGCCTAATTTATTCCATTTTAGTGTTAAAAATATGGGGAAAATTTATTGAAAAGTGAAATGGACAAATATAGTTGCCTTTTGTGAGTAAATCAGTAAATTTATCTCAAGAGCAAATCAAAATACTGTATGCAAAATGTCCACTTTTAATGTGGAATGTATGGGACAGTTTTAAAGGGTGTATGTGATCATCAAGGTCAGGAAAAGTTACAATTAAAAAACAATAAGAAACAAATTAATAGAAAATCAACAGAAAAAAGAAAGAGAAGGCAAATAGAATAATTGCTAATAACCCTTCTGAGGAATTACAACAGCTTATTTGAAGTTAAAAATAGATTTTCAGTAAGAACTCTTTCACAATTTAAATTTTATTTCTGATCTTTTTTTGTCTAACACTTTTTGTCAATATTTAACCAGTTCTCAAAATAGATGACACCACAATATTTGTCACATATTCTGTTATCATTTTCATTGGGTTAATCATATTAGATTTTTGGTTTTTTTAAAGGAAGAAAAAAGTACAGACCAAACAGAAATACATCATACTCTACTCCGAGAGCTAGCTGAGAAACAGAGATAAGCATCAGTCTTATCTCAAGAAAACAACTGCAGGTGGAGCAACACAAAGAACATTTAACAGAAGATGGCATTTCTAGGGACAGTGAACATGGTAAAGATATTTGCAGACCCCTTTGCAAGTTCTTGGTATCAGGAATATCACTAAAATTAATCATTTCATTCAGACTTGAAAAATCAGAATCCATATGCTGAGCAGACACAAAAGAACTTGTCTTGAAGAATTTGGTTTCTTACTAGCAAAAGATCACTCTAATAACTTTAACGAATGAACCACAAGGAAAAAAGTGTCATATCTGATCTGGTAAAAAGCAAAAGGTGAGAAATATTTACACATCTTTTTTATGCATACATTTAAAATGTTCGCCTTCTTTCATTTATTCTGAAACAGTAGCTGAGATGCTGTTAGATCTGGTCTTAAATTCTGTCTTATAAAGTTGATCCAAACTCTTCTAACCAACAGCTTCAGAGCCCACTCTTCAAAATAATCATCAAAGCTTGTAATTTATCCACTCTCGTGGTTAAGTTTTCAAACAAGCACTTTTATGTTGTCTCCCACACACAATGCTTGGGAAAAGAGGTTTCTTTTAAAATGTGAGTGAAATAGCAGCCATACTCAGTGTGACCAAAGAATCTTCTGGTCCACTATCCTGTCTCCAACACAGGCTGAAAGCAGAGCATAAAGAAAAATATAGGAGAAGGCCAGGCACACACTCCTGTCAAGCTGTATATGGCCCACTGAGTTCCTGCATTTAATTCTCCTTCCCACTCACTACAGTGATTGAGATTCTATTTGAAGCTATTCTTGCCATAAGGACTGCAAACAATAAAGGAAATAAAACTACCAAAGTTCTATAGTTAACTCTTGCTTCCTTACATTGCCTTCTCCATCTGTATTTATATTATGATTAATGTAATGCTTACATTTTAAGTTTTTGGGCATTTTTATTTCTTTTTAAAGTAGAAATTAGGCACAATCCTATTCCTAGGATTCCTGAATGTGTAGAATATGATTCAGACATTATAAGTTGTCATATTTTTATTGACAGAATCACCAAAACACAATATTGTGTAGGATGCCTTCTAGCATAACTCACATAGCCTCTTCTCTGAAACAGGAAAGGCCCAGATTGTGAATCATGGAATCATTCAAGTTAGAAAAGACCTTTAAGACCATTGAGTCCAACAATAAATCCAGCACTTCCAAGTCCACCACTAAACCACATCTTGAAGGTGCCAAATCTACACGATTTTTAAATACCTCCAGAGACAGTGACATTATATTTCCTTGGGCAGCCTGCTCAAAGACAAAACCAAATAATGGAAACTGGCACGGCTCTGTTTTCTTTGTATTGGGTTACATATATGTAGTGTATCTCTTCCACATATGTAAAAATAATACCCAGTTCTTTTAAAGCTATCTAATAGATTCTTGAAACCTATGTACAGGCCAGGAAAAATTTTATTTTGTTTCATCTTATTAGAAAGAGAAAAAAGAAATCAAAAGAAGGTGGGGAAGAGAGAGTTAAAAAATCTTTCCTTCCTGTACCTAACACCCTCAGATAAGAATACAAATCAAGCACAGGTATGGGACTGTTTCAAGTTTGTGTTTGGTTTCAGAACCTGATTGAGCTTCTTGTGTAACTACAACTTATCACTGCAGGTGCAAAGCAAGGTGAGTCCCAGGCTCCTGTTCCAATTGCTAGGCCTGTGGAAGTTTCCAGAACAGCACTGAAAATTTTCTTCCCTCTGAAAGAAGATTGTGAGTATAAACAGATTGAGTAAGAAATAATGTGTTTTCTCAGGTCTTGCTCTAGAAGAAATTGGAAAATTTATGAGCTGTTCATCAGATTCCAGTATTTTGAAGCACTGCTGAATTCTATATATCTGGCATACTACGACTTGGGAGGATGGGGAGGGTTAGCCAAACTACAGATAGTAGAAAGGGAGAAGTAAAAAAAGGAGAAAAAAGAAAATACAGATGACTTTACAGGTAAACATTCTGGAAGGAAGAATCTGATTTGTTGAATTTTTGTGCTCATGTACAAAAGGAAGACACTGAAATAGGTTCATATACAAACCAGATATATATTAAATATGGTCTCCTAAGAATTTATGTATATATAATCTGCATTATTTTGAATACCTTAGAGAGTGAAGATACTGTAAGTAATATTACAGACTAGAAAACACATGTACTAGACATTCAAAAATTTGCATGTGAAAACTATTAAATCAGCCAAAGAAAAAGCAATTTACACCATCCCTAACACATCACTTACCCAAGATAAATACCAGGAACTCTGCTTACCAGAAGCTGTCAAATACTTTAATCCCCTGATCATTACAGTTGTTGAACTCTCAAACCTTCTACTCTCTACTAAAATTGTTCTTACATGATCCTAATTCTGAAAATATATCACTTCTTTCCTTCTTTTGGAAATAGAACACAAAAACTCTACAAACTGGTGGCAGTGACTGCACTATCTGTACTGCTGTATTTGCAGTTGGTAGACATCTGACTGCAAGGGAAGTTTCTGAATCTTAAGTCAAAACATTTCTGTTTTCATGACCATGAATAGCTTAAAATACTTCCCTTGCTAGAAACAACATGCCTATTCATGTGAATGTTGGCTAAATGTTCTTTACTTAAATGCCAACGCTGTTTGACAGCCAGTCACTCTCTTGTAGAGAGATACAGTACCTAGTACTTACTAATATTATTGCACCAAATAATGAATGCAACATAAGCTACTGCAATGTGACAGCTGTTTCTATCAAAGCTTGGTAGCTCAATGTGACTAGAACATTTTTGTCAGAAGCGTAAACCAATTTATAGTTGATTTCACAAGAAGAGAAAGAAAAGCTTCTTTGCTGCCAAAACATGACCTTAACCTGCCTTCAGATGTTATTAAATGCCCAAACATCAAATTGCATCCTGCCTTCTGTGAAATCACAGGAAGTTTCAAATGCCTTCTACTCAAGGGATCTGAAGCTGCAAGCAACAGTAGGGTGCAAGCAACGTAGGAAATTATGTTTCAGTGTAAGCTGTGACCTGAAAATGCAGCAGTAACACAAAAAATTCTTCAATACTTACAGAGTCTATGCCTTTTATGAAAAAAACATAAAATTAATGCTGTATGACTGAGCTGTATCTTACCATATTAAAGTAAAATTGTGATTTGGAATGGACTTGAGCTGTAATTCTTAATAAAATTCAGTATTCTTTTACTGAATAAGTTACAATTCTACAATTATTTTTTGTTGCTATTACAAACTTGGGATTATATAGGTAGAGCATGTCACTATTCACAAAGAATGCTAAGGTTTGAAATTTAAACAAAAATAAAGAAAAATGCATAACTAAAATGGTTACATCAATATTGAATTCTGTTATGTTACAAACAGTTATTAAAGTTAGTCAGGACAATATAATTAATTAAATATTATAACCTCAACTTTGCATTACCTGTCTTTTAAAGTGCAAATCTAAACAATGAAGTGCTACAGTTGTATTCTGCCAGAACACATACAAAAAAAGGAAGGATTAGGTTGCCTTCATCTGGAGTTGAGTTTGTTCATTTAGTTTTTACAAAACACCATCATTTTAAACAGCAGCCTTTTATAGATATGAAAGAAAAACAGAAACAGCACAGTTGAAATAGACAGATTTTCAATGCTGTAGAAAGTTCTTCTACTAAAAAATAACATTTTCTGCTTACCTTGCATATGCCAAAGAAAATCTGTTACGTAGTATGGTATCTTATATATTTTTTCATGAATGTCACCAAGAATAGAACAGTTCAATAATTTACCACTACGGAGTTGCTTTGATTTTAGAAAGTATTAATTAATTAATTAATTAGCAGTATTAATTTACAAGAAAATACAGGCCATGTAGGAGTAAATGAATGTTTACCATGTATCCATTTTCTAGAGAGCTAGAAGAGGATACAGAGCAAAAAAAGGGGGCAGACACTGTAAGAAGTCCTATATTTAAGGACAAAATTATTCAACATGTATGATGAAAGTCTTCTACGCTATCACTATAGAAGGCCTCCTGAAAGAGAGAAGAGCTTCATCATAAGCTTTTCAACCCAATTATAAAAATTCCTCTGGCAACTGTTCACAAGAGGTATTTTTTGGACAGGTTTCATATACTTCTTAATATATCAACCAGGTTTTACAGTATTTCTGATTAGTTTCTTTTTAATATGTATGTTCAGTAAGAAATTTATTTTTTATATTTATATTAAAATATATTTCTATTATTTATATGTATATTATTTTTATTATATTTATTTATTCTACATGATTGATTTGTTTTTACATAGTCACAGGTATCTTGCTCAACTCTCCTAGATTTTTAACATTAAGCTTTGAAAAGCATACTTGGGAGAAAGAAAAATCAAAAAAAGGAATATCTGAAAGAAGAATCAAAATCACTTGAAAATTAAGTGCAGTTTTAACTGAATAAAGGATTAAAACCAAAAATTATACTAAAACTTGTGATGCACCATACTCAGAAATTGTTGTAAAGCCAACCGGAAGGACGGAACTGTAATATAATTATAATTCATCTTACTTGGATTTTGCCTCTTGCAACAACGAAGGGTCATCTGTAGCCAAATAGACTCTTTTTTTATCAACATGCATCCTGCGAGCAAGCAGCTCAAAGCGCTCCTCCACGTGTACCATGTACTCTTCAATGGGGTGAAATGCTGCCTCTGTCCCTACTTTGTCTGTCCTTCGGACGTGAACACTGGAAAAAGGGAGAAACCAGGAATTACATTTGTAACTACTATACATGCTTCAGCAAATGAAATGTTAAATTGAATCCCTACATAAAATAAGGATGGATTAAAACTCATCCACATCCATCAAGACACACAGACAATATGAAGTTAGTCTGTTCTCAAAAGCAATAAAATAATCTGACAATGTAAGCGAAGGGAAACTGAAAGAAAGGAATGAAGGACATTGAATTATAGCATATAAAGTGGCATTCCTTTTGTGCACAAGGTTAAGTTATCTACTGTAGATAGATAATGCTTGATCAATATAGGTCAAAAGGAAAACAGGAATATCTGCATCATATAATGCATAGTTTGAATTATGGTAGTTACAAATGCATTTTTTGGAACTCCTTGAAAAGTAACAAGTCTTCAGATACAGCAGCGGTGAAGTGCCCTACTGGCTCAAGGTCAAAAACCAACTAACATTTGGACAACCTACTGTGTAATCCTAGAAAAAGAAAGTTTAAGGACTGAAGGAAATTCTGGCAAAGGAAGAAGACTCCAGCACAGCAGCAGCAACATTTTTCACACTACATGATGGGAAAACCTTTCTCCCACAAGCTGCTTTTTGCTGCTTTTGTTCCTTTTCCCTGTATCTCCCCATAGAGACCTTTCCAATTCATCATTATTGCTGAGAAATAACAACTGTGAAAACACCAGCAGGGAAGGGAAAGGCACATTCCATGTTCGTATGTAGCCAGTAATAAAATTAATTGTGAATTGTGGCATGTATTAATTTTTTTTCCTCAAACATAAAAGTTATAGGCACTGGAAAGAAGACACAGACAGTAAAGTGCCTGGAATACAAGCTGTAAGACAATTGCATTAATGAAATTCTGTATTACCAGATGTGGAAGATGTGTTAAGAAACCTTCTATTGAGCTGCCTTTTATATATCTGTCCAGCTACAGGTAGACAAGTGTGCTGAAGAAGTACTTGTAATCAATTTGTATTATTCACAGTTAAAAAATAAGAGCTTCATCTAGAAATTGCCCTCTCTCCCCACAAAAATACTTTGAGACTCTGATTACCATCATAAAACATTTTTTTTTTCTGAACAGGAATCACTACGTATCACACACATATTAAAGCACAAACAGTTAAAAAGAAAACTAAATACCCACCCGATCACTGGATGTTTGAAACCAAGTTTCCTTGTGGCTTCCTCTATTTCTTTTTCTAGCCAAGGCTGTGGACGAATCAAGTATTTCACAAACTGTGAGACCCACCACACTGCAGGATCCCCATGTACACGAATTAGTCTATCAGCCAAGTCTTCAGGGACAGCCAAGGGCAAATAGGGTGGCCGTGGGTGTAAGCTGTCAACAATGGGAAGTTCCACCACCTGAACATCCTTATCATTAGCCTCACCTGTTTTAAAATACATACTAAGATGAGTCAAGTAGTTTACTTTATTAATAAGCTTTACCATTGGCAAATAATATCCCAAACATATCAACTCATCTGTATCTTCAATTTCAAAAGGACTACCTAACCCTTGCTCTACTTTTTCAAAAGCAGCATTAACAAATCTAATACAAATCAGTTTCAGAGCAGATTTATATATGAACTGTATCTAACAATGCACACAAGTAGAACAAAATGGAAGGTTCTTGAATTCTTAGCAGTTGTTAGTTAATAAAACATAAAATGCGTTCCTGTTTGTATATTGATACCTTCTTACATACAACTATACCATTACTGTGTGCAAAGGCTTATCTGGACAGTCTGGTTATCTGAAATGTCTAAAATTCAGTTACTTCTTAACAAATTAAACAAATAAATATTTTAAAGCATAAGAAATAATAATAAAAAAAATAATTACAGCTCTGCTGCTCTTTTGACCACATTTTATTGCAGTAAATTACAGCATTCCAGACATCACTATAACCACTGAATTAGTTACTCTGTTGTTAGAACAGGAGAAAGATCATTCCTGTCTTCAAGAACTTAAACTATGAAATTAAATAGACCACAGAAAGCATAAGTACCATATAAGCATGTGATATACATACAGGTAAGAATTTGTTGTGTTTTAAATATTAAGTATGGTAGAATATAGAGATGGTTTAGATAGGATTTTAAATCAAGGTTTAATAGCCACCAAACATCTTTTACAAGTTTTTATAAAAGACACCAACACAACTATCTACACACAGCTGCTAATTCAAAGCTATGTTCATATACTGAAATAAATTATAATACATGGCAGCATAAAACAAAACATTGCATTTTTGAAGCATTGAACATTTCAGCTAATATTTCTAGTGTGCTCATTTCCTCCAAAATAATGTTTCCATTGTCTGCAGTATTTACTGGCAAAGATGGTAGGTTCTCCCTTTAGTGCTCATCAGCCAGGAAAAAAAACTGCTTTAAATATAAGCAAATCAAACCCATAGAACTGTTGATGGCCAAGTAAATGTTAATGCTGAAAGAAATCAATTCAGGGAAGGAATAATGAGTTTAAGAGTTTGAGAACAGTTAAAGATCCCAAAGGTTGGAACACTTCTGCAAGACTAGTCAAAATTGTGCAGTAACTCTCTGAGATCTGGTTATTTAAGTAAGGAATGTTTGTTATGCTCAGGTATATTTTCAATTCATTTTTACCAGATTTATCTATCTTCGAAGATGTATCTGTATGTCAGTATTTCATCACTGCACTCTATACCATCACTGTAAGGGATTCTTTAGAAGAATTTCACACATTACAGTTATGGATGATTCTTTTTAATTCAAGAAGCCAGTTCACATTTTTATCATCTATTATATCACACTCATCACACTCATAGGAAAAAATTTAATAAAAGCTAATAAATTCAGCAAAAATTTGAGCATTTAAATCGTCTTATAATATGATGGATAACGCTTTACTAGTACGACTTCAGAAAGCTGCAATAAAGAAAAGCAGCATGAAACCAGGGAAGTGCTAAATCTGGTGCAGATGTGAAGTATCAGGCAGAAGTTTAGACAAGAAATGTTTAGCTTGGGAATGGTATGGAAGAATGCTTGAGGTTCCATCCTTTTCACCTTTTTCCCCTCAACTGAGAATGGGAGAAAAAACAGGGTCACAATAAAACACTAGCAGTCTTCAACAAGAGAAGAAAGAAAAGACTTCCACCTTGAGTTAGAGAAGGAAATTTGCTGCAAACCTTTTGAGGTGAAAAAGGGGGTGATGCAAAGCTACATATAAAAGGTGGATTTTTATTAAGTACAGCATCACTGACAAGCTTTTAAACTTTGTTCTGTGACTGAATAAAGATGTTGGTTTGTAAAGACAGTCATTTGTAAAATCTTGCTATTGATAAAGCTGATTGAGCAATCTGACCTACTTTTTGACATTCCTACCCTGAAAAGCACTCAATAAATTGTTCCATGCTATTCAAAGGAAGAAAAACTCTCAGCATATATAGCAAACGACATTAAAGTATACCAAAATCACAGAATATCAAAGAAGACTGTGAAAAAAGAATCAGATTTCACCTTTCAACTCTATGTGATATGTTGTTTGAATAGTAATGAAGTTGCAAGACTTGCTGCAAATAAAATCAGAAACAAACAATGTATTTCATTAAGGAAGAACAACTTGTTCAAAATTAATTACTAGGTTGTCTTTAAAGAAAAAATACTAATCAAATCATAAATATGGCCATGTCTATTTCAATGATGTTGTAGTTTGTTAATTGCTTACATACAATTCTCATCTGCATAATCAAACACATAGATATGTGTAAAATTCCAGAAAACCTTATAGCAACTCTCTAGATTGTATTACCCACATTATCTGAATATCTGAATGAAGGAAAAACTCCCTATTAGTCTTCATTCACTTTTAAAAGTATGAGATGGATGAGAGAGATGCAGTAGAAGGAAAACTTAGAGTAACTGTTTGCTTTTGCACTGGACAAAACCAATGTAGAGTAACTCTTTAGTAACCGTGAAGGAGTAAACAACTCTCTGCAGCATACAGGCAAGAGACAGCATTCTTACCCTACTGATCACTTTTTTTTTAAATTTTAATTCAGTATTTGTGATAGGATTCCTAATAGGCAATGAGCTTGTCCTATTTTCAGCAGGCATGGTTTAAAAAAACTGTTACCCTTTTTTGGACAGCAGGATATTGTTTTATTTAATCAGAAATAAGCTGCAATCAAAATCAATGATACAGGAGATAACCAAAACTCAGATCAAAAGACAGGCAGATACATTAGAAAACAATAAGTCAAGTTGCTGATTCATATGAATTTTCAACTGAAGATAATGAAACCAAGTTAAAAATATAGAATGAATTTTCAATCCACACTTCAGTTGTTAGCTACATTTTCTCTATTTGTAAGATATTTGAGTTTTTTTCTACTTCATAGATGTATTTTGTTAAGTAATAGATAAGCCATAAAAGGTAATAATCCATACTAATGTCATCATGTCAGTCAGGGCCAATTCCCTGCTCAGTGGTGGTACAATTTTGATATTTGATCACAGAATCATAGAATTATTTAGGTTTGAAGATACCTTTAGAGTTGTTATAAATTACTTGTTATTACTGCTGACATGTAAGTTAACATAAGTTAAATGTCAGCAATAGCTTAAGTTACTTCTTCTGATGTGATTTATTTTACTTGTACAGTTGTAAAAATGTGTCACTATAATTCTAGTTATAGTTAACTTTCATACAATTCCAGGTGCTGTTTTTCAGTTTAGGAAAATAATTGTCTTCCAGAGCTCTGCAATTTAATCTTGTTTTGGATTTTACTTCACTGGGTAACCAAAGACTGAGTGTTTTTGCAAGAGTCATCAAGTACTGCAATACTGAAAACACTCACTCTTACCATAACAATGGGCTCTGGAGGAAGGTCCTGGACTGAAATTGATTTTAACTCAGATGACCCACAGCAGTTGTACTATCTAGTTCTTATTTATTACCAGTTTTTGGATATGTTCATCACTAATACATCAGTAACACAGTTTCAAATTCCAGGGGACACACTGAATACTTTTTAAATGCTGAAATGAGTTCCATGTGTTATAAAAAGCATAACTTTGCTTCACTGCAGTGTCCCAGTGCGCCGTAATCACTTTATAGCCCTCAGGACTGACATAATTTTTGTGATTTGGCATAACCTTACCATCTGTCTACTTTTCAAATTTACTCTAATTTAAAGCCCATTTTAAAACTTTTGCTATTTGTATCTTTCTTATCAACTTCTTTTTCTTGAAAGTCAGAAAAATGCTGGTTTGACTCAAAAAGACCTTTGGAATTTTGTCATTTTAGGTAAGCTTACTTCCTGCCATCCGAACATTGGTTCACACCTGCACATGGATGGGCATTTTCATTGGGTGTTGATTCATTACCTGAAAGGAGGCTGACATTTTACTATGCAATCACTTTTAGTTCATGTTAACGGAAAACCTGTTTGGTCATTCATTCTATTATTTCAAAATTCATCAACTAATTTCAATTCCTTCAAGAAGTCCTTAAAAGTAAGGCAAAGAAGACCATGCTAAGGGCATTCTTATCTTGTAACTGAGAATTTCAATTTAATTTCAGTTTGTCTTGCTGGAAACACAATTGAATAAACTGATATAAAAATGGAACAGTTTCCCTACTTTTCTGTTTATATAATATACTTAATGAAGCTGATATCAACTTGCATAGACTTATCCCAGATCTACTTGACCAAGCTCTGCAGCACTGCCAATGTGGAACCTTCCCCAAGTGAACAACTCTAAATTGAGCCACAGGAGATGTGTCAGAGTGGTGGGAAAGCTGTTTGATTAACACAAGGTATGGTGAGAGGACTGTGCTGAATTCTCTCGAGGCTCCTCATTGTCCTGCTGGCTCCTGGTACATATTGCAAAGGACAGCAGGTTCAGAGTTCATCAATGATATTTCAGTGCTTTTCTTTTCAGACACAGTAAAAAATGAAAACTACACAATGGCGTGTTACACTTGGTATGAATTTTCAATTCATAGGAAAGTAAAAGTACGCTTTTATCTGTTTTGTGATGCAGACTACACCTACAACTATCTTCCAGGCATTTACAAACTTAAATAAAGTTACCTCATAAGAGCTTTATTCCGTAGTTGAATTATAAAACAGAATTGACATAAGGTTAAAAATCATATTTTTCTTTTAAAGTAGTTAATGTAAAATGCAACTCATATATCTGAATTTTTTTCTCTAAGTTTTTGCTTTGAATTTTAATACAGATTTTTTGAACTTGGTTCCTGAATTATTTCTCACTAGTATTCCACTTACTCATTTTTTAATCATCCTTTATGTAACCAAGCCTTTTAAGGCAGACAGGTGTTGAATAAATCTGGTGTAATTCTGTTTTAAAGAACCAGAAGATACAGTCCTTTTTTTTCCCCCAGGTTTCACATGCCACATGGATAGTGTTGTCCCATTTGTCATCCCAAGGGGCTGAATTGTGATACCTTCAGAACTGAACAAACCAAAATGTTTTCAAACATGCCAACATGCCTTCTATTACTTTTCTCAATTCAGCACTCCCGAGGCTTTTTTCCTGCATTCTTTCCTCTCCTCTCCTGCACAACTCTTGCAACTACCCTCGCTTGCTCTCATGTCTCTTACCTCTCTGGGTACTGTTTGTGTGTTGAAAAGTGGCATCTGTGATCTGTCACTGCCTCTCACTTCCTCACAGACCTGAATGCTGACTTCAGTGCTCTTTACACACACACAGTCTATCTATTTTGAGGACTTTTGAGAGACCTTAGCAAGACCTATTTATTTTAGTCAAATTTGGCCAATTCATCCAATATTCAGGACTTAAACTAAGTTAGGCTTAAGAAGAAAAAGAGCAGACAGAAAGGTAAAGCATGATGACACAACTTTTGCTCTCACAATAAATTTGTCTAAAATAAATCTGTAAAGATATTATTTTATCATCTCCCTCCCAAAAATAAAACTTTAATGGTAGTCTTTTCTGATCCTGCAAAAACTGTAACTTCCATAGCTACTGAACTACCAACATGCCTGGAACACAATTGACAGCCTTGCAATATTTATTTTCCCATGTTGTTCTGGTTCTTTGATCATCTTACCCATAATCAAAACCACAGCACAAAGATGAACAGTGTTCTTAGTGCCCTATAAGTGATGAGATTCTAGTGAACGTTCTCCCTTTTGACCTGATGGAGGCCTCAACTGAGTGTAACAATTTCTGCATTTGCAATAGCTCTGTCTCTTACAAAACAAAAGCAGTTGTGCCTTTAGAGCCTCTGTTCCCTTTTTAGCAGCTCAGGTGAGCTGCATTATAAAGACCTATAAACATTTCTGTTTCACTCTACTGAAAACTTCTCAACGCTTCATGTGGCAACTGTCACATCACTTTGAGGGAACATTAAAAAGTAAAGATTTTTCCCATTTTCAATTGTTTAGAGAGCCAGTGTGTCAGCTGGAAAATTTACAGATGAAGAGATTGCACAAATGGACTTCACAGAACAGTCAGAAGATCATCAAACTAGGTAGAAATCAAGTAGCTTACTAGCAATTTATTTTTCCTTTTATCTTTATATATTCAAACTGCTTTTGAACAATGCCCCATTTCATCTAAACAGCCAATATGAAAGGGGTACCTGTTGAAGAGGAGCTCCAATTCCCTGGCTGCCAATCATGAAATGTATTTGCAAAGGCAAATACACTTTTATAAATGCAAAGGGGTTTTGCCATGTTACCCAAACCTAGTCATTCAAGTAAACAGTACACAGAATTGATGTTTTAAAAGTAAGATCATATGTTAAGATAGTGGAAATAACTCAGGAACACATAAAAAATATTTTGCAGCTATATTGATGAAAAAGCAATTTTGGATTTGATTTCAAACAATTAAGCCTATTCTCTATTTCAGTCTAATGTTAATTATTTTCTATTTGGAAATAGTTCCAAATACTTGCTTTGAATTTTCTGGAACAGAAAATAGCTTATTTTTATAATAATCCTTCAAGAGCTTCAGGGACTTATCTCTTGCATGCATATGCTGACTGGGCATACACTCAAGCATGTAACAGGCATGTATAAGCATGTGAAAAACAATACAACATGCAGACAATATTTCATATCTCATGACCTAGAAGTTTCCAACAGGTTGTGACAATGGAGCTTAATATTTGCAGCTGGCCATCCAGGACTCTAGTGGAGAAGCACTCCCAGTTTAGACAAGACATTTACTGTCCTTTTAAGACGGAAGTTTATAACTCCCAATCTTGTATTGTCGTAATTTGAACACTTGGAGGACTCCTCTTTCAATGAATTAGTAAAAGTATCTCCCATATGCAAGTCCAGATGGAACACAGCTCTCTAAGTATTTGTAGACAAAAGGACATTTTAGTTACCCATAAATAAAACAGGAGAGAATGAACCTTCTCTGCTGTTTGAGATTCAGAGCAGTGAGGCACACGTCACCTTAACAATACATCTGAAAGAAACAAGGATTCATTCTACTACATGTGCTCTACCAACATGAAAGGATAAAATCAAGAGTGTAAGCCTGCAATAATGGAAAAGGAAATTTTTCTAATCTTCAGTCATAGCGGAAAATGCAATGGAAGTATGAAGAAACAAGACAAGATAAATCACACAGAAATAGAGATGCTTTCTCCATAACTATTACAGTAATAAATTATTATTAATTTGCATATTAATAGAAACTTAAAACTACTACTTTAAAGGTACTTGCAAAAAGAAAAAAAACAAAAACCTGTTTTGTTCAGGTTTATCACAGGATTTCTGTAATACCGGATAAAGGAAAATATCTTCCAAAGATTTCTCTACAAAACTTTAGCACAAGTGCATTCATGGACACGCAATGCCAAAAAGATAGCATTATAGTAAATATTTTTTTTCTTTGAATATAAAATATTTACTGATTCATTTGAAATGCTAAATTAAATTAAACGTTAAAATTAATGTGTGTCTTCAAATATGGGTAGGAGATCAGTGTAATAAAAGGCAGCTTTTCAAATTTCTTATCTGTTCACAATACTAAAAATAAATCAGTGGGTTGAAGGCCTAAAGATTGAGAAACAAACATATAAAATGCAAGAAATTATTTCTGCCTTAAAAGTCTTGTAACTTTCAGTCATTTCACATTGTGAAAAAATTTATTCAGAACCATTCACAACCATTTGCCTATAAGTAGCTTTTCAATATGACATTCTAAATCTAGACAAGAGATATATCTTGAGAATTAGCTGACATTTTAAGGTCCTCTTTTATTTCATTACTCAAATGCAAAAAGACAAAAACCTTTTGGGGCTTGGTGAAGTTAAACTGAAATGAAACACCCAGCCTTGCTCCACTGTAAAGAACTAAGAGAAGCTGCATGAAGACCATAATAATTGATATATTCCCAAGCATCAGAGCCATAACCCATAGTGCTGGTGGTGCTCTAGGATGTCTCCCACCTGGAAATGGCAGTAGTCATTTTCAAGGCACAGGAAGGGTTTGGATGACTTGAATTCAACTCCACAGCTGCCAGTTCAGGTTAGCCTTGTTTAAAGATTACTTAAAAAAAGGTAATATTACTTAACTAAAACACTGTAATTTCCAGTGCAATACATTAGAAAGTTATTCAGAACTTGAATGCATGTAATAATTCCCAAAAAAACCTAAGTAACAATACTGCAGTTTGGACTGAAATTTACACAGCCAAACAAAGAACTCAGATTAACATGTCAAACTTTGCAGTTTATTTGAGACCTAACATACTTAGTTTACTTCATGACATCTCTTCATATTAAAAGGAAATCTGATTTTTTTCATTTGAGTACAAAACACACCATTTTTCCCTACTGTGCTTGCTGCAGTACAACTTTTCAAGTCAAGAATGGTTACCTTAAAACAAATAAACTCTAATATTAAGCCAATTTGTCACTTTTTTGCTTATCAAACAATTCTTAGAAGGCTAACAGTTAAGCAAAAACCTTTTTACAATTTGTAATGGACACTTGTTTACCAATCTGTAATTTGTCATCCGTGATTTAATGCTCATGAGAAAAGTTTGCTGTTAACCACTAACCTACAGGTACTAGTTTTGCTACTACACTGTGTGGGGGCAACATCAATCTGTTAGGAAAAAGAGAAAATCATGCTTCAGAGTGTAATTCTTCATATGAACAGCTTAGGATCTGTGATCAAATATGAGATTGATTATTCCTACCACTGAACAGAACAAAGCCAAGAATCCTTTTCCCTGCCTCCATGTACTCTGGATTTCTAAGTCTTCAGCTTCAGCTTCCACTTATCAAGAAACGGAGGGAAAGAAGCCCCTGCTATTTGGAAAGTTTGGAAATTATTGCAGTGGCCACATTTAGGTTACCTTCCTTCATTTCAACACAGTTAAAGAATTCTCATGGAAGATGTTTGCTAATCTGCTTATGGTCCTGCCCATGCAAGGAACTCTTATAAAACACTCAATTGCATCAAATCTTAACCTAAATTAGCAAAGACATAAGGAGAACTCACTGTATACTATCCGAACATTTCTGTTTCTTGAACATTTTTTGATAGCATAATTATATACATCAACCTTTAAAGAAATTCTTTACATTCTTACTTCTGCTATCAGAAAATTACTAGACAATGGCTGTATCTAAATTAAAGTATTTCCCACTAATCTCTCACCCTGTTGAAAGATACCATGACATGCAAAACAACTTCCAAGAACACCATTCTTTTATTCATCAAGAATAGATTTGATGAAATTCCTCATATAATTAGAAGAGAACCAATGGTACATTTAGGCCACATAAATGGCTTAATTAGGATCAATTTGGCTTGATTGATTATAGCATGAAAGAACACACAGATGTATTTTATGACCATCTCCTTAAAATACAAATTAATTTAGTTTAGTATGGCAGATCTGGGACTGCACAAGTGAACTTCATGACACAAGCCGTAAGCCAATATTCAAAGTATCACTACAAAGCAAAAAAAAAAATTAAAAAAACCCAAACCCATTCAAAAATCAAAGGCAAACATTCTTCTCTGTTAAAAATCCTCAAAAGAAATAAAGCTAGTTACAAGGAAAGACTGCAACTTCTGTAATTCCAATTTCAGATCATGCAATTTTTTTTGTTTTTCTCCTTCTGGACCAGTTGCCATAATTGAGGTCAACAGCAGCAGCGAGTTGTTGTTAAAAAGCAGACCTCATCTCTAATTAAAATTGTCCAGCCACATCTTTGTCTAAAAGTAGAAATACTTCCCCCATATAGAAACACCTATAAAATGTGGCAGGACCAGCTTTTAAAACTTGCTTTATTTTAGAACTTAATTAGGGTTTTTAATATCCTACTGTAAAGCAGATTTTTATGTCCTTGAATCAGTGTAGGTCTTTCTCAGAATCCTTTCATATATATCAATATTCATTTTGAAGGCCAGATAACAGAAGCAGACAGTGTCTTGCAGCCTGTCTTTGCTCTGCACAGTGAAAATAACTTCTTGCTATTATTCAATAACCTTCCACTTAGACTTGAATAAGGATCACACATAGCATTTTTAGGCTACTGCATTGCTCTGAAAACTCAGACCTACCTCATTAGAATTCCAAAGTCCTTTAAAGAGTTTCCACTTCCTAAATATATTTATGTGTTTACACAGACAAAAGTCTTTACATAGAGTATCTTACAAGGCACCTCGAGGACAAAAAAATCTACACAATATCAGTAGCCTGATTTCAAGAGTAACACAATTGAAAAAAAGGGAAAATTCAGAGGGGCTGCTGTTACACTCTGTTCTCTCAAATCGCCATTCTCCAGTTTGCTTCACAGAATTGGAACTTGTTTGAATTAAAATTTAATTAATGAAAGTCACTGCATAAAAGCAATGTTAAGAATCAGAACTAGAAATGAATCCATTTTTCCTGCAAGTTTTTATAAATAAGAGCGAGACATGGGAGGAAAACATAATTCCTACAACTGTACGCAAGTTAAAGGCTTTTTTAGGCCAATACTGAATATTCAGCTGATTTTCATAAGAAACTACTGTCAAGGAATATCTAGTTCATGGAGTGAAACTTTTTAATTTATTGCAATTAGTTCTGTACAACTTTTTATGGTTTGATTTTGCAATTTTTATTTAGTCCTTTTGATTACTGTTGCCAGATAGTCTTTAATAAATTAAACATTCATTTTGTGTACCCACAGTATCCTCGTTCTTGAATTATACATATAAACATATTAGTTAATTCATATTTTAAGATTGTAGTTCAATTAATACTTAAAAGCTGGCACTACCAACAAATGAAGAGCTCTGCCATTTTCTCCCCTCTGGGTATCCCTTCCTCAAAAGCATTAATTCATCAAACCATAGTTAGAGGCAGCAAAATCAATATTCAAGGATAACTGCAGGAAACTGCGTTTCAGGTTTCCTTTTTCAAGTTATCTTTCATCTTTAAGGTTTTTAGGCCTTATGGGAAGGAGCACATACTGTTATTTAAAGCATGTAGATAGCTTCATTACCTCCACATCCCTTCATTCTCCAGCCTGGAATGCAGATGTGACTTCTAACATACTAATATAATACAATATAAGTACATTAATCTGTCCTTCCTGTTAATCTGTTTTTTCATTTATTTTATGATTTTTTTTGTCCAGTTATTTTATGGTTCCCTTTCAATTTATTATTGGGGAATGCCACCATAATGTCATAAATCAGCAAGTAAAAAATGATAAGAAGAGGCTCTGTTCTAGCATGCAGCAATGATAACAGAACATTATGACCTGGCTAACTAATTAATTTAAAGAAAATTAATTAAAAATTTAATGATAAATATGTCTTCAAAAGTTCTTTATGTTTTGGCTCTTATTACTAGTAAATCATTCATACTTCTTATAAAAATTCCTACCTAAATTATTCATGAACAGTTTGACCATAGATATCAAAGGAAAAAAACTACAAGAAAGATGCAATTACAGGCAATATATAATGTTAGAACTAAAAAGAGCATATATACAACCATCTCCTAAAATGTTTTTCTCTAGAATGACAGAATGAGTGAAACAAAGGACAAGGAAAACTTATGCCAGAGTGTAAAATAACTGTTGTATTTACAGAAGTCTGCAATAGAATTCTCAACCATTTCGTACGTTTAAGCCAGAAAAGCTGAACTTGATGCCAGAACTACCATGTCAAACATGAAGAACAATTCCTGCAAGACATGATATGGGCTGAGCTGACCCTCAATTCTTCTCAGATGAGAAGAGATCTTATTAATCTTCTGCTATCAGGCAAAAATCAGCTTTCTCATTAAAATTCACTCTACTTCCCAAATTCCAAAAACAAGTTTAGTTTTTATAACTAGTTAGGAGAGGACTAGACAAAGAAAGTTCTAGAACTATATGTATTCTTAGCTTATATAAGTCTCTTAATTCTTTGAAGATACCGCGATCTAAATTGTTTCACTGAAGATAAAGTTCAGAAACTGCAACATTTTATGCTGTGAATAAAACTAAAAAATGTCAAGCAGGAGCAACTGAATTAAAAAGAGGAAACATAGATGTACAAATTTAAACAATTTTGTCATGAAGGACATTTTACTAAATTATTATCTATTCAGGTCTGCAAATTACATGAAAGCATCTCTCTTAGAGGATAGATATATTTTTCTGGCTTGTTGGCCTATTTCCATCATTTACAATGAACACTTGCTAAAATTATTCACTTGTATGAATATTTTTGAAACATAATTTAAAAATATTTAAAAATCCCTACACTACATAGGAGAAATGTTTAGTTTATGAAAAGTGAAATTTGATAAATGTCAATGCATTTTCATACATTAATTTTGAAAATCTAGAAAATCCCATGCTGGCTTCAGAATTTGTAGAGAAAAAAAAATTTAAGGTGTGGTTTTGTAAACAAACCACTCCTAACTACAATTAAGACTTTCAGACTTATATATCCCTGAAAAAAAAAACAGGGAAGAAATAAACTGATATACAAGTAAATAAAAATCTATATAGATTTAGGGAGACATAAAAAGCACACAGAAATCTTCAGCAAGATGCACTGTCTTTAAAATTTAGCAGCAATTAAGAATCCAGTGAAGACTCCTACTGAAGCCACACTGAGGATAGTGAAGAGCTTGCTTGTATCATTCATCTTCACTGACCAAGCATTGCACAAAATCAGAGTTTAACACAGTTTATAGCATGTGTGGCTGGCCAACAGGCTGACTATATAAAGATTGTTTATCATCCCTCAATGTCCCCTAGCTCCAGAATATCAAAACTCATATTAGTGGCATTGAATATTTTTAAAATAATTGATTGCATCAGGGTATTTCATGTGCTCAGCCTTCAAATTATTCATCCTGATCTAGAAACTAATTAAAAAGGAAAAGCAAAAACAACAACCCCCCCAAAAAAACCAAAAACCCTCAAACAAAACGTGGGGACCTAAAATGAAGCATTATTTGTATTTTCATCAGCAAGAGCCCACATTACAGGAAATCGTGATCTATTTAAATAGTTTTTTGTGAAAGTATAGTATCTTTTGAAGCCACGTGTGCATGGCTGCGCTGTTTTCCAGCTTACTGTATTCAGAAGTTGCTCAAAAAACTGCCTGCATCTAAATTCTGGAGTCACATAGAGGAGTCCGCTGAGAGCCATGTCCAGGCTGTAGTTTCACTTACTAACCTCGCCAAACACAAATAAAACTTCATCTGGAGTTCTCAATATCTGTTGTCCATTTATAGTTGTTTTTAAAAAATATCCAACCATTTCTAAGAAATATTTTTTTTTGCAAAAAAAAAATCCCATTCACAAAACCCACTAGAATTCTCAAAGCTAAGCTCTGCAGCATCTTGAAGCTCTGAAGAACAGATGCTATTTCAATGTGCAAACACTGTTTTAATGTGTAAACATGCAAGTTTACATGCACTCTGTAAACTGGATTTTGTAAATCTAATTAAGGTAATTTCAGACCTGTAAAACTTTAATAGTTACTTTAAGATTCCATATGCACTGGGTATGCAATGTCCTAGTGAAAAGAATAAAATGTTGGTATGTTTTGACTACCAATCACATGGAGAAAGATGTCATTTAAAACAAATATTGTTTACTTTCACACAAACAAAGCTAGCTGATCTTCCAAACATCAGTGCCCATCCACTTATTCTAGGCAAATTGCTCCACATGATATAAGAATGGAACAACTTGCTGATGTACAAATAAAATTAATATTTAACATTGTCATTGTTTTTACAACATGAATTTTGGATCTGCTCAACGTGCATTGGGAATTATTTCAATTATTTCTTTATTTTGTTGAGGTGCGAATGACTATTGGATAGTATTTCTTTTGTATTTCTATTGCTTAATATTGGCAACATCCCTCATTTTTTGAAGAGTTTATTAACAACAGCCTCTACTGAACATGCTCTTCCCATGAAAATTAGATTAATACCTAGCAGAGAAAACAGCAGCAGCCTGCTGAAAAATTTTAATTTAAATCTCAAATAAAAAGCTTTTCTATTTAAAAAAAACTCTGCCAATGCAGAGCTATCTTATCAAGGAACTTCTTTCAATACAACAGACAAGATGTAAAAGGCGCTTACACGCACAACTGCAGTCATAGTCATCATGCTCCACACAACATGGAAGAGACAACAAATTAATTCTGTGGGAATGGCGCTGCCAAAAGCCAGGAGAAATGCTGTGAGTGGTGAAGCCTTACCTGACCAGTGGCCAGTGGTGGAGCCCGCTCTGTCGGTGCAGGTCTCGCTGACGGGCCGGAACACGGTCTCCCAGCCGCCGGTGGCGTAGCGCCAGTTCTGCGACTCCAGGATGAGCGTGCGCTGGGTGCCGTACGCGATCATGAAGCAATACACCACGTGGTGAAGCTGGCAGCCGTAGCCACAGCCTTTGTTGATGTTACACACAAGTTTCTTAGCTTTGCTGCAATCCTTCGGGTTCTGTGAGGACAGATGAAAAAGTGGAGCTGAAGAGAATATACACCAAAGGCTTGCATTTTTCTGAAAAACTGGCAAATGTCATAAATCACAGAAGCCATCCCACTATAATACATCTCCGATTAAAATGGATGAGTAAGCTTCAGCTCCATGAAAATTTTACGAGAATTCTTCACTGTGAACATGAGCAGTTATTGAACGTTCTTCACTATCCCAATGTACAATAGAATACATTCAAGATTTTAAATTACTTCCTCATTTGTAGATCTGTCAGTATAAGCCAACATTTGGACTCTGAATTCACATTTCATCAACATGATTCTCAGTGTTGGAATGCTTTTTCCTTTGGCATTTTTTCAAATTTTTTAGTTGTCTTTCAATAAACATGCATGTCATCCAATAAAAGAAAATTTCCACCTGTCTACAATGTACAGAATAAAACAAATGGTACAGAATAAAACAAATGGTACAGAATAAAAGAAATGCTTATTAAGAAACTGCTTCCCAGGCTTACTAACCACATAGTAAACACAGAATGTAAAACACATTCAGCAGACTGATAAAGGACAAAATTTTAATCTGCATACACTTTACATAAAATAACATACTTCACTTCCAGAAACCAAGAAACCACAAGTTAGGAGACAAATGCCCACACTGTATGAATGCTATGTTTAAAAGTACAAACTAATAAATATTTTTATGTATCTGGAATTTTTAGGTATGTGGACAATACAACATCATAATCAACAGAAGTCTTCCATTACATAAAAGAGAGTACTTTTTTTGTATGTATTCATACTTGCATGGCTCTAGACACACTTCTAAATTCCAGAAAGGTCTTCCATAACATCTCTAGGATGAAAGTTTCAGATAAGTTGCAAAAGTACTGATATTTGAGCATCAATATAAATTCTGTTTCTTTCACACCTAAACAACTTTAAATACAATTTTCTGTAAATTTGCAACAATAAAATCAAATCTTAAAAAAACAGTGATCCCTGTCTGGAGCACTGAGATCTCTCCTTCAAGTGCTCTTAAAGATAATCTGAACATTCTGAATCCTAAAATACTTTCAAAGAAAATTAATTTGTGCTTTTGGTGGTATAAAGGAGGAGAAAACAATTCAGACTGGGGGGGGGGAAATAATAAAACATCCAAAACAAAACAAACCCAAAACTCTACAACATGTGCTATAACTTCAGTATTTTTTTTTTATTTTAAATACACCTGATTCAAAGCCTAACTAGGTGTGAAAATAATAAATTATATTAAATTTACATTCCAAATTTCTGTTTCTCAGACCAGTACTTTTGTCATTACAAATCTAATGGATAACTTGAGACTAAACCAAACAGTTATCTTTGAAATTACAACAAATGTATTTCCCACAGTCTTTCAGAAAAGAAAAGGGCTTTTCTAGTATTCTCTACAAGCCCACACAGAAAGATCTCCATGAAAAAACACCTCCTCATATCATTACTATCAGCAGTATTATATTTTTATTATTACTGTTGTCATTGATATTATATTTGCTCAGTTTGAGTTATTAAGCTGTTCTTATGTCAACCCACAATGGAGTTTCTTTGTGGGTTTTTTGTATGTTTGAGGATTTTTTCCATTGATTCTCCTCCCTGTCCCACCAGGGAGGAGGAGGAGTGGGTGTCATGGGGAGTACTTTGGTGCCAGCTTGGGTAAAGCCACAACACTATTCTTTTTGAAAGGGATAATCTCCGTGAATTTTTTAGAAAATGCCCTTAGATTATGTTTTCTACACTTGCCATTACCTCCAAATGCTTGTGTCCTCTAAAATGAAAGCATTTAATCAATGGCATATTTCAAGTATTGTCAAGGTGTGCCCTTATCACTTTCTTTCATGCAAATGCAAGCTTCATATAATAGCTTATGAACAGTATTATGGAAATCAAGTAGTAATCACACAATGAAACATAATTTGATTGTGTGACTGCTTACCAATATTAATATGATGCACCTACTTGGGTTTTATCATTATTTGTAGACTTAACTAAAAACTATATCTATTAGTATTACTTTGTGACTTAAAAAGGAAGCTATTTAATTAATTTCTTTATGACTGTGAGTTTTTTTCAAATTTATATACTCAAGTAGCAAAAAGGCAAAGCAGTATTTGAGCTTCAATTGTCTATTGAGAATTTTAAAAGAAAAAGGGAAGTAGAGATACTTGGCTATATTGCCATTTCAACTGATGTTTCCAGGAAAAAGTGGAAATATCATCCATTGATAAGGAAGAAAAGTTATATTTCATGCATCAGAATAGCTTGGGTGTTCATAACCAAAACTGCCATCTAAAGCAACCAGTCAAAGTATTGAGCTGATAAAGGATAACAGTCAATTTCAAAACCAATTAAGACTGACAAAAGAGTTTTCCTCCTGGCACAAAAGTCACAGAAGAAGATTATAAATCCCTGATTTGAATGGGTAGTACATTCTGTTCTCAACCCTAACGACACTGCTCATCACACTCCTATCTCCAATTTAATGATCTACATAATCAAGAGAGAGATGAAAGGGACCTCCACGAATGTCAAGCCCTGTAAAGTAACAGCCATACAACTGCAGTAAAAACAAATACCAGAAAAATCCAAACAAAAATTAAACAAACTCACACAAAATCCCAAACAAACAAAAAAATTTACCAAGCTAAACATCGTTTAATATAGAGAAGATTAGATCATCAACCTGTTCCAGAGTTTACACCTTTTATCTTCCTCAGAATAACTTCTATGAACAATGTAACTAAAAACACTGGAACTTCGAAACTTTGGAAAATCTCATTTTTTTTAGAGAAATATGACAAAAATGGGTGTTTCTCATCCTAGTTATCACAAATGCAATTCATACCATCTTCTATTCCCCTTCCTTTGTGATGTCATTTGTAATCCTTTCTTTTCATACCAGCTCCCCTCAAGACTTTGGGGGCAGAAAAAATCCAAAGAAAGAAACTAAAAAACCAAACAAACCATCAGAAGTTTCTTCCAGCTGCTGGAAGAAAACATTCTCTCCCTAGTCAGAAATAGCAGATATTTGATTTGAGAGACAGAGATCTCAAACCTTCCTCTAATGTTAATTCCTCTAGTTTGCTCCTACCCTCCTACGACACGCAAGTTTCAGCTGGAGTGAAACATCCCAGCATGCAGATGGACTTAAACACGCTGTGTTCCTCAATCCTAGAGAAAACCTCACACAGATATCAGCAGTGACCACACTTTCTTAGGTGGCTATTATACCAAAACCATATAATATACTTTTGATTTGATTAATTACAGCTGTTAGGGGTGCATCCCTTTGCATGTATGCAAAGTGCCCAGAGCCTTTTCTTATTGTTGTCATTTTAGCATGAGCACTTTTATTAAAAATATCAATCAGTAACTTTAATGTGAGGGAGAGGATTTAATACACTCTACAACAGAAAAATCTAAGTGACATTAAATGAACAAAAATACTGCAAACTCCCGAAAGCTCAGAAAAAGTCTTGTGACCAACTTTCTCTTCTTTGCATGCATACAAAGTCCCAGCTAAATAGTATTGCAGAATAGGACTAGAATATGGCAAACTATGACTAATATAATTGTTGTGTTGCTGAGTACTTAGAAGCCTTTCTCACCTGATTATATTTTTAACCTTCAAAGCTGAACAAAAAGTTGGGTTTTTTTTTTAAATCAGAGGCAAAAATACTCTGCTATTGCTAGACTGCATACTGAATCACAAACTTCCTAAAATAAACAGAACAAAAATAAGCACAAAAGAGAAGGGACAGAAAACTGCTGCCTTATCATTTACTCACTTGATTACAGCACTACAAGGTGCTCTCATCTGACTTCTCTTGCACATTCTCTTCAACTGTTTGATAAAAAACATATCTGAAAATAAGGCCTTTTTCTTAAATATCAAATCCTAGCTTGTTAAATGTTGCTCCAACTATAGGGAACTAGCTACATGTAGCACCATTAAATCAAATTTATGGTAATGTCACCCAAATGAAATAGCAGTCATCACTATTCACAATCATACAGCTAAATGACTTCCCAAGGAGATGTCCCAAAATAATGCAGCTGTCACTGTTCAACATGTACCAGAAAAAAACTATGCAGTACTTTCATACTTAACTAAAAAAAAATTACAAATATGTCCCATATAATTCTTTTTGGCATTGACTTGAAGAGCAGGGGTCATTGAATATTTTATTTTTAAATACAGTTTTATTATTAATAGAGGTATATAAATGTGTATAATTTTGAACCATTTGATCACTTTATATTGGTGCATATTTGTTAAAGCAAATAACTTTGTGCTCTTTTTGATGACTTGCACAGTTATATTACTAAATAGGACAGCAAATGGATAGTGAAAGACAAGAAAAAGGTAGAGAAAGTCTATATTTATCAGCATGAAAAGCAGTTACAGCATACTACTGCTAAACAGTAGTATCAAAATGAAAAAATAAGGAACAGTTCTCAGAAATGAGTTGAAGAAGTACAATAAAGTAATGACTCCTGCACAACTTAGGGAGATGGGTTTTTTTCCTCAGAAGGGTGTCTTTTTTATATAACAAGCAACAAATACTTAGTTTGGTCACAGTAGAAAGGGTTCCAACAGCTCAACTGTGAAATAATGAAAACCTGAGAAACAAATTCAGCTATTTACACAAGAGAAAAGATCAGGTATTAGGAGTGACCAAACAACTGCACACAATGCTGTAAAAAAATAAACCAAGTACAAATAAAACATACTACATTAAATATCTTTTTGATCACTACATAAATAGCTGCATGCATTCAGTCATGAAAAAAAGTCCCAACACCTTCAGATCAAGTTTAAATTTTATACACACACACAAGCACATATATTAAAAACGTCTTATGCACTCAAAAATATGAGCACATAGAGACATCCCAAACAGATGTTGGAACAATCTAGAACTAGACAATACACTATACAAGCACTTCAATTTTACTTCCTTGTTTTTAGAAATGGGCTGCTAGCTCAGAAGTTTGATACAAAGACTTTTATATTTTTATTTTTTAAATTATGCAAACATTTATGCATTTTGGTACTCTAAAGAATAAAACTTAAAAAAATTCAAGAGAATTAACTATCTTTTACAGTAAAGTGAAGAATTCAAACAGGTTAGTACAGTCCAGTAAAAACTACAGATCAAAAAAATCCCCACAAACAAAGAAACAAATAAACCAGAATAAACAACAACAAAAGTACAAGCTCCAATGAGTGCCTTGGAATATTACCTTCCATATACATATAAAATGATGTTTGAAACAAATGCAATAATTTCTTTTCTACATAATTCATCCATATACCAACATTCATTTTAAACTGCAATGTAATTATCCTATTGCAAGGTTTTAGCTAAGTGCTATGTATATAAGAAGAAAGAAATGTTTACCTTGAATCAAAAGCTGTATCCTCTTACCTGTAAATAAGTTATTCTTCTCTGTACCAAATCTGTTAGATCTTTGGCCTCTTTTTCCCTCCAATCTCCAGCTCCATCTGTTTGACTGAGGTAGTACAAGTCGGTCATTATTGACCTATAAGCAACCATGGAAAACAATTTTAACGTTACTAAATTGGAGGATTAAATGAAATCAAAGACAAATTAAAGTGGTATTTCAATTGCAGCTTCAAAATCAGTTTCTTCATGCCATCTCCTACTGCACACTTCAAACAGCAGCCAAGACAGACTGACTGTGTCCTTCATCTAACAAATGTTCCATGCCCATTAGCAATTAAAAATTAAAAATTCTAAACAGACTCACAGCCTTAAATACTAAATGGAGATTATCTAATACATTAGAGATTCTCTTCTTAGGGTTTTAACATTTCATTGGCCAAAAAAGAGAATAAAGAACTCATCATCATGAAAATAAAAATATATAGCATTTATTATGCATTATATATAGCATTATATATATAGGATATATTTATATATATGCTATATATATATATATAAATATATAATACATATATATATATATATGCGCTATATATATATAATATAGTATATATAATAAAAATATATAGCATTTATTTGTTAAAATTTGCAGGCTAGTCAAAATTACTGATTTTGTCCAAACAGTACCACTTTGGAAAAGATTTCTTTTTTTTAAACCTCTGTGGGTTTTGGGAAGAAATAGAAAACTAGAGACAAACTATTCAAAGTGTTTCTAGTAACATTAATGGTTACTCTAAAAATAAATGTGGCCCAATTCAGAACCAGTAATTTCAGAGTTGGTTTCATAGATTGAGAATATTTAATATTGCTAAGCATTTCTCTGTAACAATGTTAAAGTTTGAACCACTTTTCTTAATACTTTCATCTGAACTTCAGATGAAATTTCAGGCTATTTATTGCCTGAAATTCTTGATAAACCACAAGTTTGATCACTAGAAAGAGAAGCAACAGAACAAAGGCAGAGAAATTTTGGAGGTGACCAAAAAACAGTGTGAGGGTAAGAAAAAACATTTGAAGTGGTCTTGTCAAGCTGTTGGCAGCACTTGTTTGCGATGGAAGCACAAACCCAATTAGCCAAGGCTATCCCTTGTACACAAGTGAGAAGAGTAGGCTGCATATCCCTACTAGGAAACCACTTCCAATGACACAATATTTAAGCAGTAAACACTGAGATAAATCAAATTAGGGCAGCCCTATCTTTATCAGCAAAGTTACCAGATAAACTTCTCTTGTTAATTTAATAACTGGATTTATGGATCTGTAGTTTTATTCTCATACAGTCATTCTGGTCTTTATCCCCATGCTTTTTACACAGGGTAACAGAGACACTGACTATAGCATCTATTACTGCTGTATTAAATATTTTACCCAAATTATTCAGCAGCGGTAATCTTCACCTTCTGTCAATCAACTGGTAGAACCTTATCTACATTCTAATCTGAAACGATATAAACTGGATTTTCTTTTACAAGGTAATTGAGCTTGAAACATCCTATTGCGGCTTTGCATAAAAATTAATTTAAAGCATCACTGGGTAACTAGTTTTAAATCAGTAACTATTAAAGATACATAATACTTACAGTAACATGCACACACAGTTTAAAGAGAATTAGAACAGAACTAATGATGGACTAGTTCTAATGCAATGGATTATATACAGATAACTGAACAGATAAAGGGTCTGCTCCTCTTAGGACAGTTTCCCTATTTATAGAAAACACATAGGCTAGTAAGCATACTAGAAAAGGAAACCAATGCATTTTCTTGGGAGTTTAAATATATTTTTCCTCCCAATCAGGATGTAACCAAGGGTGTTTAAAGAAAAAATCACAAAGTTAAGGTTTAAACATTAAAAAAATGAAAAAAATTCCCTCTCATTAAAAGCATCTGTGCAACCACACAGCCACATTTTAAACCATTTTCAAAGGCTCTTTCATTAGCCTTAAAATGTCTTTTGTGTACCTGGGATGTAAGTAATCAGTGTACTCTCCCTATACTTTACAGAAATATATTTCCATTAAATATTGAAAAAATAACTGAAAAGACAAAGCTTACCAATTAAAAAGTAACAACAATAAAATAAAAATTTCTGTCAGCTCAAAAGTAATTTTTCCTGTTTCTAGGGGAAAAATGTGTTGCCCAATTTTTTTTTTTTTTTAGATTATTACCTATGGTGACCATGACAAAGAAAAGGCAGTAGCTTAGTTTTAATTATCAGCCTTATAGATGAAATATAATTACTTTGATAATTTTTGAGGTAAGAGAAATGGTGAGAGCGTCCTTACACAGCCTCAGTGACTCACCACATTAGGTAAAGGCAGCTTTGTTCAGTACAAACCATAAAAAGTATCAAATGATTTGCAGGAAATGCTATGAATTCATGAAAGAGTTTTCAGAAAGTATCCATAATCTTCTTTAAAAAAAAATATAAAACCCTGAAGTAAACCAGGAGGTGAAAAATTCACTGCTGCTATCACACAGAAATGATTATAAGGTAGCGCTATTTTAAGACACAATCACAGAGACTTTCTTTCTTTGATTGTTACCGCTCAGAAACGTGCATTTCCTAGCCACATCTGTCAGGGTTTTTTGAGTGCGACAGATCACTGTGATAACTTATTAATACAGATTTAGGAGAGACACAAATACCAAAGACCAGGGTCATGCTGCATGAGCAGAGAGTTAAAAGTGTAGGGAGTGGTGACCCACGAGCCCAAGATAGCTCAGTGCAGACAAAGGATGAGCCTGCACAGGGTTATTAGAGGCTACTGCAGGTGGTAAAATAGCAGGAAACTTCACAGCAGCACTGCAGATATTTACTACGTCAGACTTGGTCTTTCACTGGGTTACTAACCAACAATATCAACTTGTTGCTGTTGCTTCAGATCATAAAATAAATCTTGGAGCTGCACATAAAAGCATTTTGCTCCTGGAAAGCAGAATGGAGGAAAAAATCTGGCTGTGTTTCATCCGTATTTGATTGCCAAAATAAAGAGGGAAGGGTGAGCATTTTTAACAATCGGGCTAGACATTTATTCCAGTTGTATGAAAACATACTTTAAACCTCCTAAAAATTTTATATTAACAAATAAAAACTCAAACAAAAATATGTAATTCAAAGGAAATCATGTGAAAATTTGTCCGAACGCTATGCATCAAATGTTGGCCAGTTACCACAAAATCCCTGATGACAGCTACTCCCCAGGAGAAGGAATGAAGCTAACTCAGTAACAGCCACCTTGCAAACAACTTTTGTCAACACAGGAAACAACCATGACAACTAGAGGATTAAGTTGCTCTTTTTTAATAACTCAATATCAAATAGTCTTTCCAATGTTTAGATGAATTTACTCTCAACAGCCCTCTTCCCTATAGCAACTACAAGAATACAATTATGTCATTCTCAAGGAAACTCTTACGATGGGCAGCCGTGTTTCTCAAACAGAATCAGTACTGCAATATTTAACAAAACCATATGCAAGACCAGCACTCTCCTAGAGAAAATCCACACAGCTCCTAGGACATAGCCAACAGTGATTAAGTCATCCAACAAGGAGCACTATCATGTACGTAGCGAACAATTTGCTTAACATCACCAAGATTAACAAAGAACTCTAATACTACTTGTCCAGAACCACAGAAACTGAAGTTTATCATCTCTGAGAAAGCAAGTCTTAATCCACGACACAGCAGGCTTTCCTCACAAACAAAACAAAATAAGTATTAGCCTCCTTCCTTACAAAACTATCTCATCATTTCATACCCACCTCTTTGTTTTCTCACATAAGGACAGCATGAAAAACTCCTTTAAGTACTTATAATTAACACTAATCTTTCTAATCCAAGCATTAGATTATAATACATATTGGAATTTCTGAGATATCTTTATTTATATTTATATGTGTGTGTGTATATATATAAAGGTAATACCAGCTGCACTTGCAGTGCTCCATTTATCTAAAATATAACTTTTTAAGACAGCTCTGCATACAAAAGAGCATTTGGCAACAGGTTTAATCCCTTTAAAAAAATTCAAAAAGCGTACATGTACTTAAAAAAATCAAACAAACAGTAATAAGTAAAAAAACAAAACAAAAAAAACCCATACAAAGAAATAAAACAAAAAACAAAACAAAAAAACCCCAAAAAACAAACAAAAAAACCCGTGCTTCTACAGAGTGAATGAGAACATCTGATTTGCTCATTCCAAACTTATGCTATGTTCCTTTCAGAGAAGCGACCAGATGGACAGTGTGCAGGGAAGATGAGACCGCTCCTTCCCTGGGGAGCTCCTGTGCATTGTAAGGGAAAAGAACACCCCAGAGACAGCAGTGCATCACTTGCCAAAGGATGTGCACACAAAGAACTGGGAATTTTCCTGCAATTCACAAAACAAGACTGAAAGATTAAAGGGAAAGAAGGAGACAGCTTGACCTCAAAGGTGCAGGAAAAAACTTCCTCAGGACTAGAGGCAACCAAGAAGTGCATTCAAGTGCAACACAAGGTAATTCTACTGCTTGAAGGCAACATAGCAAATGCACCAGGAACACAGGCTGAATACTGTAGAAACATTTTTGTGTCCATTTTTTTCTAATGCAATTCCTTTGAATTTCTCTAGTGTAATCACATTGTCTAGATTGAGTTTAATAAAAACTAGTTTATGGCTGTTTGATTTTATCTTAAATGACTTTGGTCTTCTTTGAGGACTACACAGATATTCTTTCAGGTCTACACAGATATTTTACTAAGACTAAAGAGACTTCAGATTATTCTATATTTAATAACCACCGTGACAACTGAAAGAGTACTTGTACTCAAAACAAAAATCCTCAGAGGAAAAGAAAAGAGCAGTTGTGATTGCTTGCACCATATACCAACTTCTTTCAGTACCACAGTGAAATTCATCTCCCAACTTACAGAGGTCTACAGGGCAGTTTTATAATTCAATGCAAAGGAGTTTATGCGCCTTTTGAATGGGTTTCACCTCATCCTGAAGTATAGAGAGATGTGAACATAAGGGTGTCCAGAAATGCAAAAAGTTGCAAATTAAGACTTAATGAATTAATAATCATTGGTGTAGAATGGAAAGGACTGAGGAAAAGGACTCATCCTGGGAGGCGGCAACATAAAAACCTTCTGTCATCAAACACACACATTATTCAAGGTTTCACTGTGGTGACTGCCTCATCCTGGCTTTATAAACAGAGCAATAATGTGCACACAAGTGATCTTGTTACCATGACAGATGTCAGAAAGTCTGCTATTAGACTACTTGTTCCAGTCTTTAGCAGAGATAGTCTAAAAGGCACAAAAGAATCCATAATCTAAAGTTCAAGAAGCCCAGATGGAAATAACTTCTATGGAGAAGAAATATTTCTGAGAGGAGATAAATATTGAAACAAATTGTCCAGAGAAGAGGCAGCTTCTCTGTCAGTTCACTGTTCAAGTGAAGATCTCAAGCCTTCTGGAAAATTCTGCTTCAGCCAAGCACTACTTTCATTTCAGTCAAATATATAAAACTGCACTTGGCAGAGAACTAATTGGATGAAATTTAATCATGTCTTTTATATAAATAATAACCCTCAATAATTGAATAGTCCCTTCTCACTTTCAACTCAATCAATCTGTGACAAAATGGATTTTGGAATTGTGGAATAATAAATTACAAAATTTAATGGACTATACTATTTTCCCATATTAATAATCAAGTTCATATTGTCTTTATGTTTTAAATAGCGTTTGCATTATTGCTAAGGAATTGAAAATTCTTATGATTTTTTTCCCTTTACTATATTGTTATTTTCAAAGGCTCTTGCCTTATTACTGATTTTCACACATGGAAATCACAGCTTTTTTCAGGGCATTGATTTAAGGTAGTATATTTAGTTAATTCAACTATTTTTGTACAACTGTTTACTGATGAGTCACAAACTGTCATTGCAGTTTCCTGTTGGGAACAGAGTTATGTTTAAAGACAGATGTCAATGATTTTTTAACAGTTCCTGGATTTATTTTTTTCAGCATGAACAAAACTCATACAGAATATTTTAATATAATACAAAAGGTACTCCCTACAATAAAGAGGCCTGATGATTGACAGCAATGAAAAATATAATTGCCACACATCTTTGAACAACAAAATGACAGTTAAATTAAAGGTCAGAACCAACCTTTCCTGATGACCCAAATCAGACAGAAATTCATCAATGCGTGTTTGCAGTTCATTTCCTTCTAGATTTTTCAACTTCTTCAGTTCACTCTGGAGGAAAAACCAAAGTTCCTTAGCCCCATTTTCAATCCTCCTTCTCAGTACTTCATGGTCTTTTCCAAGGCCTTCTACTTAAAAAAAAAAATAAAAAAAGGCATAAAAGTATCAGTATGTGTAGCTCAATTACTTGTTAAGAAGCCAATACATCTGTGACATGAAATACCAAAACACCAAAACTTGATTTAGAAGTAAAATAAAACTTATCTACCAACCATCTCCGGTCCGCTTCTTATAGTTTTCTATCTGTTCTTTGGCCTTTAGAAGTTGCTCCTCTAAAGCATGTACCTTTCCTGCAGCTGGTCCCTGATCAACGGGACCATCTGGTATCCTAGGATACAGAAAATAAAGAAATTGCATTATTAATAAATATAATTATTTGATAAATTATTTGCTTTAGCAATTCAGCTCTCCTCTCATTTTTATTTCATACTGTTTTACGGATAAACTTTCATCAGATTTCCTTAAAACCAGAAGAAATTAAACATATGGATAAGATTTTAAAAGCACAGTTCCATAGAAGAAAAACAGTGCACAACACCACTGCAAGGTACGATTCAGCCTGATCCTAAACTGTGTTGTTTACAAGAATTCCACTCACCAACAAGAACAATCCAAGGCTCTGCTGGTGAAAATAGCATCTGTGGCAGTTTAATTGTTAACCTGGCTGGCACACAAAGCCATTCTGCTCTTGAACCCTGGCCATGTGTTCTTAGGGAGCCAGGGCTCCAGCACTCCATCTCCAGTTAAGTCTTCCTACACATCCACACAGGATGATTTCAATGTACTGTCTGGACTGAGAACAAGATCCAATCTTCTTAAATGTACCACTATCATGATTTTTTATGAAAACTCTAGTATTCTAAAGGATAGATCACCTAAAAAAACAGCAGCAATTCTAACATCCATCTATTAAATTTCTGATATGTGAGCACAGGAGAAGTATGGAAATACATATCTGAAATCTGTGAGCTGTTTCATAGTTGAGATTGTTCATCATCTCAACTTGAATCCACATACTAATGAAACAAAATTATTAAAGTTTAAAAATTAGATTCTAAGTTCTTTTTGCCTTACAAATTTAATGCAGGGAAAATAAAAACCATTTTCACTTCAAGAGAAATTGGTTAAAAATCATTCCCCATTTTATAAGCTTTTGTAAGAGCTGACCCTAGAAAGAAAAAGAACAAGCAGAGGTGCAATGAGAAGCCTTTAGAGTTGCAAAGAATACAGAATTTTTGCAGAACATGAAGATGATTCTTCCTTCATAAAGGAATATGAGCACAAAAAGAACAGATATTCTCTCCACACAAACACACAGAGCTTCACAGCACTGTACACAGGAAGTGTCCTTGACAGACAAAAGATGCCCCCAGCATGGAGAAAACAGTGGTTTGAGGGAGCACCTTCCCTGAAAAAAAGAAATGACAGCATTCTAAATATCCTACTGAGATGTTATTAACTTTAATGTCTCTCAGGTCTGGATAACTAAATTCCAATAAAATTTCAGGAACTGATAAAAAGTTCATTTTTCCTAGAACAGCTGAAGAGAACAAATACCTTATGTGAGCAACGGAAAGGTGCATCACGTGAAGAATAGTATTTAAGCACCTTTTTTTCAAAAGGGGGTAGGAGAGCTGGAAGAAGAAGCAGCTACATAGCCTGACAGAGATTTAGTAAAAAATTCTGCAGTCTTAAAGCTTCCTATTGAAAGCTATCCTACCCCTATCCTACTAGGGATAATCAAATTACTGAAAAAATATTTGTGTTCTAAAACTACTATTGTAAACAAAAAGAAATTATCATTAACTGCTCGTACATCTGCTTTTTCATGAACTGAGGGAACAAGTATGTCAGAACTGTGTAAAATATCCTAATCTTAAACATGTGCACTCCCTAAATATGCTCTGTTTCAACAATCTATTTGTAAATTTGTATCTACAATAAATGTACTGCATTATATCCTACTGAGATACAGTATTGTATTGCCATGTCCAGGACAATACAAATAGTCCTTTAAAAAGTATATTGAAAGACAATTATGTTCTTACAGTAATTTAAAACCACCAGATGGAAATGTGTTCGTGATCTGCCAACTTGGTACCACAATTTGAGTTGTGAAGGAAAAACTAACCACAAAATTACCAGAAAAAAATGAAACAGTTTATTTTGTACAAGTTACACACCCTAAAGGTAGAATCTGTGAAGAACAATAGGGTGAAAGGGTAGAAAATCATTACCATAAGAAGTCTTGAGACAGTGCACACATCCTCTTAGCATAAGGAAAGTCTGTAAAGTAGCAATTAGAGACTCCTACAGAAGGAAGGTTGTGGATGATATCAAAGAAGCACAGTAATGTTGATCATTTGATACAATTAGATCTTAAAAAGAAAAGTACCATTTTGCCATTTAAGATTCATCTTCCTTTGTCACACTGCAATAAAAAAATTTATTATACTTAGACTGTTAGATAAAAGAGCTGGGATGGGGGGATATTCTCTAAGCTAGTTTCTTGGCCTTCCAAAAATCACATCTTCTTAGGATGAAACTAAGATATCTTATTCTTTTTTCAGTTGTGTCTCTACACCTGTTCCCTCATCAGAATTGGAATTACTGTCTTCCTCACTTTCATCCCACCTCAAAATTAAGGAAAATATTTTTCTCTGCAACCAGCACAGCTTGGCTGTTATTACCCTCTACTAGTACTTCAAATGAGCTGGAGATATGACAACATCTGAAGGAAAAGTGTTTGAATTAAAATCCTTGTCTAGTCTTATGGCATCCTGTATGTAGGTAACTTCTAGTGCAGGATATCCTAGTAATTATGCATACTTATGAATAAGAATCTCTATTGAAAAACAGGAATTCTTACCAAAAAAATTTTTACCAAAGTCTTGACACCTATTTTACTCCTTAAAATATGAGAAGTGAGTTTAAAGTAAGTTCATCTAAACTAAGATGATTCTAAGCAGTAGAAAAAACAGTAAGCATCTAGTACAGAGTATCTTTCACTTATTACTATGGTAAAACTGTAAATTAAGTTATGAACACAAAATAAACACCATTATAATCCACTTAAATGGTCAGTCAAGCTAATAAACCAAGGAGTGGGTTTATTTCAATTCTCAATAGTTACGAGGTGTGATGTTTGCATGCTGCTTCCTACCATCTGACAGCAAATATAAATTATCTTTTCCATAATCAACTCATCAAATAAAGATACTACTGTATAATTTTAAGCATCAAAAAGATTATGTTGTAGGGATAATCTGTTTCTTCTTTGTCCCTTGTTAGTAATCTAGATTAAAAAAAATAATTCTGTGTACATAATCCATATGACTGAAGCCACTTTCTCATCACCTTCAGGTGACAGAGGGGCAATGACAAAGCAGTGATCTCTAGTCTGGACCTCTGAAGGCAAAAAGAACCCCTTAAAATTAATCATAGTGACATTCAATTTAGCTAGAAGAACTGCCATACTGTGTAAAATAATTGTAAAAATAGTTTTTAAAACCCCATAAATTATAAAAACTATTCTAACCTTTTCCTATTTCCAAGATATCTAAAAGGTTACACTAATTTATCAGCAAAAGGAAAAATGTAAGATTTCACAAGTTCACACTCAAGTACTTTCTCATTCTTTCATTTATATCCAGGTTCTTTCTATGGAGCTAGAAGGTTTATAACTAACTAAAGCCACATCACAATTGACTTTTCTTCTTTCACTTTTTCCTCTTCCCCGAGAAGAAAATCATGTTCAATTATTAATGAACACTAGCACACACAAACAAAAAGAACACAGGCTGTCACTTCATCCTTCTTAGATAAAACCTCCTCAGTAAATAAAAATGAAAGAAAAGAGTCAATGTTATCTGCAAATAAAGAGCAAGCATCCTGTATCAATTTAGATCAGCACGGCCCTGATCAGCACTGATTTATATCCACTGTACATCTTCCTTCCCTTAACTCAGAATTGCACAGAGAACAGCAAAAAGAGCAGAGGTGCCCACCATTTAGTTCAATTATCTTCATTCTTCCAACATTAGCCTGTGCAATACCCTCAGCTTCAAACTTGAGATATTTTAAATAAATGTAGTAGAAAAGTGTACTTTAGTATTTAAATTTTTATCAACCCAAAGCTATTCTTCAATCCAAGCCCCTTTAATGCTTTCTACAGGTTTAATAGACAAAAAAACTGTCCAGAGTAATCGATAGAAGTACTTTAATAGAGTTGTTTATGATTAACTGATCTTGAGCTTGGATTCTCCACCAGCCTCAGCACCAGCAACATTAAAGCAACTCTAGTACTTTTTCAAAATTAAAATCTGATCTCTTCTTTCTGAAGCTACACTCAGAACTATAAGAATAATGTGCAGAGATAATGGTGTTTGGTTTTATGTGCTTGATGACATTTTGCCCTTTTCCACCTCTGTTATGCTTTATAACACACGCTCCTAATTCAGAGTAAGAAACAGGTTATCATACTTATTAAAAGAATTGCATGTTCCACAAAATGCAATATTTAAAAGACTCTAGGAAGCAAATGTAGTCCAAATGTGATGTATTCATAACATGAACACAGTGTGAATCCATTTAACAAGATTCTCTATTTCCCTGAGGAGAACTCTGAAATTACTGGTTCCTAAACTGCCAGGTTTATCTTCCATCAAAATACCCTAAAATATAAAGAATTGACTACCACCCAGTAATACACAAAGAAGTACATGAATACTATGGAGCATTCATGTATTGCAAAAATAAAGAAAGCTGAGGACAAGGATGAAGGCACAGCTGAAGGAACAGCTTCACAGTTTCCATCCAAGAAAATGGGACATTACAAAAGTTGTAATTTTCAACTCTCTTATTCCTAAAAGCCTTGTATCATCTAAACACAACAGGGATAGTGTTTAGCAGTCATATCACAATCCTAGTGGTAAGTTAAACTTTTAGGTAAAACTACTGATTTTATACTTCCTCTCAAGTTTCCTTTAAATAACTACAAAATTATAGTAAAGATTTCTAGTTTTGCTGTCACACCTACATCTGTAATAAATGTCCTTGAAAGGGCTCTTCCAGGTCTACTAGATATAGAATAGTAAAACAACAACCTATAAAAAACTCAGATTTATTACTATTTTGCACTAATGAAATCAAGACTGCTTCTAAAATCAACCCAGATCTGCTCACACAATATTGTTTATAATCACATACACACTGCGGTAACACTCCAAACTCACTATACTACAATATTCATGCTCATAATTTCTAAAACTCAGGAAATACAAAACACCTTTAATTCCATTTATCTTCTGCATCATTAATATACATCTGTGCCTCTTTCTAACCCACAAGGAAGGCTTTTACAAAGCATCATATTGGCAAAAGAAAAACTATGGTAACTCCTCACCAAAGGCCTTTTAAATACACCATAAAAACTATGTAGTATGTGGTACCTGATGTAATTTCAAGTAATCA
This sequence comes from Pseudopodoces humilis, assembly GCF_049639895.1. Lineage (NCBI taxonomy): Eukaryota > Metazoa > Chordata > Aves > Passeriformes > Paridae > Pseudopodoces > Pseudopodoces humilis. The sequence continues at coordinate 23,393,594 of NC_142206.1, forward strand.
GAAGTGCACCACAAAAGTGTACTCAGTTCCCAAAGGAATATTTTTATTTCAGGCCATTTTCAAAAAGATGTGACTGCTCCAACTTTCACTCTTGCAAAGGTATATCTTAGAAAATAGAGAAAAAATATACTCACCAAAAATCCTTGCAAAAATATGAACTACTCTTAACCAATATGGGTAATAAATTAAAAATTTATATTTTAAAAATCATAAATTCTTAAGGACATATTTTTTAAAATCTAGCATTCAAATACAAATGGTTGCAGTGGGTGGGAAATAAACCAGAATAACCCAAACAAGTACCTATCCTTGCCCTTAAAACCCTAATTCTACCCCTTGTACATCTTGTGTGAAATGAAGCAAGCAGGAGAAAATTACAAAATCAATGTTATTTAAGAATCACAGAGCAAAAAAGGGTTAAGCAAAATTTTATAAAGCCTTTTCACAGATATGATCTTCGTCAAGTTTTGAATGGTTGGTTTTGTATGCACATAAGGTATGTTTCACAAGGGACCTTTTTGGTTTCCTTTTTTGTTGTTGTCTTTGGGGATGAGGAGCTGCTACATGAATTGGCAGCAAAAGAGGAATCAAATCTCAGGGTGGAAAGATCACTTCTTTTCATTGTATGTTGGCTTTCATAGAGAGATAGATGGAAACAAGCACAGTCCAGCTCCTGTTCGCAACCATCCCCAAAGACTGACACTTTTATCAGGTGGTAAGGGAGTCAGAGGAGTCACAGGAACCCATTATAATGGAAAAGCCTAAGCAATGGAAATGCCCTGAAATGCATTTTACCATTTTAACTGACAATTAAAGACGAAATACCCATTTTCTCTAACTTCAAAATGGAAATTAAAAAACTTACACTTTTATTAAACTATTAATTCTTGTAACCATACCTGCCTTTTGCCCCTTCCTGCCTGCCATAACTAGCCATTAGTAATATCACAACTATTCATTATGAATTTTCTAACATTCACAAAACTTCTTTGCTCACTAAAGTAAATTCTGTTAACTTGGAGCTTTTTACCATGCAGAAGTTTTATCTAATAGTGCCAAAATACTTTAACTAGTATAGTTACTAGATGTTGTTCCAATTTTACAGGTAGGCACTCTCATTTTGTATAAACTCCTCCACAAGTAACTTTAAGGTCTTATATTAAATATTCCTAACTTTTTTTAGGCATTATCTTAACCCTGTTGCACACCATAATATATTCTATGTTTTAACCACAAAACATATACTGTTTCATCCTCTAGATAAAAATTCTTAGTGGAAAAGGGCAGCAAAACCAAGTTTTTACCTCACGCCCTTTATTACCTGTACTGATGTAGAGAGTGTTTTCTTACCCAGTCAGATTTAACTGCCACTATCAGAGTTTTCAGTACAAAACAAAAAATTCTAGCAATTAAATCATATTCATATAATTGTTCCAGTCTTTCTGTCTTTGATCAGTAAAGCCTAAAATAAATTATATCTTTACTTTAAGATATAAACTGGAGCAAAAGTAATCTTTTCCCTCTAATGGGATTTCTGAAGTTAAGAGTTCTTTTGTTTCCATAATGTATGCTCACAGCAGCAGCGATCTCTTCCAGGACACAGATACTCAATCCATGGGCTGCTGGAGACACTCTGCTACAAAACTATAAATGGGACAGTTTTAAAGCCAGCAGCTATTTTCAACACAGCTTTATTTTATCTGGCAAACAAAGAAATGAGATACTGAAATCCTGTACCACATTATGATTCAATACTTTAATAACACAGGTTGACCAGGATACTTCTAAATACTATTTGTGACGTTTCTATGTAAACAGTACCATGGATTTGGCAGAGTAAAAATCATGAAAAGGCCCTATATTTCATGCATCATTTCCCTCGAAGTCCAGTATTTCACCAATCTCAGATTACTTCCACAAAAAACTATGCCTGATGATCTTCCAGTCTCAAGCTGGCTCATTCCTGGAAAGAACTGACTACTGAACCTGGACATGTGTGGCTGTTCAACTGGTATTTAAAGTCATTTGGGCTTTCTCATGCTAAAATTTCAGATTCTCCTGTGGTTATGATATACAAACACTCCGAGGAAAGGTCTCAGAAATATTGTTAAATAACATATTTACAAAAGAGCTGAACGGAGTCCAGTCAACACAGTTTTGCATCTAATTCCAGCATCCTGACACCATTAATGGAATCATAGAGAAGGAATGCTGAAATACAGTTTTTCTTTTTTTTTTTAATAGTAGGAAATTATCAACAGTATAAGCTATTATTTAAAAACTTGCCCATTAAAAATGTAATATTTATCTGAATATAGATAAGGTTAGTGAAATATAGAAAGGTATTTAGAAAAATTATCACTGCCTAAAATATAGTTAGCCTCTCCTTACACTTAGCATCTCCTAGCATCTCTACTACCTCCTTCTTGATAGGCAAACAGTACCCTGCCACCAGTAAAATCATTTACTCTCTTCTAGTCACTGTGTAATTTGAATGGGTTATATTTCAGTGACTGTATAATTGTAAAAAAAGAAATGATCCTACTGTTTTACAAGTATTTCTACAAGTCTAGCAGCAAGGCAAGGAAGAAAACTTAAGATAAAAGAATTTGTATAATGCAGCAATCTATTGCAGATCATCTTCAGCAAATCAGCATTTATCCTCAACAAGCTGTACAAATGTTTACAGCAATTTTAAAATGAGCTCTTCCAATTACTGCATGCAAAAGTATAAAGAACTAGATGTTCTAATTTGTATGAATGTCATAATAACTGCACTTGTTTGAAGTTGGCATTGAGAGGTGAACCACCTACAGAACTGTTATTGTGACAGCAACACTTCCACACCATTAAATGACTCCTAAGTAATGATTACATCAGACCAGAGCTAAATACACATTATTGATTTAAAAGTTTTGCAATATATTTTCAGCTACTTACAGCACAGATTGAAATACTTATATACACTTTTAAATGAGAAATATAATTTTGCAAAAACTCCCAAAAAGAACCCTTACAATTTAAATTCTGATATTTCATATTTCAAACATTTTCTGAACAGTTTTAATTACTTTGAGATCCTACCTGAGAGATTCTGCCATGCGCCTTAAGTCCTCATTCTGCTGCTTTAACCGTTCAAGTTTAGCAAGGATCTTGGATAATTCCCGACTGGAATGATCTGGGTGCTCGCTGTCTCGTACCAGGTGCCCACCAATATAAAAGAGTAAAGTTCCCCAAGCAAAGAGGATGAGCATAATCCAACGCCAGGAACCAGTCCATGGCCGCATTTTCAGAAGTTCAATTCACTCCAGAGCTGCTTCCACTCACAAAATAGCAAACATTTTCTTAGCTTGTACAAAGGTGGGCAATTCCAGTTCCTCTGCTTCAACACATTGTACCAGGGAAAAGTTCTTTTCAGTGTTTGTCTTACTGCAACTCCTTAAATAAGATTCTTATAAGGCTGTACATACAAAGAATATTGCATCATTCTTCATTTATATTCTGTTGGAAAAATAAAAATAAATCTGAAATTATAATTCTGATATGTAAAAATATAGTGGACTGCTATTGAGCTAAATGCATTGTCATTAGCATTCAAGAATGAAAATAGTCAATGTTACCACTTTCTGTCACAGAGACAAAGAAAAAAGCTTTTAACTTTCCACAGAACATTATGCTGAATTCACAAATGAATTACAAAGAATATGCAATTAATCTTGGCTTTGAAATGGCCAGAGGAAATGCTGCTTTTTATAAGAGAAATATTTACCATTTCATGACATTAAAATAGTTTAAAATAGTTTAAAAGTCACTCTGTGATAAACTTGACATTTTTCTTTACTATCAACAAATAACTCTTATTTAATTATAAATCTTTTATTAACTTTCTTCTCCATTTTTATCATGACTGCCACTCTAATAAATGAGTTATAGCCATTTTAACATTTAGTCTATTCTGCAATTTGCAAGTATTTAAAAATCAGGCATGACTTTAGAAACACTTCTCTGCTGTTTGAAAACTATCAAACCTATTTTGACAGGTTATTATTAAGACTATTTAAAAAAAAAAAGCAGAAAATGCTTCAAGGGTAATAATACCTTCTCTCACAAATAAAACCTCCATGCCATTTTAAAAAAAGCAAAATCACCTCAGCTCATATTCTACTTGGCAAAATATCATTTGATTAGGGAAAAATTTCCTCATCTATCTAGATCAAATTTTAACTGACAGCATGTCCAGAGTCTTCTTTAAGTGCTTCTCCCCTCTCTTCCTCTTTCTCAGCAATGTAACATTTCTACCTTTTTTAAAGGGCACATATATGCCATTCTGACTCAATTTTCAAAGTAACCCATTTTCTGAATTCTCAAATGTCTACATCCACTGTATTTCCTCTGAGATACCATCCATATCTACCTTCCCTCAAATTATTCTTTTCTTTTTGATCCTTCTTTCACCCTAACTTCTTTTTAATTTCATTTAGTTAATTTATTCTGTTCCAGCTAATTTAAAGTCTAGAGCAAAATCTTCCCAAATTGCAATAACTTCCAAACTCACCCAGTTATGGAAATATGCCTGGAGCACACACTTCCAGATACAATAACTCTAACCTTGAAAATGCTTAGTGTTTTCAACAGCACTCGAAATGCTGAAAAATTTCTCTAGTTATCTTGAGAAGAGGGGTAGTTTGTATATGTTTAAAAGAAGCAAAAAAAAAAATCCACTTATGACTAGTATGATGGGACACATTTGTTTATAGAGTACTTTGCAAGCAAAATATTAACTTCATTTTCAATCTGTTCTTCATAAAACATGAGCTTAAGAAGACTCACAAATCATGTATCTTCTTTATCAGAGGTGACGTTGGTCTGTCTCAAACACCAGTGTTAGTAGATCAGACAATCAATAATCCACAAAATTGATATAACGAGTCATCAGGAACAGACAGTATTCTTCCAACAGTTCTAAAGAAGTTAAGGAATGCAATAGTTTAATTATCAACAGATAATTAATTATTAATTTAATTATGCAACCTCTTAGTTATAACAACTTTGCAGCAAAGGAATGGAAAATTTAAAAAGTAAACTGAATTATTTCTAAAGGTGACAGCAGGGAACCCTGCAATTACAGGCCAGAAAAAAATATATTCTTGTCAGCCAAACTGGCAGAAATAATAAGATTAAATAAATCTGCAGACATAAGGATGAAAGTAATCAAAGTAAAACAGTACTAACATTACTTTTAGAAAGACAAATTGTGCCCTGTAAATTTATAAAAGTTCTTTTGAAGATGTAAACAAACACATAGGTAGGACAGAACCAGTCCTAATTGTTGCATAATTGATTAAGTCAATGTGGATTTTCAAATGCCATTCAACAAGGTCCCCAAAATGTTCCAAAAAACCTAAGCTGGATGGAAGAAGGAAGATTGTCATGTGAGTCCCCACCCCATTAGAAGATAAAAAATGTACAGTAAGACCAGAGAATCACTTTAAGTGGAAAGAGTGAGCAAGAGCCTCTTTGTACCCATGGCAGCCTTCATACAGCTTGACATATTCATAAGTGTTTGGAAAACAAGATGAAACAGAAGGTGAAAAATCTGATAGCAATGAACTGGAGGTCATCAAGATGTTTAATGAGGGAAAAAATCAGTTCTGCAGTGTGTAGAGATGATGTTTGAGGCCCATTAGGAATGGGCTTTAGCTGGGATTGGTAATTCTATAAAATGTCAGTTCAACATTGGGCTAAACGCAACAAAGTTCTCACAGGTTTTAAATTTCTAAATTATATCAATTTTTAATTCTAAACTTTCAGATTTCTATCAATTTCTATCAATCTCTGAAGATGTCATTATTCTTTTCATAAGTTAGGTCACAGTAGAGTTAAATATAAAATACAGATGCCAAACTAGCTGAACAAATAGGAAGAACATTCTGGAAAAAACATTAAAAGCCTGTATCTCAAATGTGGCGTGTCTAATTATACATGAGTTCCAACAACACTTAACTATCAACTTTGTACTGTAATGTGGCTTTCACATTAATTATTTTATTTCACACTCTTCTGGGAATGCAAAATGCCAATGTATTTGACATTTTGTCAAGGTATTTGACATTCCAGGGATGAGACATCCAGCATCCTTGGCTGCTCCATTCCTGGAAGAGTTTGAAGCCAGGCTGGATGGGACTTTGAGCCACCTGATCGAGTGAGTGGCATCCCTGCTCATGGCACAGAATTTGGAACTAGATGATCTTTAAGGTTCCTTCCAACCAAACCATTCTATCATTCTGTGATTCATTATTTCAAAGTTCACACAAGATCTTTAGATAAATCAAATTAAAGGAAAAATTATCACATTTTTAAAATTGTTCGATTTTTATGGCTTGTCTCAGGTTTCTGAAAGATCTCCACATGCAGACATATGCCACAGCTATCTGCCTGAATGAAAGTCAAGATGTAATGTCAATATTTATACTTGTTTAACTTTCTACAGCTGTTTATGAGATTTCATACTGTAAACTAAGTTCAAGACTGCCAAGACTGAAAGTATGAGCCTTGAGTTAGAAAAAAAACCACAGCAGCAGCCCACAAACGCAGCAATTCAAACCTGTCACGGATCATGACATGGTTATTAACACCATCTGACACTGAGTACGTAAATAAAAGTCCACCTAACCTAAAAGGTGGGGCAGAGCAGTACCAATGAATATATTTTATTAAGCAGGAGAGAGAAAAATATCTTAATAGCAGTTGCTACTGCTATTATAAATTTATGTTGTAATTATATAGTGAAGGTCCTTTATCTAAGAATATTACATGACTTTTATTTTACCAGAGAAAGCCATGAATTTTAATTTAGTAGTTAGTTATCTCCTGAGATTTACCATGATTTCTTGTCTTACATTTGATTAGATTTACCCATACCCTTGCATTTTCCAGGGCATAAGTACATCAAAACATAGTATATTGGCAATTAGCTAATTTTTTTTCCCTTCAAGTTTAGATTAGTTCTTGTTTCCTTTCTAGGGGATCCTGAGAATGGTTGACTACATTCTTGCAATGTTACTCTCTAAAATAATGTAAAAAAATATCTCTTATCTCTTTCAAAAAGCTAATCCTAGATATATGGAGTGAAGGATGTATTTATACCTCTATTCTCCCCAGCAGCTCTAAAGCAATCTTTCAAGCTAATTTTCTTTACAAATTTCATCACTACACACAGTTAGGAGGGTTTTTCAACCTGATCCCTCAGGTAAATCATCTTCCACATATAAGAGCCCAGCTACCAGCCACAGAAATCCCAGTCACAGGTGCTAGACATGGATGGAAAGGCAAAGCTCAGTCCAAGAAGCAGCTGACATCAGTACAGTAAATCAAAGCCAGCTTTAATGCCACAGCATCAGTGTGGTGGGACTGCAGATGCCACAGAGAAATTGATAACCTTCAGTCATTCCTGAATGTATGCTTGTAAAGACACAATTTTTAGCTGCCATGAAATAAAGCAATTTGGTATGACATTAACAGTGCAAAATCTTCAATATACAAATTTAAAAGGTCTCCTGGTTCTCTAAGAGAGAAGATGAAATGGCTACAGGCATCTATAAAATTTTCTCAATATAATGAGAAATAAACAGCACATTGATGTTGATTAAAATGAATGCTTTTTGTTTTTAAGTGTAGGAGTCCTCTATCATTCCTTACAAATTGACTTGTTACTTCAGCTACTAAAGACATCAAACCAATATCAGGAAAAAGTTTCGTAGAATAAGAATGAACTAACATTAAAAGCAAATGCTAAGTTGAAAGTATCACATACAGTAAGCTATTCTTCAGGTTTACTTTAATCTTGTAGGTCTATTATAAACAGTCACTATAAAATGTGCAGCATTATCTAATGAAACAAAATAGGTCTGGTAAGTAGTGGCTACCATAAATCATTGGGAATACATAATGTTCAATGCATCAGTTGAATGAAAAATAACACTGTGAGAAAGGAACTCAAGTTAAAATTTATTTATTGTAAGTGCATAGCACAGAAAATGTGGTTAGTGTCACAAACTTATTTAGACTCCATGTAGAGGAGACAGAACATTTACCTAAAAATAAGTGTCTGCTTCAAGCCTTAATTGGGAAATCAAATTGTGCATACTACACATGTAAGCCACAACCGATTGTAAGAATGTGAAAATGTTTTGTTGCTAAATTAACAGGAAAAATTTGGTTAAAAAACAACATTGCTTCAATGCAATGGAATGCACTGAATGACTAAGTGAAAATGACTAAATGAAACACGGAAGAAACTTGATTAAATTGATAACTAGAAAAAGAGACTGAAGCATAGTACCAATATCTTAATGAGAAATAATGTGCATCCATGTCAAAGTTATTTTGCTACAGCAAAAATTAGTAATAAAAAAAACCCAACAAACCAAAAACAAACAACAAAAAAAACTCCACACCATAGTGCCTTTCTTCATCTTCCTCCCATAAAGCCTTCAAGTTATTTTAAAGCTTTAAAAGGTACTTAAGAATTAGAAAATTGAGTAGCCCAATACTATATAATTTCAAATGGAAGGTTTTTTATGACTTAAATAAGGCTCTTTTTAATGTACTATTTCAAATATGCTTTCAATAGTAAATTCAGTGACGCTGTGTGTATTTTCTCCTTGTGTATTTTTGCTTCCTACAGAATTACAGCCCTAGAATAGCATTATGATTTTTCTTGGCAATGTACAGTTTAAAATTATTTTAGATTAAATTCAAAGGAAACTAAGCAAGTCTACTTTTGGCTGAACCACCTACTGGCCTAGATTCACTCAAAAAAAAGTGTACCTTATGTAAGCTGAAAAGCAGAAAACAACTCATGAAGTAAAGCACACACATCACTATAGCTAGCATACAAAGCACTGTATTTAAGCCATGTACATCACCTAAAATTGTACAATGTACGAAACATGAAATTCATTCCACTCTAAGAGTTATCACAGTGACTTATCACTAAATGTGAAACACTCAAAAAGCATGTTACACCCAACATACAACTTAGATTGAACTCTCACAACATTCTCAGTTTCCCTCAAAAGTAAACTTGAATTAGTATTTTTAAGATTTTGTATTTTTAAGATTACACTAACAAAAATTACCTTCTTAGGAAAGCATTCTAATCTAAGTAATGTTAGCCTGTTGTGCTCTCATAAAAATGAAAATTAAAACCAACTTTCTGATTTCAGTTCCTATTTAAGAATAATGTGATTGCACAGCCTCTGACAAAGGATTGGAGCCTACGGAAATAATCCTTTTAGGATATTAAAATAAAACTAAGGATCAAAGGACAAAAGTAACAAGTAAATCCTTCTGTAGTGTTTGATAAAAATAAGCAAACCTTACAAATATTATTCACGGTGTATGCAATGCATTCTTTATGAAGACTTACACAGTAATTCAATCAGAATTCTGCATGTAACACAAGGCAGTGCTGGTGTCTCGCATGAACCAAATACTTGTTTTTCTCTCTTGGACCTGCCTACTGTGATGTATCCCAAAACAGGATTTCTCTTTTCATGGCTGCATTGCTCTGGCAGTCAGCAACCATTTTACAAGGACGTAATACATTCAAACCTTTTTGCATCTATCTCTCTTCAAATTTATAAGCTTCTGTCTTATATACAGAAATTTGTATTTTTTCATCCTTTTAACTGTATGTTATTACACTTTATCCCATTCTACCTCTCCAGTATCCCAAGTAAAAAATTCTTGTACATTTTTCAGAACCCTCCTCTATTTTGTGACCTATATTTCATTATGAGCTATTATATTTTTGTGACATTGTCACTACTGCAGAAGTCCAAGATGAGTAACACATGTAATCCACTGCAGCAATAGGATCTCTCCTCCAGACTGATACTCTTCCTAGCAGCACAAGTCTCTGTCACTTCATCCCTTCAGCTACTTCCTTTCCGAACAAATGATTCTATTTTTCACCCACAATCTCTCTCAGTCAATAGAGAACTTTCTATGTGCCAAGAAATGCTGAAAGGGATACATAGATATTATCTGCCCAACTGTGTTTCACTGGGAAATTGACTGCATTGAAACAGTTAGCAAGTAAACCCAGAAAAAACAGATCAAAAAATCTTTCATAACAAACCTATATAGCATTCATCTAATTTCCCATTTTTATCTACCTCTACTTTGTTAACTGTACTTTCTTTGAAATTTGCCCCCATGCTTTGCACACTATTGTGATCAAGCCAGGACTGGTAATTATTTCTAATTCCAGCATTCATATATATCAATCCCAAGAGACCTTTTCCCATTTAGTTGCAAACATTTTAGAATCGTGACTGGAAACAATTTGGAAGTATTTCATTCATCTATAACTTTTTAATTACCTTTATTAACATACAAATTATATCTATTGTTTTCTTCAACTAGAGAACAGAAACCCATTCACAGAGCATGTATTAATGTTTGCATTCTACAAGTATCCAAAATGAAATTCATTTTGTTTCCTAGTCAAGCTCACTGTTTTAGTTATATTTTTTCTCCCCATAAAAACTCTCCACTTTCTCTTTTTTCTGGAACAAGGACATAAAATTTGTAGTATTCCATATATATATTTAATTATTGGAGAAATTTACTTATTTTTTCTTGACTTCTATTTGCCTGTATCAGAGGCCATAAATTGACAATCATTAGACTTGCTCACTATTTACTTGTACATCCACAACTCCCTCTTTACTATTGTTTCTTTCTGTAAAAGTCTAATTTTATATCTGCACAGATTGCTCTGAGCAATTTGATATTTTCTTCATATAGTACCTTATAATTGTGCATGAATAAATACAATCTCTGCATCTGATACAATCTGCAGATTACCTCAAATTAAATATTTGAGAAGGAAAAGATGGTACTGAGGGACTTCCTTACCTGTGCAAAAGCTACAGGCCCACTCATTTGGTGAGAAAACAAAATCTTAACTAATCACAAAAAGCTCTGGAGAAAGACACAATGTGATTTATCTTTCCTGAAATTTTGCTGAAGAGGTTTTGTCACTGAACGTAGAAGCTCAATGATTTTTCATACTTACAGAGATTATGAAGAAGGTAAATTGCTAGGACTTGAGGAATTAAAACCTCAAGTCTAAAAGCAAGATTATCAACTTGAGAAGAGTCATCTGAAGATTCATTTAGCAGCTTTAGCAGAATACATATTATAATACAGACAAAAACATTCAAAGCAGAGGAATGCAGGGAAAGATTCTGGTATTATTTTCAGAGCTTATAGTGTGTATTTGATGTAAAATGCTCAGATGAGCAGCATGGAAACTATTTTCAATTTAACTGCATAGCATTTTATACCTGAAAACAACTTTGCAGAAATTTGAAATGAAAACATCTTCAGAACGGAAGGTAGAGGAATAAATAGGCAAATATTCAGAATGACCAATTATTAATCTTGTGTCAAGTTTATTCTTCTTTTAGGAAGTCAATATTTACGGATGCAACCAAAACAAATCAAAAGGATGAGCACACATAGAATACAAACTGAGAGATGATCAACAGCTCAAGAGTTGCTGCATTTGCAACCAAAGTAGCATCAATAAATTCCCAAAAATGACCAACGATCAGTGAAGACATGACAGAAATCACCAAACCAAGGTGGCTACTGCTTTTTTCCAGTTCTTAACGTGGTGTGTAGCAGAAAAACTGAAGCTGAGAGAATAATAAGTACATTTTCCCTCACAAGTCTAAGTTCAATCAGAATCATGTAGGAAAGTAATTAAGGAATGTATGCAATTATTTCCTGTAAGCCTCCTCCTCCTCCTCCATCAGTGATCCCTAACCACCACAAATACCTGAGCTGTTATCAAGAATAATAATCTTTGAAGCACTGAACAAGGTCTTAGCTCTTTCAACCCAAAAGAATTTCTAATATTAATTTCTATTTTACAATATTCCTTTATGTTATCTCCTTGATGCTCAAAATGGTACAAATTCTCCAGGTAATTTCTGGATTTTTATCCTCAAGTCTAAATATCCACCATTAAGGAAAAAAAGAAAAAAAAATTAAGCCAAAGCAAACAAAAAAATTCCACAAAACCACATACTTAGGAAGTTAAGTTTACATTAATATCAGACGTTAATGGAAATGATTACTCAAAAAAAAAAAAGTGGTTATAATAAATACGAATGTTCGATGCAAAAATTTTGATAAATCATAAAGTAGAAAAGATTGATTCAAAATATCTAGAAAAATAAAACTGCAAGACAATTTCTAGTTATTAGTTTTTCATGATTAAAAAACAAATTATTAGAAGTTCCCACAATAGCTTATTTTTCACAACATGTTACATTGGATTAAATTCCTTGTATTTAGTACATCACATGGTCACACAGGTGAAAGTGCAGCAAAAAGTGTCAGTGAAGTCCCCATCCCTGGAGGCTCAGCAAAGACCCAAGCAGTGCACTCCAATAAACCCTACTCTGATCACTGGTGTTGGACTAGAAGATCCCCAAAGAAACTTTCCAAAGCCAACTATGATTTGATTCCATGAAATAAAAGAAGTTTTACAGATTTTGGTGTGTAAAAAATATTATTTTAAAAGGCATAACATTCAAATGTACAATGTATTTTATTGGTCACATAAACAGCAATGCATTTTAAAAAATCATAACTTCATAACACACGTGAAGAACGGCTTACCCTCTCCGTGACAGCAGGAAATAAACACAACTGCATCATGGAGGTTAGAGGTTACCAAGTAATTCCACTATTCCAGCAGTCAGTGAAATTAGTAACTGTTTGAAAGAAAAAAAGAAAGTGCCTTTAATTTCACATTCAGTAAGAACAACTTCTTTTTGATTCACTCTTTATCATAACAGTGAGAAAGAACCTAATATTTTCTTTTAAAATACCACATTTTCTACTTGTTATTTAGCTAATCATGGATTATCCATGAAGATCAATCACTCAATCAGAATATTTTTAACTACCATCTTTCATTATATCTCGATTAGATACAATGTGATCTAGGAACCAAAGAATTAAATCAAAGAATATTTTAGGCTCTGTATTGATTTAATGAGTAAATTTTACAAGTCGGTCTCACCAGGCCCCAATTTCCCTTGTTAATATTTGCCAACTTCAAAATTATGTTTGAAGTTGATTCATTAATATTTACAGATACCATCAAATTTGCAGCTGAAAGATGTTATACATGTTGAATGAAAGATATAAATCTGCATAATCAATTACAGCAGTTCAGCCATTTAGCAGTTTTGTCAAATAATTGTTTCCCCACCTCTAAGTGTTACTCCCTGTTCAAAATACCAGGCAAAACTTTGAAATGAAAAAAAAAAAAATTCAAGATAAATTAACCTTAATTTTAATAAAATAAATAGAAGAATATTAATATATTATTTCATATATTTTATAATTTATGTATTTTTATAATTTATAACAATTATGAATATGTTAAGAAAACCTTGGAAAGAATTTTCTTTCAATCAAAATTTTAAAAGTCACAAGAATAATCACTGGAGAAATCACAGATCTGGAGATTTGGAGAAAACAAAATACAAATAAGTTGAACAGCTATTTAAAAGTATTCCATAGCAAAAGAATACAACTTCCAAAATTTCAAGGAAATTCCTGTTATCTTTCAAAGAAAGATAAGCTATCTTCATACAGTTCAAGGCTTAAAGGCACTGAATTAATTGTGAGCAAGTAGAAGCAACAGTATACTCACAATGACAATGTGGGCGGAGAAAATACTGTAAAATTTTTTTCCTTCTTCTTTCTTTCCTATTCACTGAGTTTGCAATACTTAAAGTGTTAATTATCCTGTTATTCTAATAAAACTTGGCACATTTTCAATTAAAAAACATTTGGTTTCCTTTGAGGAGCTAATTACGTGGAGAACGCCTAAGGTGAACCACATAAAAATGATGGCCAACTCAGGTCCTATGCCCCTGTAGTTATTAAACTTATTTCTACTGGAAGGAAAAAAAACCCAAAGCACACACACACAATAACAAAAACCACAATGGAGTTAAGTACTAATCCTACTTCAAATACATAGCTTCTGGTCAGAAATAAAAAACAAACAATCAAAAGACCAATTTAGGTACTTTTAGTATCAGAGACCAAATATTCCTTAAAATTATGCTGTATGAACACCTAAAGGCTCAGTTATCTCAACAGCAGTGGCTCAGAGAAGTCCATACCCACAGCACTTGGGGGCTTTTAAGCTAAAGCTATACATAGAACATTGACCTTGAAAGAGTTTATCAGCAGTTAAGAATCTAATCAGAAATAATGACTTTTCTAAACTAGACAAAAGAATCAACAGTACATCAACAGTAACAAATACAGTTTGAAAATAATAAGCACTCCTTCATATTAGATACAGTAATAAATATAAGTGCTCATAATTCTTGTAACAGATTACATTTGAACACTTCAAAAATGATACAGTAATTTCTCCCTTTTTTTACAATCAATTTTATTTTGAACAAAAGACTGAATTGTACCTTGAAAGAAAAAGAGCAGTGTACTTGTCAAATACATGTAAGATTTTCTGTCAAACAGACAAAAACTTATTGGTGATTCTTCTTTTAGAAAGATAAAAGAGTCAATTGTAGAAACAATGCACTCCTCCAAAGAAATTATACATACAGACTCATCTTAATAAGCAATGGATGAAGCAGTTTTCAGTTTTACAGTCCTTTTTAATTCCTAAGATAATACATTAACCAGAAACACAGTGAAGTGAGAAGTTACCTTTATTTAATCTGAACTAATGGAATGTCTTTGTAAAATAAAAATTGCCTCAGAAAATGAACAGGACAATCACATGATAGTAAACATTTCTTTTTTCTCATTTACTTACTGTATTGACTCCATACAACCCTATTCTAATATAACCACAGTCAATGAAGAATAAAAATTCAAATCTCTAACATCAAGCATGATCTTCCTCCATAGTATTAAGTTAATAATCTACTGATAATCCTTGCAGAAGCCTCAGTCCAAGAAAAATCAGGAAGAAAATCTTTGGAAGCAATGAAGTAAAAAAAACAGACTATAGAAGGACATAACTTGTGTCTTATAAAAAGAAAGAATTGTTGACATTGAATTGTTTCTTACACTAACACAAAATTTGGGGAATAGGAGCTCCACCTGGATAACTTTGGCTCACGAGGTCGGAGAAAGTACTTTCTAAACATCTAAGTGAAAAACAGATAAAGGAAACAGCCACTGAGACAGATGATTTCATTAAGTAATGGATTCCCTTTTAATTGCACATTCCCTTTTAATTGAAGCACCAAAAATGCTTTCAAAAATAAACAGCAGTTAAATCAAGAAGCTGAACAGACTAGCGCTTTCTGCCCTGCATTAGTCATTTGAGAGTTAACAAAGAGAAATGCTGCACCCCTTTCTTAACAGAACTTAACAAAACTCCTGTTTCAGTGCTCATCTGGGACCAAAACACACGACCTCTTCTCAGGGAAAGTGCAGCTCCCTATCAGTAGAAAAATCTGGATACCTTGGGAAAGGAACAGAAAAGGAGAAAAAAAAACAATGGACAACCTTAAGGTAATATTTGACTTTTCCATTCTTGTTTCTGCTGAAGCGCTCCACTAAATTTTCTCTTATTTTCCACTAGCTTCCTGTGTCATTCCTTAATAGCTGCAAACATCAGAAGCAAGATCAGAGGTAAGATCTTTCCTCTTTTGGCTGCCATCAAAGCAACATGCAAAAATCTAATAACCAGGAAACTTAACATCAGTCTGTTCACAACTCAGCTGGATGTTTATAAATCAAGATGAAAAACAGGCAGATGAGAGAGCTGCTGAGTTTGTAATAGTTATGCAAAAATGCATGACACTTGGCAGCCATAAGAAAACTGAAGTGATATTTGCAACCAGGAGGTTTTGCAAAATCAAAGCATAGTGAAGGCTATATGGCATTCAGATGCTGGGGAAAAAAAAAGTCGTCACAGAACTGAGCTAAAAGACTTTCTTCTTATATATGGCAGGCTTGGAGACTGAGTGATTTGACAGAAATGCTGGAATACAGTTTTGAGTGGGCCACATCAGGGAAAGAGTGTCAAATGGGATCATTAACTAAATAATCAGACTTGTTTTTCAAGTATCACCATTTTCTAGTTCAAATTGAACAATGTTTTATGCGGTACTTTTATTAGAGCAAGAAAATCTTTACTGGAGATTGCAAATAGGAATATTGCCATATGATAAAGAAGTATCTGCCTTAACTTTAATTCCAATCCACCAAAATATTCAAATCTTAGCCTGTAAAAATTTCCCTTGGCACTCCAGTTTTCTTTTACTTGGGATACAGAACTTTACACACTAAAAAGCACCAAAAAAAGGCACCTAATGAGTTAATTCAAGTATGGGAAGCAATTTACTTGCATTAGCAGATAGGTTCATGTCTAATTCACTCTGGTTTACAGCTTTTGTATAGCTCCATGGCACCAGAAGTTGATTGCTTTCTGCATGTGATCATCACCATGGCTCAAGCATACCACTGATCTAAGATATTCATTTATTTAAAAGTGAAGGAATTGAAAAACTCCAAGCACTTTGCACAATAGTAAGGCTATGAATAAAACAGAGCTGTGACGTTGCAAGTCAAAACCTCACATAATGCTGCCAATGCCTTTTCCTCTCAAAATTGGTGTGACACATTATTATGGAAAAATGACAGGTGAGTTTAAAACTTCCTGAATTTAAAACACCTTTGAAATTATTAGTTTTTTGCTTAGCTTCTCTTATGTCCTTTTAAACTTAATAGTTTAAGTTTATACTGTTAATCAGAATTCCCATTTTTATTTGTAACAACTATCACCAATGCATAACTTTGCCATCAAACCATGGAGAGTGTTAGCAACTATCAGATTTAATGAGTGAGCTATTTTCTTTTATATTTAAGATGGGATTTTGGGATTTTTGTGTCTGTGTGCCCAGATATATATAACTTTTTTTAACAGCAATTAAAGCAAGCTAGGTGTTTTTTACCGAACAATACCTTATTTTTGAATCTAAACATTCTAAAAATAAGATTTAAAATTAATTTTCCATATAAAGTCTGTAATTATTAAAGCAATATTAATACTTTACAGTAACAAAATACTTAAAAGCTAAATTTGTAGATGTTCTCAAAGGTAATCCTAGTGAAATCCCATTCAAGTATTTCAGACAGATAATAAGTAATAAAATGCAGGATTTTAAATCACTATTTGAATCAATCTGGAAGTCAAGCACTTGTAGAAAAAACCTAAAATTTTATTATTCTTACTGTTTCCTAAGCAAACCTACATAGTCACACAGCCATTTACTTCATAGAATAATTGTGTATAAACTTATTATTTGTGAGAAAAGCAGTATTTTCCTTTGTGGTGAACACATTATATTAAGGATGTGACTATTGTAGCCAGAGGCTCCTATGTTTAGCCATTCTCCAGCAGTACCTCACAATTCCTTCCCTCTCAAGTTAGGCTTTTTACACCTACTCTTTTATAACAGGTATTACATTCTTGTTCCTACTTTCAGTGCAGGCTTTTTCTAGCCCTTCAGCTTCCTTCATTTCTGAATAGCTCAGGCTAATTTTAGCAACAGTAACAAGAAAAAAATCAAGGATGCCCATTATTCCCCATACAGGAATTCAAAAGAGCTCTCCATGGTTCTGAGCTACCTCCTGCGAGAATCACACACACTCCACACCCTTTTTTTACTCAAGAGTCTGGCTAAGGCCCAAACACAGATAGTAGGCTTCTGGTTTATAAATCTTTGTCTTCTTTTTAAGGCATGCAAACCTGCTTTAGCAAATTGAGTCTCAGGACAGAATAGCATAGTAATTTAAAGGAGAGTCTGGATGGCATTTGGAGTTCAGTTCCACAAGGAAGGAGGGGCATAAAGGATCTACATCTCTAGCCCTTAAGTTACTCACAAAATCAAAAAGCAACAATGAAACAAGAAAATTAGTCTGTTACCCAACTTAAAAATTGCACATGAAGATTATAGCAAATGTCAGCAGAAGATTAGAACCCCAATCATTCTGCTTTATAAACATGATTATCTACGTTGAGGTAGGTAAGTGAGCATCTTAAAAAGTGAAACACTGGTTTTTGAAGTTGGTTTTGCTAAAATCAAAATATTCTAGACAGACAAGTAGACTCATACATTCATAAAAGTTTTTAGGTTGGAAAAGACCTCTAAGACACATGTAGTCCAACCATCAACCCAGTATTGCCAATCCACCACCAAACCACGTCCCAAAGTGCCACATCAACACCTAAGTACACCAAACAAATTTTTTAGTACTTTGAGCATTCTGGGCTCCCAAGTCAAGGGAGCCTCAAGAAAATTTTGAGAAAAGAAATGGTCCCAGAAGTAGATAATACCAACATCCTTCTTATGTGGAGGCTAACAAGAATTCTAAAGGACAGAAGGCAGGTTATGCAGTAAAGTATAAAATATCATTCATGTAAGATAACAAGCTGTTTAACACTAGTGAATGCTCTGTGGTCAAACTACTGCTGAGCATAAAGACAGAATTTTATAAGAAAAATAGATGGTCTTTAAGAAAATGCTGGGAAGGAGCTGGTGACTTCAAGTCCACAATCACTTCTAGTAACACTACCAGAAGCAGCAAAAAATAAGTCTTTGGAGTACAATTTAGGCTGCTTTATGAAATATCAATGACCAAGTTTTTTTTCTCCTTATGACACAGATAAACCAAGCAGAGAGATGGTGCTGAAGCTTAATTGGAAGATACCAAATTGACAAATACAGAAGTTTTGAGAAGCCAATTCTTATATGCATAAAAGCTATATCAAATACTTTTAAAGCACAATGGAACTGAAATGGAACTGAATGGAACTGAATCTATGTCAAGATTACATAAGTGCAAATGATGTTGGAGCTGATTATCACAGCACATTAAATACAGGACCACAGCAGGAAAGTTAAATAAATGCATTAGCAGTTACTAGAAGGAACTTAAATCGATGCCTACATTGAAATCTTTCTACACAAGGAAGATGACAGAAGAATTGTTGCAGCTAGGAAACTACAATACTCATCAGAAACAACAGGCACATCAATTAACACAAGATAGTGGGAAATAAAGAACATTGCTTTTGTGAGGGACGTCATGCCTCAGAAGGTGACTAAGTTTTATAAACTAAATTAGCATGGAATTAGGGAGAGCTGATTGATGTAGAATATTAGGATTTTCTGAAGGCACTACTAGATTGTGAAATTCACTGTAATTAAAATGCTAGAGTTTAAAGAATTTGATATGTTAAAGACATCAGACTTTGATATTCGTTCTAAAAAAACCATCCATGGATACTATACTTCATCTGTCTTAGAACAACCCAAGTCCTGGAAGCACAGAAAGTAAGCTAGAAGAGCTTGTTTCCACTGCTATAGATAACTGCTACTGACATTTGAGTTGGACAGGGAGCCTTTTCAGACAAAAGCTCAAATCACATTAATTTTAAAACTGACTTTTTCTCACTGGATCTTATGTAGGCATGGTCATTGCTGAAAATCTATTCAGTAAGTGAAGGAAAAAAGTGAAGAAAATTGCAACAAAATAGAGTAAAAAAGCAGTGCCATGGAACTCAGCCCATTCTGATAAAGCTTTGATACTGTTCTTAAGGGTCTTCAAGATACCTAATATAATAAAGTTGAACTTCTGAAACACCAGAGTTAGGGAGAATATTTTTACTGCGAGAATTTCAAAAGCAATTATTTGGGAGCTAGCTGGAATGACATAGTGCATGTGTATGCATTTCAAAGTAGGTAGCAAGAGCTGAATTCCACAGATAGACAAGAAACCCATACTGCTGGAGAATTTAGGGAAAACTTTTTCAAAAGTTAAAGTTATCATGTCAATGTTAATACAGATGAAATATATAATAGAGAAAATAAATTTTACTTTTAAGACCGCTTTCTCTCACACTCTTTCTTTTTATGAAAAGTAGCAGTAAACCACAGAAAGAAAGAAGTCCCAATATGTGACCAGTCATGTGAAAACAGAGAAAGATGAGATAACACAAGCATTTCTACAAAAGAAATGTTATGAAAGATGCTTGGATGGTAAATTAAATATGAAACATAACTTTTTACCTGTAGTTTATAAAATGATCAGTATTGGAGCTTACAGGAAACAAACCTATTACATTCTGTCTGTAACTTTGTTTTAATCAGAGAGCTTTATAATAAATTGATTTAAAAAATCCCAATAGTAAGTTTTGCAAATGCACTAATTACTATGTTCTTCTACAAACTAACAAAGCATTATTAGGACAAACACAGATAAAGGCTCCAAAAAGCAGTCTATTAGGAAAACAAGATCAAAGAAATTTTGTAATTGTGTGTGATTTTTATATCCTAATGATATCTGTGCATGTGAACACTTTGTGTTCATGTTTTAATTTAGGAACCTCACCATTTCATCTGTACTACTTAAAACACAGGCAGACTGTACTTTTCAGAACAGTGTAAAATGTGCTCCCAGGGTGTCACATGCTGCTCCTGGTATAATTAAGTCCTTCTGTATTCAAAGGACTTGCTGTGCCTGCTTTGCACCCCTAACTTAGATCCTGATCCTGCACCCAGCTTTCACAGAAGCATCCATACACATCCAAAGTGTTAGCTGCAACCAGTACAGGAGAATTCTCAGAAACAAAACAGAACCCCGTACTACCTGTGTGTTTTCACATGTTTTCACTTTCCAAAAACTGCCTGAATTATTTCTAATCTTTTCAAAATTATATCCAATCATCGCTTTGGAGGAAAACTATTCATTTTCCCTTTTTTTATTTACATGCATTTCTGTAACTGATGTCAAATAAATTAACAATTTACTAAATATATTTATCAGAGGGGGGAAAAGCCCACAGAACACCAGCACTGCATTCTCAGCACAATACTGCCTGACCTATTTTCTAACCACATTATAGAGAGGAAAAGAATTAGATTGCCAAAACATCAAAACCCAGAGACTTCATTTAAAATATACATAATCATAAAGCATTACAGTTCAAGTCAGTCAGAGGGGAAAAAAAAAAGTACATTTAGATAATACTGAAACTTGTTTCCAAAGTTCAGAGAACACTATATGTTTTAAATTCTAAAAATTCTTTATGCTTGCTACTCAGATATCCCGGAAGTGTAGTACATGAGGAAACATGAACTGAAAACTGGACAAATACACTGATAAAGGTGAAACTGATTTTCTCCCTGCACTTCATCCATCACTACACAATACTACCAACATAACAAGCACTGAAATTCTTCACAACAGATTCCTTACGCTCAACTGAACTTTTCAAATATACCAGCTCTCCAGCAGCTTTTGCCTGCTGCATATACATATGCTTTAATAAAGACTGAATCAAACAGCTACCAAAATTCTGACAGCATTTTACAATCTGTAAACAGTTGTCAATTTTAAATCTGTACAATTCAATCTATATTTTACAGATTTAAATTTTGCAATACAACCTGTATTTTCTCAACTCTATAACTTTCAAACATCAACCTGTTTGCAAAGACATGAGAATCAAACTATCATTACAGTATCTCAGATGCAATTCTAATTCTGTCTCCTCTCCTCACAGTCAATTCAAATTTGATATAAACCTAAATAATCCTAAATAATAAAACCACATACATTTGCTGTTTGAGATTTTTCATAAAGGCACCAGCTGGAAATGTAATACTAATATGAGCACATTGGTGTCCAGGTTTTGTGATGCTGAGCAATAATAATATCACCTGAGGCTGAAAATGCTATGATAACTAGTTCCTCTGAAAAACAGTTTTATGGTCTCTTCAGCCACCTTTTCAGGCATTGATTAATTCCCCATAAATGATTTCAAGACTGCTAGTAGCTGTCACTGCATTTATTTGGAGTATAATCTTAGCCTTTTCCTTTATGAAGTTAAACAGCTTCTATGGCAGAAGGAACACTGAATTTCTTTCAGAAGATCTGCAAAAAATTTGCGATAACGTATCTCCTTTCTAACTTCAGAACAAAACAAAGTGATAAATTCCTTCAATAATCTATAACACCAAGGTTAAACAAGAAGGCCATGCTTTTTATTTTCACCCAGAGCAGCACCACTAATTACTTCTGTCATTGCTATCTTGCCTCTCACTACCAAAGTGTTTGTACAACACAAGTGAATGATAAATCTTTTGCTATGGTTAGTGTAATTTTTTAGCAGTTTAAAATACTCATGGGTCTGCTGGCAAGATATTCTACTTCACAATATAAGCATCACTTTTCTGAAGCACAGAGCTGATGGATATCAGTTTCCTTATATCAGGAGGTTAAAACTGATGTAAGCTTTCTTAAATAAATGAAACTTAAAAAAAATAGCTACCAGAATACAACAGCAAGATGAATTTTGCTATCTAATAATGAAGTACATACAAAGACAGCAATATTGAGAGAAAGATAGTAAGCAGATACTTATTAAAAAATATCACAACATCCTACTACTGTACTAGTCCAGGATGTGTTTATTAGCTAAATTAGCTAATTTTCAGATACTTTTTTTCAAATACCAGATATGTAGCAAAATATTTTTGTCTTCTTTTGAGAAACAATGGAGTGATGGGCATATAATTTATGGTTGTAAAACATTTACTCATTATTTCACAGAAATTTATAACATTAAAAAAAGGTTCCCTAATGATATATAAAAAAAAAAATTATACAACATCACTTACAAATGGTCTAAATATTTATTAATTGATTTCATAAGACTTCCCTAGGAAAAACTCCCTATGCAACAATTGATGGAATAGAAATTTCATATACTGTGTTTATTTCACTGTGATTTACACAGCTGGTTCCAGAAATAAATAAATAACTTAGATCCAAAGTCAAGCTTAGAGATCTTATTCATTTCAGTCATACACAAGAAGTTAAGCTCTTTAAAAACACACATACAATGGAATATGTGTTTTAAATATACTAGTGGCACGCCTTCTTTTTAACATGCAGTGATGGTAGATGAAAGTCTAGGACAGCATTAGGTGATCAAAAATTCAACACTGATATTTTAAAAAAAAAACACACGACCCTGATTTGCTTCAAATGGATCCATTACTACACATACTGAGTAACACATATCATAAAGTCATATCTTCATGGAATGCTACATGCACAGGTTCATTTAGTACCATTCAGAATTTTTTATTCATTACCTGACCACAGAAGAGCTCTTCCCAAATCTCAATATGTACTCACTTCCTAACTTCCTTCCCTGCCTATCTATCTACATTAGAGAAGCACACACACACACACACACAAAAGAATTAAAATGAAAACATTATTCCAAGATTATTTGGTCATAAATACAATGCTGAAGTTTCCTATATAGGTTCTATCCAGAAAAGCTCAAGAGACTCTACTTTCCAGACAATTTATTCTTATGATGGAGTACACATGACCCACCACATGCCCTTGAGCAGGATAAGATGAAACCTTGCATTACACACTGTTACCATTATGAAAAATAACCATGTATTCTAATTTTTTCTATTCCATTATGGGGTTACAAATTCACAAAAAAACTGTTTCTCTTTTCTCCCCAAAATTTCATTTTTCTAAAAGCAATTTTTGAAAAGCCTTGCCAAAACCAGGCAATTAAATTATAGTTTATTGATCAGGTCACCTCTGCATTGGCTCTTCTTCAACATACCATACTTGAACACATATCAAATAGCCTTTTTCATGGCTGTGTTTAACAGGAGTTAAACTTAGAGATCTTTTACCTCATAGACCATCTTTGGAATTCTTGTAAAATAAGGTTATATTAAATACAGCATCTACTTTCCTAGTATTGAGACCAACATAAGCAAGTTACAAGAGGAAGTCAGTTCTATACAGACTATGTCTTGTTCTATACAGACAATTTAAAGGATCTGATCCTAGTACAGAAGTACGGTCAACTAAGATGAAGGTATAACCTATTTACAGGGAGCAATGTGGGCCATCATTTTGTGATGAGTGCTGAGAAAGCTTCCTCACATGCAATACAGACTTTTGGAACAGTTTGGCTAAGGTTTTTCTTTTTTTGCTTTCCTTTTTTTTTTCTTTTTTTTTCTTTTTTTGTTAGTTTGATTGCTTGTTGGTTTGAGACATTTCAATGTTTTAAGTGATGAGCTGACTCTTCGCTCTGATTTTCTCTGCTTGACCCAAAAAATTATAGGTCAACCACACTGAATGTCATGATATCGATAAATGGCATGAAACTGGATATATCATTATGATCACACACCACCAAAATATTCTTAACAGCTCTGAGCTTTCTAGAAATGAGGATCGTTATTTTAAAATGTCTGAGGAGACTTAGCAACAAGAAAATGGGAGAATGAAAATCACTTCTGACAATAAATGAAGAAAAACCTTAGGTTCTCACAAACACTTTTTAACCAGTTCATCCACATCATCCCTAAAATATACATTTGATATTTTAAAAAAACCCACAACATTTTATTAATTATCTGGTTGTTAGCTTGTTACAAAATAATTTGTCTTCCCTGTTTGCTTAGGAAAAACACATTTTTATATTTCTTTTCTTAATCTTGTCTCATTAAATGACAGGTGGAGAAAGATAAAAACATGCTCATACGGCAAAAAAATCTAGAACCCTCTCCACAGTTTGCATGAACTGGGACAGAGGAACCGAGGAAAAAAAAAGGTAAAATTCTTCTTGCCTTGAAGAACACTCAACACTCTGAGAAGCAGATTTGAGAAATTTAGCAGCTGAAGAAAGATAATCAATTCATAAACACAAAAATCTTACTAGATGAAAGAAATACTTGATTGCTCATCATAACAGACCAGGAATTAGACCAAAAAAAGTTACATCCTTAAGCAGAGTACGAGAAAAATTATAGTTCAGAAAAAGTACTGTAGATGTGAACAAAGCAGAAAACATAAAAAAACATTTCTTCATCTTATGACTGCTAAAAAGGGCATAGATTAAATTTTTTTTTAATTCTTTTCTGTGTGCATATGGGTACATGACATGCTCCTAACGCCTCTAAAGTAATGGCACAGATTAAAATACTGTTGAAATACAAGACAGCAACAAATGTAGTTGGCCATGACTTAGTGAGCGACTACATGAAAAGAGCACATATATACATATATGCACAGGAATACCAAACCACAACAAAGTTCTGATTATTTTCTCTATCAAGCTATGCATTAATTTTTATGATGCTTCTTTACAGAAGAGGTTTGAGTCTCCCTGCATAGAGATCTGAAGAAAATCCATAGATTTTTAGGAAATCACACAAAACCTACTCAATATCTTTGGCATGCACTAGGAAGAGATCCCATTCTCTCTGCCACCAACTCCATCTCTAGATGACACATTTACAACAGTTACAGTTACTAAATTATGAAAAAGTTGATGCAAAGCAATAAATGAAAAGCAGGAGGTAAGCAATCCTTTCACAGAAGACAAATGGAAAAATCCTTAAGTTCACCCAAATTTAAGGGATTTGCAGAGTTCAAGACTAAAAGATCAGTGCTCAAAAAGGCATGTGGAAGGAAAAAAGCAGAATGAGAAGTGGAAAGTCTACGTTATTAAGATACTCTCAGAAGCCTTTACAATGCATGAACTACATTCCACTAATTTTCTGAACAGAGCTCAAGTTTTCCTTTTTCTTGACCTTGCTTCAAGCTATGCTCCCTGCTCTAGTGAGACATCAAAACATTAGCCCACTCTAATATATGTTGCCATTAAATTTTTAGCAAAATAACTTAAGAACCTATTCTAATAGTACTGCTACACTAGAAAAAGTTTTATTCCATTTATTCTTTGTTCCAGAAAGCATTGTCATACTGCTGCTAAGAGTGGCCCATCACAGCACACATACACTTCTTTTTGTAAGTATTCTGGCCCTGTTCACAAGATCTGGTAACCACAGAAAGGTGCATAATACAGCTGACATTCCAGAGCCTTCTTTAGCACTGGCTATGATTAATGAACTGTTTTACAATGCTCTGTAGGATGTTAATCACAGCATTCAGGAAATTACGAGGACTCAAGAGTCCACTTCCCACAACTTCATTAGTGGCTTTTTAGTGTCCCCTTTTTGAAATACACGTGGCTCATCACATCAGTTTTCATTCAGCCAGAATCATGTATCTCCAGAAGATATGTGAATTCTTCTCAGAGGAGTGTTATGAACATGTAACAATAGCATAGATAATGTTTTTGTATTTCTTTGACTTCAGCAACTACCAAAACACATTGAAATGAAGACAAGATAATCAAGAAGAAGGGATGCATGACACAGATGGTGCACAAAAACCATCAACTGCTGCAAGTGTTCCCTGACCCCCTGCACAGTGCTGAGCAGTGCTTCCAGGTCTGTGAGAAAAGCACTGAGCTGTAAGTTCACTCACTCCTACTCTTACAGGACAATCAGCAACCTCCCTGCACCCTTCAGACCATGTTCATGCCAAACACAGCTACGCTACACAGCTACATAACGCTGACGACGCAACCAAAGTCATTTGACAATGGCACAAAATGGAAAGATTGCCCTCCAGAAGCTTTGTAGCTCCAGACTGCTATCTGCTCAAAGGGAAATATAAAGTAAATAGCTATTCTCATACATTTAGAGACACTAAAAACATGACCTTTGCCCAGCACTGCAACTGTATCATGCAGGAAAAAGCACATTTCAGGGGAATTTCTACACTGTGGTGAATCAAGAGAAGAGAGATATACAGTAGTTCTGCCTTCCTAAGCCAATCTTAAGTATAGCAGGGAAAGGTGTACTTTTCCATGGTTATAAAAAAAAATAAAAAAATACCACAAATATTAATATGGTTGGGAAGGAAGGTGCAAAAAGCAGTCTTTTAAAAATAGAACTTTGTGAAAACATTAGCAAATTTCCTGGAAAGGATCATGTTCAGTGGCAGAACTGCAAAGCCAACATTCATTCAGAAGGATTCTACCATTAGCTCAACAGGTAAAAAATCATCTAGACACCATCTAGAAAGGAGAAAGGAGTAACACAACTACTGCATAAGAAGATGCAACATGATGCCTGAAAAAGCATTTGGCTGGCAGAAAAGGAGCTGGTAATACCTTGAGACAAGAATGGATTTCAGGGACTTAAGACTCCTCTTACTGTGACACATTGTATTTTACAGAGAATTTGTGACAAAAATGTTACCAGTAACATGCTGAGTTGGGTAAGGGTATATACCCTGCCCCCAGAGGGGAATATGGCACTGGGATTCCTCTGTAGTAGTCTGTAATATCTTTGTTTCCTGAGCCACACCATGAGGTCTCAGCTCCATCTCCAAGAACAATGGCAACCCTTGTTTTCTTTCCATCTAATGTGCACATTCTGGATACTGTGTTGTGGCACTCTAATACATGACTACCATCTTTGCTTTGTGATCCAATGATCACACACTTTCTCCTATTTCTTGCATCAGCACCACACGTTCTCCAAGAAAAGGCACATTTTACTAAAACCATCTATAAGATTCAAATATTAAAAGAAAGAATAAGAAAGAACAAATGATTCCCAGATAAATTGCTCAACTACTTAGCTACCAAATGTCTGTTTCAGCTCTCACCAATGCCTTTTCATATAGGATTAAAGTTCAAATCTTCAAAACTTCTCAAGTCACACTTCAACAGAACAAGCTTCTTAAATCTCTAAAATGAGATACACTTCCCAAAACCTGCAGTTTTACAGCTCTCTTCTAAATCTCTTAAGACCATTTCTGACTAATCTTAGGAACCCCAAACAAGCCATTACACACTCCCCACAGCCCATTGATATTGTATACAGCAGTTAATATCCCCTCCCCTACATCCCTTCTACGGGGTGTGTAATTCCAAACCATTGTATCTCATCCATAAGTGCAATCTACAGTATTGGTCTCTAGACCTGGGATCACACATTTGGCTCTATCCAAACACTTTCCAGTTCAACTTGCCAAAAAATTGAACAGTCAGCAATCTCTTTCTATCAAATTTAGAAATGTATTAGGAACAATTTATTATTCCCAAGAGCTAAAGCCAGTGACCAAGAACCTCCTGCCATGTAGCAATGAGGGAGCCTTCCTTAGAATTTGAAACTTCCCTCCTTGCTGACAGGTTTTTGGATTCATTAACCAATTTTAATACAGTTAACATGAGTTACAACAAATATGCTTAGGTAATATCAATCTGATTAAAAGACATTATCATTAGGATCAGTTTCAAGTGAATCACCCTATAATTAACCTCTGTTGATTAGGTTTTTTCCACATACTGACTGGCAAGCATCTAATTTTTCTCATTCCCCTTAGACATGGCTTATTTCAATATTTGTTTAAGAACAAAAGAAGTAACAAAAAACCCCACCAAGACTGAAGTGCAAAAACAATTAAATAAAGATTTTCCTTTGCTAACAGGATCTGCCAATATCAGAAGTGTTTATTAGCCACTATTTAATATAATCCAAACAATAAAGAAGTACTGGATTATCAGTGTAGTATAACTACATCATTAAAAAGAGCAAAGCCAAAACAACTGCAGAATATTTCTATATTGTAGACGTTGCCTTGACATTTATCCACATTTTGTTCTTCTCCCCATGACAACCACAATTTCTTTCACTCAACAGCAAAAAGTGTGCAAGACTGTCTCCTCCTCCACCGTTTCACCTAAAAATGACAACATTAAATAAAAATTCGTAACTCACAGATGCATTTATCACACCTACACTATCTTTCTGTTTTAAAAACCCTGTGATGTACATCCTCACCTATTGTACTGAAAGAACTTGTGAAGCAGGAAGCTTCTTGCCTGGCTATTTCCTCTGATCTTGTCCCCTTAAGCAGCTTGTTAATACAGAGGTTTAGTTGTGTGCAACAGACTAATCCTAGACATTTTAAAAGGTACAGACTACCAGTAGTGTTTGAAGTTTGACTTTTCAGGCACTATAAAAATAATACTAATTTAGAGTCAAATAATCCACCAGGTTATCATGTCTAGTCATTTTCCAGATTTTCAATTGATATTTTAGATTTGGACTATTTAAGTTTAAACTTGGATGCATTCCAGATAAAATATTACTTGGTCCATTGGAAGAAGTATTTAAGCTAATTTTTTTTTTTTAAATAAAAGACACGGCAATATGCAGAACGAGATTCTATGCTCCTTCTCAGAATCTTTTGCAAAAAGCTGCTCTCCCTATGCTTCATTCACAAAAGATACAGACAATTAAGGAGGGAAAAAAATTTTCTCCTTAATCAACCTCTTATTATTTTAACCTCTCCTCACAGATCTTGAATCAAGTGGTCTATTTTCAATACTGTTCTCTTCTGGACTCCCCAATTCAGCAAGATAACTTTGATTTCTTTGTGTGCATTAAGTGTACAGTTCCAAATTGGACACAATTACCTAGTTGACTCCATTTCTATCCTAGGTTGTGCAGAGGGATTTACATCAGTTTTACAGTGTTGAATGACAGCACTTTCATTTACTCATCCTGAACTCTCAGAACTACTTTTGGTGCATGATACTCTTCATTTAAGGTCAGCTCTTAAACCTCAATCTCTTTCTTCAGAACTCTCAGCCATTCCTTATCCTGGACTCGCCTACTTTCTTCTTTAATTTAAAAGCAGTATTTTAAATTTGCCCTTAATGGCTTCAATCCCATTTTTCCCTGCTCATTCTAATTTCTTGTTTCACGTTAAATTCTCCTCCAACCTTTCAACCTCTCTGCAGTGTCTCAATCTGGTATCATTTTTCACTGCAGTAAACATGTGTGTCAATAGATCCATTAAAATCCTCTTTTCTTGAAAAGAAAAACATAAAAGACTGTTGTTTGTGCTTCTGCATCAGAAATTACTTATCTAGAACATACTTTTAATAAAGAATATAGTTCAGAGAGACAGAGGAGTAGAAAGCAATCTTTCAAAGAAGAATCCAAGCTAAATGTCTACCAGGATAGACGAGCACACTGAAGCCAAATATTAGAACAAGAAACAGATTTTGCTGATCCTCAGGCAAGAGGGAAAGTAGCAAGTAAGATCATAGATACTCCAGAACCACAGACAGTCCTGATAAAATGGCAGGGCTAAATCAGCAACATACCCTCCTGAAAAGGTATATTCCATCAGGAATCATACACTGATCTATTTAGATATGAAGAAACAGAGAATACCTATCCAAGATTATAGGTGCCCTTACAATAAATAAAACTCAAGATATACAGGCCTTCTCCAGAGATTAGTTTATCTTGAAAAGCCTATCGCAGATTAATCTAATTTACAGAGTATCTGAGAAAGGATAAGAAAGTGTTTTAGAATGCAATAGAAAAATGTTGATTTGATCTTTATTTCTCAACAAACTACAGAACGGCATTTCAGAGATGGAATGGATTAGACTAAGTGTGAAATATGATTTGGGAAGAAAAAAAGGAAAGGCTACCATGGAAACGTTTTTTATATCTGAGAAGAATCAGGAAAAAATATGAAGTATATGGATGATAATACAGTTTTCCCAAACCAGACTATGATAGCAGAAAATAATTCCAAATGCAGCTTGTTACAAAATCTGACCAGAAGCAGGAATCCAACACAATCAAGTGATCAAGTGATCATCATGCATGATCATGTGATACAGGAAAGCTATCACCTTGTAGTGCTCAGTTACTTGTCTCAACCCACCAGCACTACCTAGATCTTACCTAGACAGTAAGCCCAAATCAGTTTTTCTCCACTGCTCAACCTCCCTCAGTAAATTGAGCAATGCATATACCAAACCACTGGCTTAACTATAGCTCCAGGCACTGCAGTTTATAGATCTGTACAAATCCTTTTAATTACCCTCCCACACAAACTACAAAGAAAAGGCAAGTGGAGGTTTCATGCAGCTCTCAACCACTGTGCCTCTCTTGCTAAAGGAAGGAACACACCTCTGATAAAGTCAACCCATCACCACAGCTTCTGGACAAATCAAGTTAGTGTGAACAACAGGAAGTACAAAAGCAATTCATTACACATGCATGTATGCCTGCAAGCAGGCTCTCACAAGGAAACTAATTTTAATTTACAAAACTTTGAATCAAGATACAAATTGTTGTATAACATAATGTCATGTACAAGGGACCAGCTGATTCTGACTACAAGTGAGGTTTTGAGAGGTCATGAAAGTTCTTCTACCTTTCATTCATTTTCAGAGCCTGGAGCACACGGATACTACACACGGGGCTGGAGAGTTGGAGGGTGGGGGAAAGATTGTTACAGATTTCCTGGTTACCTGCTAAGATCTTTTTTCCTCTGAATCGTTGTTTCTACTCCATCTCAATAAACCATTCCAACTAACTGCAATGGCTGGGAGGGATCTGGCAGGATTAGCCACTTCTAGTCTGAAGCTTCCACAGAAGCCTGTTCTTCTCCACAGTCAAATCATGTATTCCCAGCCTAACAATTTCAAGAGAGTATGCCCACAAACTGCTGGGCAAATCCACTGACTGGCAGCTGCCTAGAGGGACAGGTGATGCTCCCACACTATTTCCTCCTGCCTGAAGAGTCTCTCTGTTTCTTCTGTACCATTTAGACACTTGTTTGAACAGTTGTCTGAGCTGATCCATCCAAAAAGCCAAGAAACAAAACTAGCCACCTTTCCCCTGGATTTGTGAGATAAATCAATTAACTAGTTTCAGTAGGAGTCAGACAGAGAAGAAAGCTGGGTTCAGGAAATGGAAACAAGTCCTTTCACCAACAGGAAGAAGTTTCACAACAGCTAACCCAGTTTCAAGACACTTACCTGGACATTTGGAAAGCTATCACCATATTCTTTCTTCTGGGCAGGCCAGAAAGTCCCTAGAACATTACTTGAAATCCCACTATTTTTTTCATTTTTCTTTTCTTTTTTTTTTTTTTTTCTTTTTTTAAATAAACCATTCATTGAACTCTTACAATACCACAGTACTTCTAGAATTATAAGTGCACAAAATAAATCAAAATAATTGAGAGCACTTTAGATATTGCCAGCCTGACAACCACTAGTGAAGCTGGGTGAGCTGTAAAAGCATCAAACCTGCAAAAAATTTGCTTGAACTCTTAGTCTAATTTGTTCAATTGTGGAAGTTTAAGAAATTTTCACAACTTTCTTATCATAGTTAAGAATAATGATCATAACAGTCTTTTCTACAGTTGCATTAAAAAAAAATAATGTCA
This sequence comes from Pseudopodoces humilis, assembly GCF_049639895.1. NCBI lineage: Eukaryota > Metazoa > Chordata > Aves > Passeriformes > Paridae > Pseudopodoces > Pseudopodoces humilis. The sequence continues at coordinate 23,425,862 of NC_142206.1, forward strand.
TAATATGCTTCGTTTCTAAGTTCACACCCGGATTCATGTTTCAGTGAACTTCATTCTTTAAGCATTCTTCTCAAAAAGAAGAGAGCTACCTTTCTGAAAAGGCAAAACAGAGTTTTATTTAAATTTAAAAATAATGTGTCCTCAAACACAACTATTATGTACTTGCCCAGACCTTGAAAACCATAAGAATCTGAAGTATTAAACAGCACTGGATCTGGAATATCCCAGAGCACACAATACCTTCCACCCACAACAGCTTAGTTGCTTATATCTCTTGAAAACCTTCATGGAGTAGGGCCTGTGCCCAGCCTCTGCTGAAGTACAGCTTATCCCTGAGAAATAACATGTCATAGCTGCAATACAGATGGAAAGGGCCCAAAAATACTGCCAAATGTATGCATGATTTTGTATGTAAGACAAGAGGGTACATAATGAAACTACCAAAGAATTTCTCCTTTTAGAAATGAGCGGCAAAGAGAAGGGAGAGAAATAGATGTAAGGAGAAACAAAAGGTGAAATGGTTATCTGATTGACCCAGTTTGCAAGTGATCACTCAAAACTGAAGGACCTGACCTTTTGCAAAGTTTCCTTTTCTCAGCTGACAAAGACTTATCAACAGAAGAGCAGTTTTCAGTTGTGAAGGCAACATCACAAAGAATGAGAAGTACATACTTACAACCAATAATTACTGTTTAAATTAATATTTTTGGGGATTCTTCTTCCTCACTTTCATTTTGAAGCATAGGCAACTCTCTGAAAGTAGAAGAGAAAAAGATAATTAGTTTTCATCACAGAATCATTTAGGTTAGAAAAGACCTTTAAGATCACCAAGTCCAGCCATAAACCTACCACTGCCAAGTCCACCACTAAACCATGTCCTTAAGAGCTGCATCTTTTAAATTCACCCAGGGATGGAGGCTCAACAACTTCCCTGGGCAGCCTGTTAGTGCTTGACTACTCTTTCAGTGAAGAAACAACTGTTTTAAACAAAATCTTACTTTGGGGTTAGCAAGGTGTGGAGTTCGTACATCATTTCCTAACAGTTGTCTCACTAATTCAGAATGGCAGCACGCTACTGAACTAAATGTTGATTTCTGGCCATTTAACAGAAAAGCAATCAAAAGCTGCACTATCAGACTGAAACAGCAATAAATTGGTTGTTTAAAAAGCTTATTTGTGAACCTGACTTCAAGGAAAGGAATGAAAGCAAGAAAAAAAATAAACAGGAAACCAATTAAAGCAACAATAGTACCAGGAACAGGAAAAAAAGGAAAAAAAAAAAAAAAAAGATAAATGCTTCAGATAACTGACTTTTACTGCAATGAAAATTCTACCAAATTAGTCTTATTTTTGAATGAAAATTAAGTGATTTTTCTATTACAAAGAGAAGCTCCAGCAGCTGTACTGTTAAATGAACAAGGTGAACTGGCTATTCTAAAGCTCTCAAAAGGAGCAACAGTGATAAAAAAACAAATATGAATTCTGTGTTTTCCTATTCATGTAATAAATTATTTAAAGTAATCAGCACCTACAAAGTCAGAGCTCATGAACTTCCAAAAATGGAAAGCCTGAGGGAAACAGGGAGATAGCCTATTTTCACTTCTATTTGAGATTGATAGTTTGGGTATACTTGGCTAAGGCACTCAATGAAAAGGTTATAGCTTTTGCTGTGATAAAGTATCTCAGAAATTCAAACAAAAAAAAAATACAACCCAGTTACTTCATGTATAAAAAGTAAAATGAGAAAAAATAAACTCGTTCTTTTATTGTAGCTTTCATCAAATCAGCTACACTGCCTGCTTCACAAAAATGGAGAGGTGAAACTTTCAGCTGAAGGTGACTCAAGAAGCCAAGCAGAACAAAATTCGCAGTCCACTTGTTCCAAGAGGTAGCCCTACAGGGAAAACATTAGAGCATGGTCTAGAATGATGTTTACTTTTACTTTTGTATGAAGCATTATGATGTATTTTCTTACAAGTTCATATTTCCAACCTCATTAACGAGTAGAAGGTAGTACATTATGTGAGCCATACATATGGAAAAATAGATTCAGACAGATTGGCTCATGGTAAACATGAAGTGGAAACATCTATATTTCATGTAACAACAAGAACTATTACTAAATTTTATTTTTAAGCAATAGATTTGCAAGCAGTACCAAAAGGCCTTCCAGACCTTTCAGGCTGGGGAAATCACCATGCCCTACACTAATAAGAGGAGAGAAATAAAGCTCTTTGGGTTTTTTCCCACACTTCCATAAAAAGAATACAGTCACTTTACATAAATTGTGATTACCTTAAAACAGCCAGCCTACTCTGAAACATTCAAAACTAGCAAAAACTTCACAATTCTACAGCTTAGTATTGCTAATAAATCCTGAGATTTTAATTCCATTCATGTAAAAACTGAAAGTATTTTTAAAAAATCTTTGCATTTGTGTTTCAACCACCTCAAGAGTATTTACAAATATCATTAATTAGATAGTGGTTCCTTCCAGATAAATTTGCCCTCTTACACAGATCTTTTCAAAAATAAAGGTCATGAAGTGACCTTATGGATGGGAAATCTTAGTTATATGCCCAGTTATGACTTTGAATTGCTGGGTGTACACAGACTAGTCATTACCTTTTTTCTTTTTTCTTTAAATTAAAATATATATATATATCTTTATAAAGGATTCAGCAACTTCTGCAGTGCTCAATCCAGTCTTCTGCATTACGATCAAAACATTCCATCAACACTTTTCATATAATTTAAGTTGCATTTTAAAAACACACAAAACTTGAAAGCACAAGAGCAAGGTAATAGAGTTCAAGGATGCCACACTTTAGTGACTGTAACTAGAGAAGTGTTAGATGAAAATACCTACATAACCTTAGGAACAAAGAGGGTTGCATCATGGAAGAAGAAAAAAGGAAACACTTCTCCCATCCCTTCTCCATTTGACTGGGGCAAACTGATTTAATTCTTAACACAGACACTAGACCCATATGCCAGGCCAGGACTACTTTCCCAATACCACAGGACAAATCAGACTCACCACTCAAAATCCCACCTTTAGAGAATGGCAAATTGCCTCTGCTTCAGAAGAAAACAAACTTTGCACTAAGAGAAAAATTAAAAGTAATAAATATCCCCTTCAGATATGTACAGGATACCAGTGGTAGATCTAAGGAACAGAATTTGTAAAACTGAAAACTTTATTACAAATAACAATCAAGTATTTCCCTATCTGCTCTACCATCTTTCTCAGGGATTTCTGTTACTCTAGTACCAAGAAATCTCCAATGTTCATTTTTAATTTCTGAGTCCAGGATCATTTTACATGGTATTCTTACATAAATATAATAAAGATCATCTTGAGCCACTGAATTTCTTTCTTCCCATTACTCAGACTAGACCTCATCTTCTGATTTTCAAACAAGATTTGTTCTTAAATTTATGCCTCAGATATTTATTTTCTGATGTTTCTCTCCCATAAATGCCCCCATACCCAATAAAGACTATTGTTATTTATTCCCAGGTCTCAGTTGACAAATGCTTTCTTTCTCCTTTAAGAAGGCAAATTCAGCTTAATCACACTAACAGTTCTTTCTTATCCAAATGACTTGCTCTTTTCTGAGTGTGACTGTGATCAGAGCTAATGCAAATGTAAATGTAAATCAATGAATGCTTTATTGCCTGGTCCTAAAAATCTGTTTTTAAAAGCTACAAACCAGCTGGTGTGATTTAGAATCACGTTACTCTCCCCAAGCCACATCATCTGAGAAGGAAGCAGATCAGGAGCTGGGTCATACAACAGCAATCTGCCTCTGATCACCAGTCTGGTTTTATCAGGAGTTCTTATCAGTGCTCATATATGTGAATTTGCAATTTATTTTTTTTTTATTAAACATTTTCTATTATTCAGAATTTATATTAATCTACTCCTAAGTGTGACAATCCTACCTTCTCCAGAAAAAGCAATTTCTGAAGCCTACTGACCAGCTATTTAGTAAAGTCACCTGCATATTCCACTGCTGGCTCTCCAGCTTCAAGTTTCAAGAGAAGTGACCGAACCTATGTTAGGGAGAACACTGCATGAAAAGAATCTATTTTAAACAATTTAAGCACAACAAAACCACTTCAAACAAACAAAATCAGTAAATTGGTAAAGAAAAAGAAATAGAAAATTACTCCTTTGGGAAGCCCAAGTGAGGCTCAGAACATGATTTTATCAGTATCTTTCTCACAGAGAAGTAGGTATATAACTGAAAAACTTAATTTCATTTCTCCTATACCCATCAATCCATCTGTCTGGCAGCATACTAATTTCTGGTACTAAGCAAATTTCTTAAAACAAGTATGTAAAGACAAACATCCCACAGAGACAGAAGGAAATATGTATATATTTTCATGTATATATTAAAAAAAAATCATATAGGGTTTTCTATATACATTATATAATGGTTTGGGGTTTGGTTTTGTTGCATTTTTTTTCTTCAGATTCCTTACTGCTAAGAGCTAAAAAAGTTGGCATATGCAAGGTACAGATTCAAATCACCAAACTTCTACTGCACAGAGAAGAAGCACTCAGGAATCATCTGCTTTGCAGAGAAGTGCACAGGATTCTTTCTGCAATTCAGTTCGGTATAGGAGGCTCCCCTTCAAACAAGCTTTGATTACCGCTGGTTTGAAAAGGACATACAAGTTGGTCAACGAAATTCCACTTTCAATCAAACCAGATCTGGGAGCATTATTCCTCAATATTCATCAAAATAAACATAAAATACAAAAATCTCCACAGTACTTTGCCACTTTGACATTGTTCTAAGAGCACACCATTTTTAACAGCACAAACAACAATTAGGAACAAAATTTAGTATCATTAAGTGCTTATCCTTTACAGAAGAAAATATAAAATAGTTGCTTTAAGGTACAAAATCTCTTCATGATATTGAAATTTTAACACATAATGGTTTCTCAAGGCACAAACTCAGAACACTCCACAAAACTGATGCAGTACACAGAACAGTGCACAATCTACTGACTTCTTTTATGGGCATATTAAAGGGGCAAATAAAGAATTAAGTTATAAAATACTATCCCAAATATAAACACATTTTTAATCCATCCACTTGCCAGGAGCTAGGCGACTCAGAAGGAAATAAACCTATTTTGAGAACTTGAGAACTGCACTGTTCTCAAGTTCTTTCCTGCTCCTCTCCCTCAAGACACATTGGCCCAACCACTTGACTAATTTCTCCCTTTCATTTACATGGCCCTAGCTGACACATCCCATTATTCCTGGAAGACACATCACTGTTGTTCAGTGTCACTTTACAAAGTTTTGTGTATGCTAAAGTGACATTGCTAATACATTACACTACTTCATGTGTAGTGCAAATCTGGGGAAAATTTGGAAAAACACTTCAAGCAGTGGACCTCTTTTAGTTCTCTCAAATCCAGGAAAACATATGCTTCTTTTCCCCAGAGTTCCACTTTTTCTCAGCCATGTGAAGTGCCATCTGTGCTTCCCAGCCTGGCAGGCTAAAACTCTGCTGTCATTCAAATCACCAGTGAGCAAATTAAAGGCAAAGACTGTCCTCTTTAATAAAATAACAAGACTTACAAATGGCAACCTAGATCACAGCTCCAAAGGAATGAGTGGCAAGTGTGGGTAGCTAAAGGGTCACAGGGAGGAGAAGGTGGCAAACAGTAGAACATCTCCAGAGCTTCCTTGCAAACTTCTGCTTGTCAGCAAACTAATACAAGAACTATGGGAATGAAAACAAGGGTAGCTGGAAATCTCGGCAAGTAAACAAAAATATAACTCAACTGACACAACACATTTTGTGAGGTACTCCATCCTGTTAGAAGGCATACTTGGCTCAGGGAACACAGATATATAGGGTGGGGCAGGAAATCTTGTCTTGAACATCTTAAGATTAGAATATCTGTTCTGAAATAAAGAATGCAACAGATGCCAAATATTCTGCATCACATTAGAATGGTGAAGCTACAGTGAGCAGGAAAATGTTGACCCCCTATAAATCACCAAACCAGAAAATTTAAGTGGATGAGGGTGTTAGAGGGACTGTTGAAATTGCTTTGGGTTTTTTTGGGGTTTTTTTTGGTTGTTGGGTACTGTTTGGGTTTTTTTTCTAGACAGCTAGCAGAATGATTCAAAGCACAAGATTAATATTAATGATTCACAGAGTAGGCCTTTTAGGAAGCAGGTAACAGATAAAACTGAGCTAACCTCCAGTTGGTAACTGGCTTAACTATTGCCTTTACAAAAGTTAACCTTAAAGGTTACATCAATACATTAATGGCTAAAACCTTCCCAGAGACTGAAATGCAAATCATCGTGTCAGAACAAGTCCTGAAATACTTTTGATAAAGGCCAACTGCACTCTCTCAACCTCTGGGAACAATCTGAGGGTTATCACATGGCTGGGAAAACTTCCAACAGTACTGAGCACAGAGCTACCTGTTTTAAGGCTGAAAGATTAACAGAAAGGACAAATCTCAATCTGTGCCAGCTGTCCTCAGTAACAAACAATGGTCCACTTTATTAGTGATGATGCAGTCAAAAGGGATTTGAAATCAAACCAGCTTAAGGAAACTAAAATTAAGTGCAGATAAAGTCTGGAAAAGTACATTAAAAAAAAAAAAGAGGAGAAAGTAGTAACTATCTTTAGAAATTCAACCAAAAGAATGAGAAAATTTAAAGGAAAGAAAATCACACAGACAGAACACTCTGTAGATACAGGGTAATGAATGAAAAGACTAGAAAAAAAGCTGTCAGGAAAACCCAATTAAGAATGCTGTTAAGTGAGAATACAGTGAACATACAGAAGGAACAACAATCTACAAGCTGAAATGCTGGAAAAACCCATTCATTTAAAAATAGGTCAAGAAACAAAATTTTAAAAAATCAAACCTGGGCTTGAATTTGAGGTAGAAAATTGTTCATGCCTCATGTTTATTTGATATCTGTTGCACTAATTAGTTCAAAAGAGAAAATCAAAATTCATCCTACCAAAAGACAATATTTGACAGTCACAAGAAAAAAAAAATCAGCAAGCTTCATAGAAGACAGACAGTAGCATACATGTCACTGAAAAACAACTGTGATGTTGAAAACACAACACAAAGGAACATGGCTGTAAGCCAACAAAAGTCTTATTTGTTTCTAGTTCATATTTATATAAAAAAGCTACAGAACCTTGCTTTTTATTTTGCAGGATTGTTTTAAAGTGTGGAATTTAATTCACACTATCAAAGTTCTGACATAAAGCAGGTAAAGTCTTTTAAAAATTAAAAAATATACACCTTACTACCCACTGCAAATACCAGCTACCCCTACAAATACCATTACTCAAGTCTTTTACAGCTGGAGAAAATTTATATTGAAAAATACTTTAACACACAAGAGAAATACCAACACCAAGAGAATTATTAAAAATCCTCGATGGGTGAATTGAAACAAATTATTTAGCAAACTAAAAGAAAGAAACTACATTTTCTATTGTGCCTTAGATGCCTCACCCTTTTCTTTCTTGATTTTTTTCCAACCTTCTGGAAAAGGTACGTTTTTCAAACCTTCCTACCGTGAGCACATGGTTTGATTTTGCTCTGGAAATTATACTAGGAATTCATACATAATTTCATCTTTCCTTTAAAGCTTTTCAAACAAGAACCAAATAAAAATCATAGCACTTTATTCCAAAGTCTATCATCGATCAGCTTGAATGACTCTGCTTTTATTAAGTGACTGGTCAAGTAGCAGTGCATTAACAAGATTGTGGTCAACCTCACTGCTGTGACTCAGACCCATACCAGCAGCTGTGCAGATTTCAAAGATAGTATCAATTCTGTACTGCTGCCACTGCTCCTCCGTGGGAAGGCTAAGAACAGATGCAAGCAGCGTTCAGCAACCAGGAAGCTGAGAAAAAAAGGAACACACAACACTGCTTCCCTTGAGAGAGCAGTGCAGCTTCATGTTTATCAGACACAGTAAATGTTCATGTTTATCAGACAGGTTAATCAAAGGTAGATCATCAAACAAATCTTCAAACACAGTCAAGAAGTCTATCAAATTTAAGATCCTGGCAATTAAGATCAAAGAAGTGGTCAGGGATTTTCAATAACAAAATCTGAAAGACCTTCCTGCAATGTAGGTGCCGGATAATGAAGGAAGCTGAAAATCTGTATTAAATATAATTCCATCAGCATAAATATAATACAGAAAACCCATGCAATTTATATCATTCAGAAAATGCCTTTGAATACATTCCTTGATACTACACACCGAGTTCTATGGAATCTAAATGTTAGGGAAAAAAATATGTACTAATACTAGAGTACATTTCATTTCAGAGATTTCAGGTCTTTTAAGTTGCTGGTATTTGAAAAATTTTTGACATCTTTTCCTTGAGCAGGCTTCATCACAAACAGACTAAGAGTGTGATATTAAAATATTATTCCTTCAAATGTACACTTCAATGTTCCTCCTGAAATGGTTGTTATTTTTCTACCTCCCACTTTTACTATCCATTACCCAATCTTTTATAACTTTCTTACTTCTCTCATGCTTAATTTATGAAGAAAATGTTTAGCAAATTATACCTATGTCCTTCCTACATAGGGATAAAAAGCAAAAAAGTTACAAAAGTTGATTTTTAATCAAGTTGAATTTCGCCTTTTTTTTTTTTTAAGTTTATAATGTATGAAGGAGCGCGGATAAACATTGCAATTAATTTACTGTGGGTTAAAGGCCCCACAAAAAATGCTTTATTCATACCCAACGAAAGTATACAGTGGTAGTAATGAGGTTTCCCTACACTACCCAGTGACTGTGGTACGAGCCACCCTATGTGACCAGTATAATCTGGTATAATTATATAGTTTTGCACATACATCTGTCCATATGCATATAATATGTATATATTCAAGCTATACTATACAAACAGCAAAGAACTTTATAAATTGTACAAGCACCACTTCTGTTTTCCTTTGTAGCAGCTGCTTCATTTAACCACAGATTACCATTTCCCATCAGTCAGAGATGCTGACAGACACCAAGCAAAGAAAACAAGGCAGTACTCAAACACCAAGAGATACAGAATCAAGAAAAAGGGGTTTCTTCTAAATCCTGACCCCAGTTAACAGGACAGTAGGAAATGGATGAACTCTGGGAAATATGAAAGTATAGACATTGAGACAATGTTTAAAAAAACAAAAATCGTATGTAGTCTTAAGCCTGATATACAAGCAAAATTTGTAGCAGCTTTCACTGTACACTTAGTTTTACAGAGATACAGCTTGACATCAGTGCTGTCCATCACTGAACTCATTAGAGAGCCTACTGGATAAAGAAGGACAAACTTGTCACTACACTTCATACATTGCCATCAGGAAATAGAAAGTCTAAAGCTGAAAATGTACAAGATAAAAGACAGATGAGACACAAAATGTTTTGTTGAAGCTCAAAATGCACCCTCAAGAACTAATGAGTCTGCCTTCCAAATATCTCTTCTCTACACACTATACGTGCTGTCACCAGTTACACCTATGTAATTAGCGCAATTAAGGGGAGACAGATGCCTGTAATAGTACAAGTGTCATTAAAAATCAGTTCAAATGACAATATTCCATTCTGGTTTATCATTGTTTATTCTTAAATACTGTCACACTATTTTTTTATGTTAGCACATACTAAGTGCACACCTGGGACTATCCACCTTCAAAATAACAGTAAGTCTTCACACAGCATATCCAAACACAGCTGAAGAATTCTCAGATGGGAATCCATGGTTCACAGCATCTTTTTCTATCTACAATCACATCTGACTTAACATAAGGAAAAAAAAAAAAAAAAGGCAGAACCTAAGGGCCATGAGTTCTAGGTACAATTCAGCACCAGGTGATGACAGTTAATAAACACCATATTAATAAAAGGTTTTCAAGCAAAAACCAAGCAAAGAACTGTCCAAATGAGCATCCCAAATGCTTCCATTTCATGGTATTAATGAACAGTTAAAACTATGACCTTTTTTGATAAGATATGCTTAAATCAGATAAATAATCAATTTCATTGTGGTTGCTTCTGCCAGGGATGGTAAGAAGTTAAATACTAGACAACTGTAGAAGACTTCAAGAGAAAAGCCACTAACAAAAGGTTATCAATCTAAAGATTCCCTATTTGCTTATGACTTCAAGGAGCTCTTGCACAACAGAATGGCACAGAGAACATTAAGTACACAAGCAGTTCTTTACTGTCCTAGAAGTCAGATCACAGTAAAACCCTTAAAGAAACAAAAAACCGGCTAAATAAGTTTGACTTGAGGTTGCCAGTGACTTTCACCCACTATTTACAAACTTCTCAGCAGGAAACAATTTCCAGGAACACCTAGGCTGCACCTTGGCTGTCCAGCACAGTATGACCATATTGCAGCATTTTACATCAGCACCACAAGGAAATATATTTAAATGAAAATTTAAGGACTGTGAAAAAGTGCTTCTGTATTTATATTAGCTATATAAACATGATGAAAGTCAAAAGGCCTGACTCTGCATGAAAGCTGTTCAGAATCTGCATGTGCCTTCAAGATAGCACTCTGAAATAAACAAGATACAATTCTGCTAACTATTTTTCCCACTTGTTTTCAAATATAACCATATAATTGATACCTTGGTAAGCATTTTGGATGGGACACTAAACCATTACCTCCATTTATAACTCATATTTTTGAAAGCATAAAAAATTAGTCATATAATTCTATAAAATCAAAAGGCCAAGATGAATCATTTTATTTTCTAAACAATCTATAGCAAAACACCTCTCCTGTGAGGAAAGACTGGCAGAATTTGGTTTGTTCAGCCTGCAAAAGAGAAGGCTTCAGGGTGACCTAATTGCTACCTTCCAGTACCTGAAGGGAGGCTGCAAGAAAGACAGAGAGGGACTTTTGACAAGAGCATGTAGTGGCAGGACAAACTGAGAGTAGATCTAGATCAGACAATAGGAAGAAATTGTTTTCTTCCTAAGAATTGTGAGGGTGGTGAGGCACTGAAACAGATTGTCTGGAGAAGCTGTGAATGCCCCCATCCCTTGAAGCAGTCAAGGTCAGGCTGGAGCTCTAAGAAATCTGGTCTAGTGAAAAGTATCCCTGCCCATGGCAGGGGGATTGGAACTGAATGATCTTTAAGGTCTCTTCCTACACAAACCGTTCTATGACTCCATGACATTCAGGATATCATACCAATGTCTCAATCACCATGGCATGACTTGAAAATACCTGAAAATCTCTACTATATTGTACCACAGTCAATTTTATGATCGTCTTCCAAATCTCTCCTCTAGGAAAAGAGCTCTCCGCTGGAGAAAGCAGGATGTTATGTAAGCAAGAGTAAACCTGGAATCAGACAGCCCAAAAGGGATTCCCCAGAGTTAGCAAATATAAAAGGCCCAATCAAAGATCAGATGGGGCAGGGGGGAAAACATGTCATGTCAACAAAAACTGCAGACAAAAATGACTTAAAGGACTCTAAGGACAACTGCTGTCCACTTGACATAAAGAGCTGGATAAAAGGGTATTTTAACCACTGGTGGAACCTGTAACTGTGAGCAAACCAACACAGGGGACATGCATGCAGTTAAGCAATCCACTTAGCAGGCAACCAAATGCGACACTTCCCCTTTTATTCTTGTGAAGAATGAGCAAGCACACCCCAAAGAGCAGCAGCACTCAAACAGCAAACCAGAGACTGATACATTTGGAAAAGTAAATGAACTCACAATCTACATAAGAACATGTGCCACAGAAGGCACAGTCTTGGAAGTCTTAACTGAAGATACAGTTTGTCGCAAAACCATGAACGTCTTCTCAAATCTGGGAGAGCGGGATCTTATCTGCTGCAGGACTTCTGGAAGCACTGGATTTGGAAGTAAGCAAAAACCAATGCTCTGTAAAACAGTATTTCAAATTCATTCTTTGCAAAGTCTAACATCAAAACATCTATGGTGAAGAGATGTCAGCATATCCTGTCACATCTCAACACATGGTTTTATGACCCTATGTCAGATTTCAGTACTGGGGATATTTCCTATTCTTGTCCCAACAGCTTGAAGCAAATAGATGTGCTCAGTGCACCTAAGGATAAACTGCAAGTGACTTTGTGCACACATACAGAAGGGTCTTAAGAGAAAGCAACTGAATACAGACCATGTGCTCTCAGCTCTTCGGTAGACACAGAATCTGCAGAATTATTAACATAACCTATGCGTGATGCTGCAGTACGTCATACAGGAAAATCAAATAAGCATTTTAAATTATGTTGATCTCTCTGTATCTCATATGTATGCCTGGTTCCTTTAGAGACCAACATCTCTTTGCTCTACTTATACTGAATTCCTCATCTGTAAGAGCACTATCCATTGTAATTAAGTGAAGAAGGAAAAAAGGGCTTTCTCACACACATTACAAAGATCCCGCTGCCACTGAAAAGAAAAAAATTACATCAGAAAAAAACACCAACAACCTGCTAGGGAACATCCCCTGCTCCCTAGGAAGTACACAAAGCATGTATCTGCAGAATTTGAAAATACTGTCGTAGAGTATAATGTAAGCTGCCATATTACCAAAATCGCCATCCATCTTTACAGCCTGGCAGAGTAAACTTCAGAGTATTGAAACCTAGTCCAGCACCACCTAATTGATGCTAAAAAGACAAAAAGCATTGCAAAGAGAATGTCTAGCAGTTCAATCCAAAATCCAGACTGCTGAGCAGGCATCTGCAATGAAGAGTAACTCAAGGACAAGAACTCAAGAACATCTTTCAATGCCACTGAATGCCTCGAGTGGGCCACATGAGGAAAAAGGTGTAATTCATGCTGTCCTAGCTGCTATAACTTAAAAACACCCCAAGCAATAGACAGATCAAAAAAGTCAGATGCTGTACCATTAAAAAACAAATCCCAAGATAACTGTGAAACAGATTGAGTTATTGAACAGAAATGTGAAGACATGCATTGAGAAGACTGTAAACTGTGAACAAGTCATTCTAGACCCCAGACTACAGAAAAAGGAAGGGCAGAGACTATCTAAGCATAGTGAGACATGGCACAATAGCACAAAGGTGTCTCACTAAAACCCTCAACAGTAAGGAAAACATTTATGTTTGGTTTTAAGTTTTTCTCCTCTATATTCAAATCTTGCCCTAAATACGAAACAAATGCTTGCCTATGTGGCTGAGCAAAACTAAAGACATAGGTACCCTGCCACGGTTTTATACAACTCAGGCTGGGAGAAAATCAAAAAGGGGGTGGAGGGAGAGAGAAAAATATATATGTATACCCATACAAATCAAATTTACCTCGAAAAGTTACTGTGTCAATGTGCAAATAAATTATGGTGAAGTAAAACATAAGTAATACTATAAACTGAAGATGAACATTGGGAGGTTATTGGAAGAGAATTCCTACTGGTCTTTTACAAAACCTTTTGTAAGAGCAATGCTTTGAAAAAAAAGTTTAATTCACAGCAAGTCAAAGTTGATGTCCATAAGATATTCACAGCAATGTTCCACAAGCTTCTAAAGAGTCTGTAGCTCATGGTGATATTTATTGCTATTAACTGCCTCACAAAAGAAATTCTCTAACATTATAGAAAATTATGCATCATATTATAAGATTATGAAGCAAACATATAATGAAAGCACACTCCTTAAAAGCATTTACATTCAGAATATTGCTACCACAAAGCAATTGTAGCAGCACAAACTCCATCAAGTTCTAGAATGACCAACAGATGAACTATTTATTTTTACTGTGTTATATATTCTGAAAATAAATTATGCACATTATGCTCTATAAATATCTAATATTTGAAGGAACTAAAGACAATCATTGATTACTGGAAACTATGCTTTCCTACGGAAATCACCATTTGTTTTAGGGAGGATACCTGAAGAGTACAAGTTAGAAAATACAAATGAAGAGGCAAAAAACTCTGAAAAAGATCATACTTCATATAACATTTCATACTTAAATAACAAAAACAAATTTTAAATATCCAGCCTGTTTTTTCACAAGAGTTCTCTGTCACAGGCAACTCTTCCGATTTGGAGACTTTTAGCCAAAAGTCTTCCGAAACAGTTACTGGGCTTCTTGCATCTTAGGACTACTTCTCTTCCTTTATTTATTCCTAACCCTGAAAATGTGGCAGGGAAGGGAGAAAAGAGCAGGAAGAAACAATAATCATGTGAGGGATTTAGGATATAATATTTGAAGGTGGGGGGGCAGGGGGGGAGACAGAATTGATTGCAACTGATTTAACAGATTGTCAGAAAATCACCACCTTGAAATGATGCATTATGGGCTACATAATAGGAATTTACATACTTATGACAAATGACCAGTGGAGATCACCAACTTTTAAGGCTGACAGATACTTCCTTTTAGAAGAATCATTTTTCACTTTAAATTGCCAAAGGCTTTTCAAGATGACCCATTCTGTGCCAGGTGCCCATGTCAAGCTGCTTCAATATTTACACAGCATGCAAAACATATTTTTCCTCTTTCCAAGGAAAGCTCCATAAAAAATACACTTTCGCCTCATTACAAAAGATTATTTTTCCTCAAAAAGTTTAATCACTCGGATGTGCTACACGCATCTTTCTAAGAGACTGCAAAATGCTAAACCTGACATACAAGTGATGCTCTTGTCAAGCTCACTGTAATGTCACTGTTTCTGATTTTGTTTTGATATGTTGCAGCTGAGCCACCTACATATTCTGTCTGTACTTATTCCAATCCTCTAAGGCTTCTGGGAACTAAAGATACACAGCTGTAGGCTCACAGGATAACAGAGCTTGGAAGGGACCTCCACATGTCCCTCAGTCCAATCTCTCTGCTCTAAGTCAGATATGAGTTAAGAATGGGTTGCTCAGCTTTCCTATTTGGGTCCTGAAAACCTCTAAGACAGAAGCTACACAGCTTCTCAGGGCAACCTCTTACACAGCTTCAATACCCCCATGGAAAGAGTTTTTCCTTCTATCCAGCCTGAACCTTCTTTGTTCCAATTTACGAACACTGCCTCATGTCCTCTGCCCACGTATCTCAGTAAAAGAGCCTGACTCCATCTTCTCAGTGATGTCCTCAAAAAAAAACAGTATGTTGTTGTTTGATCCCACTGAGATCACCTGTTTCTATAGCTGAACAAACCTGTCTCTCTCAGCCTCTCCTCACAGGACAAGTGTTCCAGCTCCCTAATCATCTTGTTAGTCCTTCACCAACTTCATTTCTATTTATCAATGTCTTTTCTGCATTGAGAGTCCCAAAACTGGGCAGTGCACTGTAGATGCAGTCTAATGAACACCAAGTAGAGAGGGACAACCACTTCCCTCCATCTGCTGGCTATGTTCCTTCTCATAGAGTCCAGGATGTTGTTGCCCTTCATTTCTTTAGGCTGAGAGAGCCAGGGTTGTGGAGAGCAAGAGGGAAAGGGAGGGGAAAAGGAGAGAAGGCTCCTGTGAAACCTTAGAGCACTTTCTAGTACCTAAAGGGAGTCTACATGACAGCTGGAGTGGGACTTAAAAACAAGGGCTATAAGGAGGGCATGTAGTGAAGGGGCAAGGGAGGATGGCCTTCAGCTAAAAAAGGGAAAGTTTAGACAAGATACTAGGAAGAAACTTTTTACTGTGAATGTGGTGGAACTCTGGATCACGTTACCCAGTGAGGCTGTGGATGGCCCATCCCTGGAAGTGTTCAAGGCCAGGCTGGATGGGGCTCTGAGCAACCTGTTCTAGTGGAAGGTGTCCCTGCCCATGGAAGGGGGATTGGAATTAGAGGATCTTTTATGTCCCTTTGTATAGGGTCTGACTGAGATAGAGTTCATTTTTTTTTCTTTTCCTTAGCAGTCCTCAGTGCTGTGCTTTACACTGGTAGCTGGGAACCATTCTGTGATTCTGCAGGGGCATGCTGCTGATCCATGCTGTCTGCCAGCACCCCAGGTTTCTCCAGCAGAGCTGCTTTCCAGCCTGTCAGTCCCCAGCCTGTATCACAAGATGCTCCTCTTTCACCAGTGTGGGACTTTGCAGTTGTTCTTGAATAAAGCTCCAGACAGGCCTTGTGTTCATAGTGACGAAGTCCATCTGAATGGCAGCCCCATCATCAAGCATAGCAACTATTCCCCCCAATTTGGGTATCATCTGCAAGCACGAAAGCAGAGTTTGTCACTACTCAGGACAAATCCCTAAATGCAGTACCCCTCTTGCTACCAACTTCCCTATATGACACATTAAGCACTTCTTTCTGAGTCCATCCATCCAACCAGTCTTTTTATATTGTCTATATTCCCCAGCAACCTGTAATGTCCAAATCTCGATATAAGAATATTGCTGGAGACAGAGCTGAAAATCTTACTAAGTCCAGGAAAATTAAATCCACCGTTCTTACCTCATCCAAACATTCAGTCAGCTTACCATATAATGCAATCTGCCTCATCATGATTTGCCTTTGATAAATCCATGCTGATTGCTCCCATTTACTTCTTTCTTGTGACCAGAAATGTGCTCCAAGAACACCCATGTCCTTATTTTCCCAGGACAAAAAGGAAGCTACCCCATTTGTGGCTCTTTGGGCTGTATTTTGGCCTTTTTAGAGGGTGAAACATATACATTTGTTCAGCCATTGGAAGGGTCTTCTGGTATCCAAGATACTTCAAAGATGATGGGGAAGGACCTGGCTGTGACTCTGACCAGCTCTATCAACATTCACAGGCACAGTCCATTTGACCTCATGCACTGGTAGGATTTGATATTTGATATTGGTAGGATTTGAGTTCTCTCAATAATCCCGAGCTGAATCCTCGGCCACTGCTGGCAGCTGCTCTCCTCAAACCCTTGTTACTAAGCACAGCAGCCTGGGAGACCTTGCTGGCAGTGACTCAGCCAAAGAACAGAGGGATCAGGGTACCCCAGCCTTACTTGTATCCACTGTCACTGTGACACATCAGTTTCCCAAAGAATCTCCTATTTCATTTGTTGTGCTTTTCACTACTCAAGTACTACAAGAAACTCTTCTTGCTGTCCTTGATCTGCCTCCTAAGTGTCATCTCTAGGTGAACATTGGCTCTCTTAGTGCCACCCCTGCATACCAGGACAATTTTTCTAAATTTCTCCTTTGTAGCCTGTCCCAGCTGCCCCTGTTTGTATATCCCATTTTTGCACTGCAGCTCAGACATGAGTTCCCCACAAAGTCAAGCTCATCCCTTGATGGGCCTGCTTGCTTCCCTGACTATCAGGATGGATCACCAGCATCTAAATTTATTATCAGTGATACCCCTGTTGGATCCAACAAGTATGAAAACATAAGCTATCCATGTAAACAAAAGGGTGGAAAAGAGGAACCAATAAAATTTGACTAAAGACAGAAGTGCAAAATGGGAAAAAAATTATACAGTTGACACAGCGAACACAATCTTGAGTTTGGGATACAGACCAAGTCTGAAACGCATAGGAAGACAGGTAGGAAAGGAAAAAACAAATTCAGATGAGAGAAGTCAGGAAGAATGAAGCACAAAATTGAAGGTGAAAAACTACAGAAGACAGAACTACAGGAGCCAATGGAAATGCACAACACAGAGAGAAGAGATGCTTTTTATAACAGAGAACTGGATGTGAAACTGTGGGTAGTGGACAGACCAGCAAGACAGGACTGCAAAAAGCCAGAAAGGATTCAAACAGTGAAAGAAACTGGGATAAACAATTTATTAGTTAGAATCTCTATGTACAGCAATACTGGATGTCAGATAAGAAGCCCTTTAGCAAGAAACAAACAGTTTACTTGAGGAAAATAGGATTGTGATGAAAATTTCAGAATAGGGCAAAGAAGATTGGGACAGGGAGATACCACACAAGGAATAAGCAGAAAAAGCATCCAACAGAACATGCTCACTCCCAGAGTGTGGAATACAATCCAAGATTCCAGAGTTTCAACTCTAGTTTCAAACACTTAAAAACCTCAGAAAACCATACACAGACCACATCATTTTGAGCACAGCTGAATTACAAATTACTAGTATCGCATTCCCAGCTAGCTCAAGTGGCACAAGTCTCATGGCAAAATAGACAAATTCCCACATTTTAAAAGACTTATATGCTATATGCGTATTAGTCATACGTGCAATCCCACAGGGCAGAGGGTTTCCTCCTGTCCATCAGGCTTGGTGACTTTTTTTTTAACTTAGAATGTTGAACCTTTTGGTTATGTGCAAAGAATTTTGTGGAGTTTTAAACAGTTGACTATAAAAAACCTAACTGTTGGCTCAAAAAAAATATATAGACACATCGCAAAAATTAAAGGTTATTTGATCTTGTTCTCTGTGCCCTTGCGCCCAAGGTACTCTCGCTGTGTTACTGAAAGAAGTGTTAGAAAAAAAAAATAAGTAACAACATGATATGATATGATATGATATGATGACCTTGACACATGCACTGCAAACGTTGGCAAGTGTGTTGTTAATACGACAGGTGTTGTAGGACAAGTGAGGGAATTATAACTGTCCTGGAAATTTTTATTTTCTTTTTTCTTGCACACAAATCATCTTTAAAAGAAAAAAAAGTATCAAAAACACCCACAAACTTTTAATGA
Source organism: Pseudopodoces humilis (assembly GCF_049639895.1). Taxonomy (NCBI): domain Eukaryota; kingdom Metazoa; phylum Chordata; class Aves; order Passeriformes; family Paridae; genus Pseudopodoces; species Pseudopodoces humilis. The sequence goes on from NC_142206.1 coordinate 23,444,499, forward strand.
GTAATGCACTCTTCACCAAAATTATGGACTTACTACCTGGAGGTAGTAACACTGCAATAGATTTAAGCATTTATACTTGCAGTCTAAATCAACACACCATACAAATAAAGCATCTTTTCTAGATGTGCATTCATGGATCCCTGTTGAGGGATTTATTAAAAATAACCAAAAAAAAGCCAGATTATTGTTAGCAAATTAGATCTTTATGGGAAAACATCTTAGAACACATAAATCATTAAAACACTAACATTATTTTGAGAAATCATATCATAAAGGTCCTAAATTGGATATTCAACACAAAGGAATACATAATACATCTCAGGAGACTTATGTGAAAATATTAGTAGTGAAACATGCAGGCACTAGAGACAGAAGGTAATGAAACAGCAAAAGAGGAAATTAAGAAAGTACAGTATGAACAGCACATAAACAAATAGTGAGGCCACACATTATTCGATACCAAGAAAAAGGATTCAGTGTCACACACTGAACACCATCTATGCCATTCTATGCTGTAGACTGAAAGCAACATTGTAGGGGAAAATGTAACATTTAACACTACATTTATAGGCCACATTACATGTCTTACAAGAACCTCCAATTCTGCCATTTCATGATTTATAAGAGCTTGATCTGGCAACTTCAAAGTTCTTTGGATATAGTTTTTGTTCCACAATAGCAAAACTCATACTCTATTTCCCTAAAAAAATCACACACCACTTCACTTGCAGATTATTTTTATCATACAAGAGATGCATATTAATGCAATCATACATAGCATGTATCATCTATATTTGTTTTCATTATTGTATTAGAAGCATAATCTATGACCAAACAACAAGCTTTTGAAGGCGTCCAGAAAATTAAGTCACTTTTGCTTTGACACTAGCTCCCCCTCCAGACCAGCCTAAGATCATAGTAATGACTTTTTACTTTAATTCTGACTCTGCAACAAGATATAAATACTCAAATCCAAATCTTCTTCATCTTTATCCACTGAAATGTCAATGAACAGACTGATCTGATAAACTATAAATAAAATTATCATTTATTATTTTTAACTGCATACTTTCCAAGCCCGGGAAAATCATTTGGTTTAGAAAAGAGCTGCCAGATAAAGCACCTTTTCCATACAGCCACACAAAAACAGAAATAGACCAAAAATAAAATTTTTACACTATGAATGGAGTGCATTATTTATAATACATAAGCATTCAATCATACAATCAAGTCTCTATTTGCAGTGTCAATAAAGTGATCATAAACCACAAATGTCAAACCAAAGGGAAGCCCTATGTGGTTTAGTACAACCTTTACTGATTCACTTAAGGTGAAGTAGCTCCATTTCTACTCCAGTGAGTATAGCTTTTTTATATATATATCATATTAGCTACAACTAGCATATTTTCAGTTGTTCAGCCCATGAAACCACCAAAATTTTAAACAAATAAAGACAACAGACTAAAAGGGAAAGAAAGCTACAACTTCCAGCTGAACTTCTGTATTTCCCAGCTGTCAAATGTCTCCTGGCAGCTACATCACTAAAAGAGTGAACGTGCCTGATTCAACACTCCAAGTTGATTCCTGCCTTTCCCTCATTGCTGAACTTCTTGCTCAGAAAATATGAGTAATAATTATACTTCCAAATTTGAAAAAGGCTGTCTTATTACATGTAGTTGGGAAAATATGCGAACTCTGCAATATGCTAGTGTGCCTGCTTAAGGTACATATACACATGAAGCCCTAACAAGCATCAATAAAAATCTGGCAGTAAGCACACCTGCAATAACCTGAGAAACAGACGCTACTGGAAATACATCAAAGCAGAGTCACCAATTCCTCATAGCTAATTTTCTTTAATAATGAAAGGAATTGTAACAGTCATCTGTAAAAGCACACCAAGCACCAGCAGCATAGGCAAGTTAGCCACTTATTTGCTTTTGCAGTTCAGACTTTTCTGAAGTTTTTGATGACTTGAAGTGGAAAATTACTCAGAAAAAATAAATAAGATTAATACTATGAAATCAAGAAACCTTTTCATGCTCGCTCTTTTTGAAGTATTTACTGCATTAACTTTCAGGCCTAGACATTAAGATCCTGTACTTCGGGAGAGAAAGAGTATGTGTGCATATACGTACACACGAATAATGAAACATACAATGTTCAGCTGATGTGTATGCTTCGGTATACAAACACACACACAGAACAAGAGGTGCCAAGCGCTAATACAAGATCTCAGATAGTACAAGAATGTTCTGAACGCAGGGTTGTTTGTCACATCCATGTACACACAGCATGTGCATCACAGTGTACCATGTGTGCAGCTACAGCAGGTACTGCCCCGAGGAAGTTACAGTCCTTCAACAAGCAATTTTACAGCCGATGTCTTTGCCCTTAAGCGTCTTGGTACAACCCGCAGCACCGCACTATAGTTCCTGCCTCTTGTACCCTCAACCAGGAGCTTCTGAGAGCAGAGCCTCAAAGCCTGGTCCTCGCAGCGCATCAAGAACACAGTGCGCGCCCTACTTGCACACACGTGTGAAAGACCGGAGCACACGTCAAGCCTAAGAGTTCGCCTAAGAGTAAATTGCCAGAGCCTCACCACTAACAGGATCCACGACCAAAGTCAGTTGTGCCGAAATACAGGAAAGGTCGCCGTGGGAAAAGCCCCAGGCAACAACCGGTGGCTCTGTACCCGCGACAGACAAGCACCTCCTCGAGCTACCAGGCGGCCCTAGAGCGTGAGGTCCGGACTCAAAGCCCACGTATTCCTCCCTGCCAAGACCAGGCGTCCCCTCGGGCGGCCGCAGTTCCCGGGACAAGGAAAGTTGGAGGCCGCCCCCCGCGCCCTGCGGCCGCGGCGCACGGGACGGCGGCAGCCGCGCTCCGCGCTGCGGGAACCCCGCTGCCCGCGCCGCGCCCGGGGCAACGCCGCCGCCCGGGGCTCGCAGGCATCCCCCTCCCGGGCCCGGCCCGCCCGCCCACGGTGATGCCCCGGCCGCCCGCCGAGCCCCGGCCTCCCCTTCCTCCGCCGCCCTCTCCGGCGGCCTCAGGCCCCACCGGCGACCCTCAGGGGAGGGAGCCCACGGGGATCCCGGCACACGGCGGGGACCGGCCCCCTCCCCGCCATCACCACCCCGGCGGCGGCGGCAGCGGTTGCTGAGCAGCGCCCGAGTCGCAAAAGCGGCGGCGCCAGGCCCGGGAGAGGGATGGGGAGCGCTAGCCGGAGCAGCCCCGTCTCGCCTCGGTACCTCAAGGTACTAAGCCGCCGCCGCGGCTGCCGCCGAGCCCCCGCATCCCCTTACCGGAGTGCCGGCGCCGCCGGCGGAGCCCGCGCTGCCGCTGCCGCGGGTGCCGGGCGGTGGGGGGGGGGGGGGGGAGGGCGGCGGGGCTGGCGGGCGGGGGAGCGGCGGGAGCAGACGGAAGCAGGAACCCGCCGGCGGCGGAGGAGCGGAGCTGGCAGGGACGGGGCGCGGGCAGGGCGCGCGCCGAGGGCGGGGAGCGGCGCGCGGGCAGCTGTGACAGCGGCGCACGGCCCGGGCAGCGCGCGCCCCCGCGAGCGCGGTCGGAAGAGCCGCGCCGCGGGCGCGCGCCTGGCGGGGGAAGCAGCCTATGGGAGCGCGAGCCGGGCCCCGGTGCCGCGGGAGCGCCCCCGTCACGGAGCGCCGGAGCGCGCATGCGCGCCCCGGACCTTCCAGCGCCGCCGCTCCCCCCGCCCCACCGCCTCCTCCCGCGCGCCCCCGCCCCGGGAGCGGCCGGGACGGGCGGGACGGACTCGGCGGCGTCCCCGCATCGCCGCGCGGGGCTGTCCCCGCCCGGCGGGGGCAGCGGGGCGGCGGCGAGAGCCCGCGGGAGGCGCGGGAGCGGCGGCGTTTACCCCGGCGATAGGCGTGAGCGCGGAGCGGCGGCGGTCCTGCCTCCCGCCCGGGAGCGCGGCGGAGACGGGCGCGGGGGCGGCGTGTAGGGCACCCGGAACCGGCGTTTGAGCGCTCCGGGAAGGCGTCGCTCCCCCGGGTGGCTTTGTCCCCGGCGGCGGTGCCGTGCCGCGGGCAGGGCCGCCCGCAGCCCCCGGCAGCGCGGGCTGCCCGCAACAGGCTGGTCCCGCCCGCAGCGCCAGCGCATCCTGCCCGCCGACAGCAGAAGTGGTTTTAATGCAAAGATCCCTACAAAAGACAGAAATCTCACGAAATTTTCTGTTATGAGACAAAAAGGAGTGCTCTGTGTCTGCTGGGTGACAGCAGGACTGGGGAGAGGCCCGCTCTTGTCCAAGCACCCTTGACTGTTCCGCCTTTGTGGCTTAACAAAACCCTTCCCAAAAGCGCACGTAAACGGGTGAACTCGGATGGATGCGGAATTTCAAGGCGTTTAACGCTGTAGCTATAGTTTCCTGAACATTCCTGTGGGAAAGCTACATACATTTTAAAAGTTTGTAATGTGCACTGGTAATGTTTCAGTGTGCTTGGGAGACGAAATGGTAGAGATGGGAAGGTAGCATGTGAAGTAGAAATTGGAGTAGGAGTATGTTCGAGGATACTCTGATTTCGGCAAAAGCCAGGGCTGGTAAGGATGGATATTTTGTAACTATCACATCCTTCTGGCACCCCCTCCCAGACTCAGAACAGCTGTCCTGCATATTGGTGTTCCATCCTGTATTCCTTCACACTTGTCTTCTCTCGTTTATTTCACAAGTCCTCTTGTTGGTTTTTGGGTTGTTTTGTTTTCCCCAAAAGTAGTAAACATTCACAAATGTGCTTGTAAGTTGTGAGACATTATGCCAGATTCTGTTGGTTTTTCTGACTTCGTACATTCTGGATCAGCTACTAACATGAAGTTTGGGGCACAACCACCACAAGCATTGTCTGGGGGATGGAAAGAAGAGTTACAATATTCTGTGCCCATAGCAACCTTCCAGAGCAATCTGGAAATGCAGAAATAATATCTCTTTTTTTTTTCCCCCCCTAAGGTTTTGATTCCTAACTGACAATAACAGAGATCAGTTGAGAAATTGAGATCATAAGCAGGTTGCTGATGGTTGTCAAGCACTGAGTGCAGTTGCTAGCTCCTGTGACTGTGTCAGTTGTTATACCTACTAACAATTATATTGCCTACAAATTTAGTCAAGGATTTGTATTCCAAAACCCAGTTCCATAAATCAAAAACATTTTAAAAGTCTAGGTACATGCAAAAGGGCCAAAAGTGTGTGCAGTGCAGAAAAGGGAAGGAGGCCCCCATGCCTGGAAATATTCAACCTCAGGCTGAACAGGTCCTTGAGCAACCTGATCTGGTTGAAGATGTCCCTGCTTATTGCAGGGGGTTTGGATTTAGATGACCTTTAAAGGCCCCTTTCCAACACAAATCATTCTGTGACTCAAAGCTACATTAAGATGATCCAGAAATCAAGGCAAGGCTTTCCAAATTATACATTTAACTGTTTGTTGGCTTTGCCTGGAGGGTGTCACCTAAAAAAGGATTCTAAAAGACAGTAAAATTGTTCAGGAGACTTCTGAAAAGTGGAGATCTTCTGATGAGTCTTTCCTGTCTGGAAGGAAAATACTATTTTATAGACATAAATCTGATTACTAACCCACAAAATATTAGGGTACCTTCAATGCAAACAGTTCTTAGATACAATGTTTGTAAACTAAGCAAAAATCAAGCCAAAATAGATGGGCTTTTTCATTGATACACTCATGGTGATTTCCATTGTACTTTCTGTGGGTGAAATTAAATTCATTTCAAGTGATTGTTTAATGCAACGAGGAAACTACTGCTGGTTTACTTGCTTTCAGGCCCATGATATTCTGTGCTACAGGCATATGTTCTTAAAGAAAATGACACAAATTATACTATACCTACTATCCACTGGAGATACCAGTGGGTAAAATGTGATCAATCTGCACATAACTTGTACAGTTAGTTATTTTTATTTATCTTGTGGTTCTAACCATATTATAGCACCTACTGCTATGAGCCTTATTTTTATTTTGAGGAATCTGTGACCTGAGCTGTGCTAAGGCATGACATAATGGGAGAAAGAAAATTAAATTACTAGGGAGAGAGGTGAAAAGCTAGTGAGGGGAGTGCTGTTACAGCATTTTTACAAATGCTAAATGCAGCAGGTACATACAATTTGAAGTACATTTTCCAAATTATTCTGAAAGGCCAGCAGCTAATTTTATTTTCACCACAAAAAGCTCATTTTTAGATGTAGAATGCTTATTGTGACTCCAATGACTTCTTCATCCCAAGAGCAGAACTTTAGTTTGTTGGTGCTCTGAAACGCTTGAGAAGGGAAATTTACACTAGAATATGGCAAACTTTTTCACTATCACAGTTAGGAAATTAATTTTCTTAAACAATTTTAATGTGGAGGGTTCTAATTCTAATTGTGGAGTGTACAGTTTCTAGTGCTCAATCTCACAATCCAATGAATCACTTTTACCTGATACAGACCCAAAATCTGCTGGAGTCAGCTAATTCTTTTCACTTGGCAAGAAGGTGGTAGCACTTTTACATAGCAGGTGGAATCTCAGCAGGGCAGCTCTAGTTTCACTTTGATGAGACATTCTGCCACTTGTCTCAGAAGTTCCTCTGAGTAGCAACTTGAGTTAAAATGGAATATAAAGGTATTTTGGCTTTTTCCCCCAAATACATGAACACATACTGATGCCCACATTTAAACCTCCCTCAAAACAAAACTCTATTTTTGTGAATTTTTTCTTCTGCTGTGCAATGTTAACAAGTTGTCTCTTATTCTTCACTATCTCTGAACCCCAGAGCCATAAAGTAGTCTTAATTGGTATCAACAGCTCCTTCAAGAAATACATTAAATCCTTATCCCCTTATATTAAATGATTAGAAGCAAATTCAGTTTTTAGCTATCATAGTAGTAAACTTGAAAGGAAGAACTGGAAGGGATGTTTAAAAGTACTTCTCAAATTTATTTGTTTGTTTGTTTTTTTTTTAATTAATCATCAGTTCAGGGCTTTGATTACCTTAGGTTTTGTTTTTTATTTATTGCAGTATAACTGCACCTTGGAAATATTTCACTTATAAAGACATCCAATTCTCCAGGTGGAACCAGAATTAAACCACACACTTATCTGAATCCTCCCATATGCTGCTTGGTGCTGCAAAGTAGCTTTATTTCATACCAACTATTCTGTATTACCTGTTGCAGACCACTGTAAAATGGTAATACTCAAGGATCATTAAAACTAAAATCAGAACAAGAGAGTTACAGGTATTGTTTCTTTGCTTACTATAAATGATAATAAAGTTTCTAGTATAATTTATCCAAGCTTTGTTTTATCATATGAAGTAGGAAGAAGACATGGGTAGGAACAGCCCAAGAACCAGTATACTCAAGAAACAAATGTAGAAATTGCATTTGAAAAAAATGCAGCTGAAGTGGAAGGTCTTTGTCCCTCTTAAATAGACTATACATACTGAGGAGGATGAGTTGGGGGAAAAAACCCCAAAAATCTAAATCAGTTAATTTTTCTCCCATGTGGTAGTCAACATGCTGTGAGTGCCCAGACACTGCACCAGTCGGGAAACTGCAGAAATGCAACTGTAACATAAGAATTACAGAAAACACGTCACATGGGTTAAGGAAATTCAAGGCACAATAGGAATGACATTACAGAAACTGCTAATGTTACATAAAACTTAAAAAAAAAAAAAAGTTATAAGACTATTACCAATCATTTAATATAATACCAAATTTCTTAAATTCTAAAGAACACTTTAAAGGATCCATCAAATGTTTCTGTTGTAGAATTTCTCAGAATTTTTCCTGTTTTTTCCACTTGTTTGAAATCAGGTCTCATACTTGTTAGGTCTCTGCTTCACATAGAAAAGAATTTCAAATACTTGAACCACCCCCCATCCCCCCACCCCCCCAAGTTAGTAGTATTGTAAGAAAAGTTATAAAACATTTTTACTAAGACCTGTCTGTATCCAATAAAGGATATCAAGAAAATCCATATTTATTTCTGCTTTTCCAGGAAATGCCAGCAGGTACAGCCCATCACTGAAACTGCAGTACAAAGCAATGGTTCCTTCTCTGTGGACAAAAAAAAAGCAAAAACAAAAACAAAAAACCAAACAAAATTTGAAAATCTGAATTACTGATATGCATTGCTATTAAAGGATGTGAGACAGTGCTTCAGCATAACATGCAGAAGTACTTGCAGCTGCAGAGCAGCTCAAGAAACTTTTCTGTCCCATTAACCAAAACACTTTCAGTTTCCAGCTTGAAGCAGGTGAAACCATAACAAACATTGCACAAGGACTGTTTATCTGTACCCAAAGCATTTGAATAAAATGTTTATATGAATCAGGGCAAACTTACTCTTTCTTGACACTTCCACATTTACAGTTCCTTGATTTCTAGCAGGACTTGATGTGGCATAGCAGTTTGTTTCTGTCTATTTACTGGTTTTATTGCAAGCAAAGGCTTAAGGGTCAAAAGGAGCAAAGGGCAAACACAATTAAAATGTCCTGGGTGGATTGTGTAATCAAAAAATCATATTGTGTATGTTCACGAAACATCAGAGATGCCTATGGTTATGCGGAAAGTACAGCTGCACAGTGGTATCTCTTCTGGGGGAATGCAGTAGGGACAGCTTCGCTAACAGCAGCAGTCTTTACATCTCAGCAGAATGGAGACGATCCCTGCGTTATATTGGGAAGGCAGTAATGTAAATGCAGAAGCAAAAGGATCTTTTCCAAGTGTGCATTCTTTCTTTAAACTGAACCTCAAGAAGTACAGCTGTGTAAACACTATCATTTGTCCCTGCAGATGAGTAAGTAAAATAAAGATTATCCAAAACTTGTGATTTGGATTATCCAAAACTATATACAGTAAAAGCTACTTCAGGATTAAAATCCAACAATGTAACTTGCATTTCAAACTGGATGAACTGCAATGTAGACACTAACACCTGGCCCAGCACTTCACACTTTAGGATCTCTTTTCACTTGGTGACAGCAGAAATACTTGATTTCATAAATTGTCAGCTGTTTAGACCAGCATTTTTAAGCTCTGTCCCTCTTTTCTCAAGTGCCTTAGGTTTTGGAGTGGCAGTTTCAAATTTGTCAGGAGTATGCTGGTAAAAAAATGTGCCTTTAGTTTTTCCTTTAAAAATCTATTTGTATTTAGCCAGACTACTCCTATAAGGAGCAAGGGGGAGGATATGACTTTAAAAATCAATTTTTTCACACCCTCAGAACTTCCATATAACCAAATGGAGTTTTGCAACTAGATTTTCTTATCAAATTTCCTGAATATGCTGGATATGGCCTGCTCTTTTAGTGGGACCTAATCTGAAACTGATTTTCGGGTCTGGCTGTACATGGAGATAAATAGAAGGAAGTCCTCTCTCTCTCATGTTTCACATCATCTCCATGCATTTCTTATGCCTGGAGGAGCTAGGATATCCTTATAGACAGACAGACTCACCACTTTTTCTACTGTGAAATACTAGAAGAAGCAGCATTTCTAGAGCTGAGTAGTAATTACAAACTTCTAATTATGTCAATGTGATATTGCTAAAATGCTAATTGCTACAATATTTCAAGGTTTCCTTGCTCAGATTTATTTTACAAGAACTGAATGCAAGGCATTCAAAAGAGTGCTGCTGTCTATACTATTTTCATAGTACTTTACAGCTGTACTAATTCTCTCTTCTGGACTTCTTTCCATCTATGGAGAAAATGCACTTGTTCATCACCAACACATTTTTACATGAAAATTTCCTATCTTTACTCAGCTCCTATTTCTGCCACAAGAGGGAAGGGGAAAGTGCTAATTTTTTTTGAATGCTTGACTGTGCAAAAAATGTTTCTTCCAGAATTTTTTATACATCCAGAGGGGAGTAAATAAAGCTACTAGGTTGCCAGTGTTTTTGTACAATAGGTTGAGCTCTCTTGTTTAAGATCTTAGCCCTGGAATTTGGGTTCTTGCTAATTTGCAGTAATTTATTCCAGATTGATGATTTATTTTTGCATTGGACTGGACATTAAAAACCCTACTGGCTAATTTGCTTCCTCTCTCAGATCAAGTTCCCAGCCCCAGCAGGTTTGTGTAAATAAATGTATCATTTCTTGTAAGATTTTCAATATTACGATTTAACAATAGCATTATCAGATAATTTCTAGGTATTCATGGAGAACAAGAACTTATCTGAGAGCTTCATCTGTGTGCTTACAGGGTGTGGTGATTCCATTAGCTTCCCAAACAATGGATTTCCTGTGAAGGTAAACTTACACTCAAGAACAGCCCGGTCTGGTTTACAGCCTGAAATAGAAATGTGAAACATTTTATCTGTGGCTTATAGAGAAAATACTATCGGCTTTTCAAATAATAACCCCAGCTGTCCTCTTTCTCAGCATGGCCTTTGCAAGAGGTTTATGCACACGCTTTCAAAGAATGAGCAGCCAATAAAAGATCTGCTGGGGAAGGACAGTCTGCAGCACTGGCCTGACATGTCATGTGGAACTCTGCTGCATTTTGGACATAAATACTTCTGTAAACTAAAACCAGGCAACACCAACAGATTTTATTCAATTAAGCTTTCATTAGACTCAATTATTTTGTTTTCCTTTTGACTAATTTATGTGAATTTATTATTATATCAGTAGCTGCAATTAAAATAGTTCTTAGATTTCTCAAGGGCATTTCATTGTTATTGCAACTATCAGTATTTGGCGCAAATGGAAAAACAGCTAATAAGCAAGCAAAATCAATTTATCGGTGCAATTTACTTATCAGCCCATGCTCACATCACATGTCCCACGTGTAACTTGAACGACCAGTTTTTCCTTCCATTACAAGTAGATTAAGAAAAAGGATCTACCTCCTAGCAAGTACCAGATAAACCAGATACTGTATCCCACCTGGAAATTTAAAAGTTACCTAGGCCTTCACTTGAATTGCATTCATGTTTCTAGCAGCATTGACACAAGCAAAGATTGTGGCTAACAATTAAGTATACATGATACAAGCATGGCCTTGTATCTCATCAAATAAAATAAACTCCTCACTGTCTCTGTGGAGAGTCCCCACACCAGTCCCCACTGGTTCACTTCCATCCCTTCTACAATAGAAGCAAAACATCCCCTTGCAGCTGTGGAAGTGGGTCTTGCTACAGTGATAGATATACTCAAGACTTTATTTCTAACTTACTAAACTGCATTATCCCTGGGGAAAAAAAAAAAACAAGAAAACAAACCAAAACCAATTAAAAAAAAACCAACTCACCCCCTCCCCCCCAAAAAAAAAGCCCACAATAAAAAAACAACGACCTCCAGATGGTTAAAAACATACCAGGTTCTTTTTTGCTGGGAATGAAAGGCTGTAGGGAATGAAGGGCTGTTGTGAGCAAGCTACTCTGGTATGCCCATCTGTGTTGTTTCTCCACCAAATGCCAAGGTTGTTTAAGGTTTTGCTTCTAACATCCAGCATTCCCACTTGGTGGCAGCTCCCTTAGTGTCCCACTGTAATCAGAAAGCTGTCAGCTAGAGGAGAGAAACAAACCTTCTGTCAGGAATGCTCAGAGGCACTGCACTGTTACCTGGCTTTAGAACTGGCTATCTCATTTCAGAATTTTTTCTGGATTATTTTGATAATCAATTTCCTTCTAACCTTAAAGAAGGATTTCTTTTTTCTAACAATATAGTTAGAAAAGCCAAATAATTAAGACTTCTCTAGTAATTTTGAAAAATGTTATATTGCATGATATGAGGAATTGAAGCTGTTTTCCTTGCTAACCTTTCATCTTTCTTGAATTAATGTTCAAGTGATTACTTCAGAGCATCTCTAACAATCAGCCAGGGGGGGTTCAATTCCAGTAATATACAGGTTCACTTTTTGTAAAGTCTGATAGTCCTTAAATTAAGTATTTAAGCATTGCCTAAGGCAGCCTTGTCTTCTCAGCTGAGCCAGATTAAGCTGAACTGTTGCAACGCCTTTTAGCAACACAAAAAGCTGCAGAGCAAGGCCCAGGTTAGGACCTGGTTACTACCCAAGGCAGTTACTGATCTGGCCAGTGCTGAAGGAGGGCTGAAAGACCCACTTTTGCTTTCTAAGCAAATACGTGTTTGGCTACTGTAGTAGTGTTTATTTGCATTAATCATAAGCTATCTATCTACTGTTTGCAAGCTTTTTCCAGTTCTGAGGTAAAATTTGGATAAGAATATGGTGCATATGTGAGGTTAAAATTTATTTTATCTAAACTGGCAGCACAAAACTTCAATTTGCACAGGGAATCAAGAGAGAAGTGGTTACTAAATAGGGAGTAATGTCCAAAAGTCTGCAGTACGTAAGTAAGGATTTCTATCTTGTAAGGACTCAAAATGGATGAGCCTCTTTTTGTGCTTTTCCCTTCCCCTGTATGCTGCAGATGGTAGATAGACTGAGCTAGGAACACATATATAATCTATCTAGTCTTATCTTAGCAAAGGTAAACCAAAATTCTTTCCTAATTCAGCCTAACTGAATTTATCTTTGCAGGGTGGCCACAGAACAGCTGATAAGTTGCAGCATTTTACTCCACCCTCTATGTGCAGTGAACCAATCTTATAAAGCCAACATGGTCTACATTTATATTGTGTTCAAATACGACTTGCTATTTGTCTGAACTCAAAGAGTTGCCTCCAGGGAAGAGTTGAAGAAAGCTTAGCTCCTCTGTCATTGGAGACATCAAGGGTGAAAAGTTTACATAATCTTTTGCAAACATATTTTAATACAAATTATTACTTCCTTTTGATGTTTCTATTTCCTCTTGATCCTACAGCCAAATTTGTATTCGGTAGCAGAAGCAGGAGTGCCATGGTAGAGAATTGGTAAAAACTGACATATGTAGATACAGCTTAAACATTGAGGAGTCAAAAACACATTAATGGCAGCACAGATCTTGGAGCAGAAAGATTTATATAGCAGAGTTCAGTCATTCCTCTATAGCAATGCCATAAAGGATAGTCACAATCCAGAAAGCCTTCAGACCTGTAGTAATTATTATAAGCTTATTTTTTGTTATTTTCTCTTTCACACTTAAGTAACACAAAACTTTACATATCTAAAATAATGAAATTAGAGAATTAAATAATAAATGGTATTATTATGAAGTACTTGCATATGTATTTCCAATTACTGCAAATACGTCAGTCTGTCAAAACCCAAAAATTATTTGGGTGCATAAGCAACTTAGGAGTACCTTCTGAAGGCAGAGTCCTAGAGGGTGGCTCATGGAAAGAAATGTGTGTGCCATCTGACTGACATTATATTTTACATATCCAGGGTGAGCAAAGCAGCTTCTTTTCCCACCCAAACAAATGATGCAGGTCATGTCTCATCTGCCAATGTCTTCTCTGAGTTGAGTGTGTGGCAGTCAGCCATACCTTGCTCTCATCATCAATACAGCTGTAAAAATATGTACAAAACCTTTGACCATTTCACCTCTTAAAATAGTAGAGAGCTGTTCTTGTTAACAAGTTTTCTAAATATTCTGAATCAGAACATGCACATGTAAAAGAACATTTTAAAGCTCTACTGTAAGAGTTTGAAATGTTTCAAAATATCCACTGGCATGAACAAAATAGCTGCTATTGCCAGAAATTATTATTGGTCCCTAGTGGAGAGAAACTTTCATGCTATTCTGTTACTCTGAACGTGGGTAGTCTCTTTCCCATAGGAAAGAGAAATACGTGAAGTGGCTGAAAGCTAAACATGTGAAGAGGCTTTTGCTAGTTTTGCTGGATAATCATGCAATTCATGCAATCTGGCTTTCAGTAAGACCAACTGCTCCCTTGGGCTGAAGTACCTATGAGCTTCACCAGCACTGTAAAACTGATCCAGATTTCCTGTCTAAATCCTTTTTATTTTAATTTTTTTCCAATCCACTTTCCTCCAACTTATTCTGTCCAGATTTTAAACTTGTTTTTTGACTACTTTTGAAATTTTGTGCCAAGTAAATGGTAAAACTCTATTCCATCACTCTGATGGACAGGTGTGGAACTGGCATGCTGGAGTGCATAGCTATAATGTAGCTGTGCTACATTAACCCAGACCTTCAGCAAGGCAGCTGCACAAATCCTGACACATTTTGTATACAATAACCTGGCAGGATAAATCCACTGTTAGATATACCTTGCAAATGTAGACAAATATGGTTACAGTAGATGAACTGGAATGAAGATGTTTCTCCTATCAGCTCTGCTGTTGATTTTTTGTGTGAACTTTGATCACTTTATGACTTTATTCATCATTACCTTTTCTGCTGTCATCTGCAGAATGGTGAAATAACAAATCTCTCAAAGGCAGCGAGCCAACAGGTGCAGAAGAGATCTGAGATCACCAGATAGAAGGTGGCTCTCACAGGATTGCAGTGGGATGTATCAAATACCAATGCTATAGTTTATTTTTAAACAGTATTGGACACTGGATTTTCATGAGAATTTATTGCAAAGTTTTATTTCTCTGTTGGCATGTTCTTTCATTGGTGTCTTGGGGAGGTTAATTGCATTGGAGTGTTTTGTTTTAAAGTTCAAACCTTCAGTGAATGCAGGTGAGCTGCTTTTTTATCATAGGATTTCATCACACGCCCTGTTCCTGGGGAATTTTTTGGCTGTTAACAATCTTATTGGTTCAAATTTTATTTCAGTAGATTTTATATTCTCTGGTATTGCCTCCTCTCTTCAACTCTTGAACTCTTACAGACACCCACCCTATGTAGGCTCTGAATGTAGGTTTTATTGAATGGGTGAAATATTTACTGAGCAGTAATAAGCCCCATTCAGTGCTCAGAAAATGACACATGTACATTGTTTTGGAAAATGCTTTGAGATCCTGCAGAGTGAGCAGTGGAAAACGCTCTCTGTTACATAGATGGGTTTGCATAATGGACCTCAGCTACTACAGAGTCAGTTTAGAAGCCGAAAGAGAATACAAGGCCACGCTTCCCAAAATGCTTCTGCATGTACACCAAGGGAGCGCTCTGTGGCTACCAGCTTTCTAAAGGAAAATGTCAGAAACGTGGACACAGAACAATATAAGTATAATCCCTGTGTTCACGTAAGCATCGAGCTCCGTGCAGCTTTCTTCCACCTGCATTTTTAAATAAGGCTTCACAAATTAGATGATCATGTAGCACAGAAGGCAGTTCATTGCAGGAGGCTAACCAGCTTAATTCCAGCTAATGGTATGATTTTGGCAGTAATTTCATAAGGAATTGGTCCTTTTCCTTGACATCAAAAGGAATCCACACTGAGAGGTGTGAGTGACAAATAATTTGGAAAAGGTTTACATCCTGTGCCATGCATAATTTAGGAAAACTGGTAGAAACTATTATTATTTGATAAATCAGCAGACAATGTAAGTAACTAAGGAACAGAAGCACAGGCACTGATGTCCCAAGCTGGCACTATGAAATAGCACAGAAGTCATGTGAAATTATTCTGGAAGTGTTGGAAAGAATAGAACCTCTTAGTAATTTCAGGTAATGCTTTTAATTAACTTGTAAATTAATTGTTTCATTGTAACCAATCTATATAAATTAATTACAAACAGTGTGTTATTCTTAAATTACTCTCAACCAGCTTTTAGCAAAGTTGTCATAAGCAGCTAGTGTGGGAATAGAGCTTGAGAAAATTAATGAAACTTTTAAGTTTTGTTAAGCTAACCTTGATGTGCTTCAATGAACAAGGCCTGGGACAGAGTGATGTGTTGTTGAAATTGGATACAAGAAGCACAGTATTTATGGACTACAAGGACATTTTGCAGAAACCAGCAGATAGAGAAGAAGCTAATAAAGACTCAGTATATGTGTATTGAAAAGTCCTTACCTGGGAAAAAGATATTAAAAAGGCTGAAAAATATAAATTAATTAGCATGAGATGTGAGAAATCCATAAAAAAAAGAAAACAGAATACTGATTAATTAAAGACAATTATGTCATTTAGAACCAATGAACATTAATTTCTTTGTTTGCTAAAATTGTATAAATAATTGAATGAGTTTTATATCTGCTTTTGTGTAGAGGCCAGAATTTTGTTGGCCACACACACACCTCCAGGCTAAGAATAAAGTAATGCCTTACTGACTTACAGTAAAAAGACAGTGTTAGAGAGTCTTATTTATCCTGACAGTTTTGGAGGATTTGGTAGCTGAAACATCATTCAGCATTCAGGGCTCTGCCTCTGCTGTGACTTGCTGTAGCCTCTCAGCATTCCCTGCGTCTCCTGGAAACACTGCTGAAGCTTCCCTGTAAGCTGAGACTAATAGAGCAGTGGCAAGGAAAGATCTGCAACTAGCAGTTACCAAATAACCTGTCTGCCACAGCAAATGTCTCCATTCACTATTTAGTAATAAAAGGCATTAATTTGTTACGTGTGTGAGTCTATGTCCCTGCTCAACCTTTAATTTCACTGCTTTGGCAAAATCAGCTGGTTAAAACTGGACATCTGTATCTCTGAAGGAGTGGAAACTATGATATGGCAGGAAATTCTTCAGGCTGTCACCTTCTACCCAAAGTTTACTAGGCCAAAAAGAAGCTAAAATCCATTCTCATAAAGGCATAAAATTTGGCTCAAAAGGCAATGAGGAATGACAGAGTTGTTTTATATCTTAAATGTGCAATACAGTTTGTCATGTGACAGGTTTGAATGTAGAAGTCAGTTATCTGACTTGCTTCCTGTTAAATGGTATCTTGTTCAGAAATTGTAAACAAACTCTTTATTGCATTATTGCCTCAGATGACTGCTCAAACTATTGAAAAAGTGCATATGTGTGGATCAAAGTTAATATTTATATACTGAATTAATGCAATAGAATTGGGGCCAGATCTACAAAGCATAGCTCAACTATGTGCTCTGTGTGCCAGTTCCTTGGGTGGTGCTTGGGCTGTTGCAACATTGTGGTGCTGATATTCCCCGAAGCTCCTGCTGGCAGTTTTAAGGCATGATGTAACAAATTTTCTGCGGGTGGAATGCTGCCCAGCTCTGAGGTAGTTTGCTTGGTTTAGTTTTGACTTCTGCATAAACAATTTGCATGTTGATTTTTAACATGGTAACTAAAAAGGCGGACTGTGCCTACACCTTTTCCTGTTTCTTCCACAGACTCCTTGAATACAGCATTTAGTCAGCTTCACTTTGCTTATTTTATGATCTTCCTTTGTTTCATCAGAGTTCACATTTAATTTGAATGCTACTGAATATTTCTTCTAAATGTGAACAATTTAAAAGACTTTTCATTTACAGAGGCTACTCATCCATTCTAATCACTGTTGTCAGATTTGCACTGAAGTATTCACTATTGAAAAATGCTATGTTCTCATACTACCCATGGAATAAATTACATAAGGCACTCCTATTTCCATAATCCAAATTCTCACCAGAGCAGTAATATCAGACCAAACTTAACTGACAAGTAAGCCTAAGTCCAAAAAGGAGAAAACACAGCTCTACTTTGTTTTACACACTTCTCTTTATCATTTAATTCTGCACAGAGACTATTTTGAAGATTTAGGTCATTGATTATCTTTAAGGTAGGCTGCAAAAGTTGTAAAAATCTTCAAACACCTATTAAATTTATATCATCATCAATAAGCAGAAAGGCAAATCCCTTTGTGACATCTTCACAGTGACAGCTTTATTTGGTCTAAACAGATAGAGCTGCTTTGAAAACTGCAAATTTAGAGATTTGCTCCATTCCAGAACCAGACATACATGTACACAGAAATATACAGAAGTTAAATATTTCCATGCAATAGAAGTTGTGGAGTCAGCTGTTCTAAAAGCTACCAAACAATTTCTATTATGAAAGGGCAGAAGGGCCTAATCTAGCAGTAATGCTGAAAGGCAAAAGGAAATATTTCCATTTAGAGCATGATTTAAATTAGTTAGGGCTCCCAGGTCTGGAAAAGAATGGATTGGATTGGATTTGACTTTACAGATCACCCAGAGAAGAGGCTGGCAGCAGCCAGGTCCCAAGCAAACAAGGTAATTTTTCATATGACAGGTGGTGGACCTGTGCAACATCTTGCCACAATTGCAGATAGTAAAGCTCACATGGGCACAAAGAGAGGTCTTCTAAGGGTCACTTAAGACTGCCAAACAACATCCAGCCCTAGGAACGACAGCTGGAAACAGCTGGAGTGCAGGAATGTGTTAGGAGAAAGGTGTCATTCTTGCCTGCCTAGTGCTTCTTTCCTGGGCCTCCCTGGATGGCCAGTGCTGGACTTGGGGTACTGGGCTAGCTGGGGCTCTTGTCTGACCCAGTACACCCAGTAGAAGTTCTTAGACGATACAGGTTCTTTGGTGAAAACATCAGTGATGCATTTCAGGGTAAATGAAGCCTTACCTCCCCGACTCCATATAATAGTAAGCTTAACAATTTCTTCCTATTCTAGAGTAGCACACTACCAAATAAGCCAGTTTTACAATTTGTTGCTAAATCAGCCCTCATATCATGGCATGGCAAAATGTGGGTATGCTAATTTTTAATCAAAGAAATTACCAGCAAGTGCCAATTGGGAATACCAGCAGATACATAGCCTAGTAGTCTGACATCCTCACACTCTGGCTAGCTGACTTCTGTGCAACCCCAAAGAGTTAATCATACTTTATATGGTATACAGAATACATAACTGTTGGTATTAAAACGTGTCACCACCTTGAATTTATATTGGTTACGTTTCTCTTGACTGAGTTATTAGTCACTCAATGCAATTACTCAAACAATGACAAAATACTTACATAGTGGTGTAGTATAAAATTTCCTTCATGTACTTACAGGAGAAAGAGTGAAGAGGGATAAATAATTAGGAAATAGTTTCCTAAATAATTAGGAAAGCTTTGATTAAAATTTGATTTTCATTCAAATTGCTTTACTTGTAAAGTGAGGTGACTGCATCACCACAAGTCCTGCTGCAGAGCATTCTGGGGAAACCATTAACACACTAACAGAGACTAATGGGCTTGTCCACAAGGGGTAATCAGTGCACAATAAAGCAGGAGATAAATCCAAAGCATGTCAGCCAGCTTGCAATAACTATTATAGTCTATTTCCACCTGCAGGAAAAAATTAATGTCACAATATCTTATACCTGACATCTCAGACTTATACGAAGTTTTAAGTAAGTGACAGACACTGTGAGAAGTATCATGGTCTGTCTAACTGCTAAAAACCTCTCTGTTGTCCAAAAATCATTTTTAGTCACCTGAAGCCTTTCCACCTTCACACACAGAAAACACTGTAGTAACCCATTTGAGGCACTGCACAGAGGTTATTTTAATAAGGAAATTTTGCATATAAAGAAGAAACATTTTTCTTTGAAATACACATGCAGCTATTAATTATAAAGTTGGGGGGACTGTGCTGGGTTTGACTGGAAGAATGCACAGGTTTTTGAAAGTCATTGAGCTTGTCTTCCACTGACTGCTCATACACAAGTGGCATATCCATGAAGAAGCACACTGGTTCCTTGGTTACTAAACCAGGAGAGAAGAATAACACCTCCCCACAGCACCACACTGAATTCACAACATTAGAAATAGGTAGAAAAACGAGATCCAAGCACTGGTAGGTGAACTCAGCATTGCAACTCTGGGTGAGTTTTCAGGGGAGCTGCAGACTCAGTCTTCTGCCAGCTTTACAAGATGAACAATTTCCATTCAGTGTGTGTGCTTGGACATATATGCACTCTGAATAAACAGATCACCCACAGACTCTACAGTATCTTTTACAAGTCTCATCAAAATCAACTCAAAATCTCAAAATGGGGATTAATCAAAAAGATGTTAAAGGTTCAGTTGTCGGTCTGGTCCACATATAGTGGACACGTGCTCCTGAACACCCCAGACACAAACAAGAAGAAAACAAACTCTAGATTATATATTTTGCCTGTCTGCTGGTACAAGCTGATATGGACCTTAATCTTATTTGTATTTATGAAAGAATTAAAGCCATTTCAGTAACATCACATTTCATGCAGTATGCATTTGCAGGTTAGTTATTAAATAAAATCTATTTTTCAGAGTAGATTTTGTTAAAAGCCTCCATGAAAACCAGCACTGTATCTTTACAGTTTAGATAGGCTTGGCTTACTCTTATTCTTGCTCAGACTGTAAAATAAAACAGGAGCTTACTGGGATATAAAGCTGGGGCCTTTACTACACCCTTTTAGCAATTCTTAATCCTAAATTATGTATAGACACTTCATCTTATTATGGATCTTTGTAGGATTATGGCCCAGAGAACCCCTGTTTTAAAATAATATATGGCAGGGAGGTAAGGCAAAATACTACCTTAACTACTGTTAAGTGCCATTGAGTTCACCTCATTTGACATCATCTTTCAACAACCCTGGTTACACTGCAGTTTGTAGCAATAGTTATTAGTTATTACATTTCCTACGGTATCTTATATTATATTAATACAGTAATACATGTGAAGAAGACAAAGAAGGGCTCATTGACAAAAAGCAAGAGGAGAACTGGTTACAAACTGGTGAGATGAAACACACACAAGGCAGAACTCTGCTCAAAGAGACAGAGCTACCTGTAAAGGAAAAAACCTACTGTAAGGAATAGCACCAAAACAGACACACAGACAGTGTTACTTCATGGAGTCAGAAGTCCAGGAAAAGAGTTTGTGTATCAAGTTTTCTTGTATGTACACCAAAATAAACCACAAGCAATTTTGTGTAGATAATTTCTGGCTTCCTCTAGCATGCATGTTAATTACTGCAAGTGTTTTTAATTAATCAGAATTTTAAATATGGGAAACATGCTTTATGCAATAGTAATGGGGTTCTAGAGAAGCTTAAGCTTTCAACTACTCGAAGTTCAACATAAAAAGGTTGTGTTCCATTTTAATTTACTATTCAGGGCTTTGCTATAATTTTGTACAAACAGGCAATGAGGGACCACTAAAATGCAACTAGTCCTGCTGGCACAGCCCTGCGATGAATTTAACATAAAGGTCTGTTTCTCTAATGCTAATTTAGTGAGGCTATAAGCTGAAAGCAGAAGCAGATTTAAATGAGATAATGGCAGAGGTTTGCACTGTTTTTATTTTCTGCTATGGAAGACCTGGGGAAAATATTCCACCTAAGTAGTTGTATTTCACTCAGTTTCCTGGATAAATTCTATTGGATAAAATCCCACAAATTTAAAAGGAAATGTCAAAAAATTGAAATCAACAACCAACAGAAAACTGAAGAAAAGCAAAATAAATCAAGTGAGGAAAGGTTTGGCATTTAATCCAGGGGCAAGGGTGATTTTGAGAAGACTTAAGAATATAAGGCAATAAAGCAAGTATGCTTCTTAACTGTTCTCACTAAAATGGTCTGGAGAAAAGAATGAACTTCGTGATATCTGAGGTACAAAATCAATGCTATTGAGGTTATATGAATCAATCTACCCTCTTCTTCTAGCAGCTGATTCAGTCTGTCTGCAACGTCTGCTGGATTCCACTTGAAATGTTCATAGGAAGAAGATTCTCATTGACAAAATATATAGGCCTACTTTTATTTTTGTTTAACTGTGTTTATATGTACCCATAATTGCTTCCCCTTTCTCCTGCATGTTTCATACAGTCAATGTTTCCTGTAACTAAAGCAGGCACTTTTTAACTACTTGTCTGCACTGACTCTAGAAAAAATAGTGACCCGAAGAAACTCTCCACATTTCACTGCAAGTACATAACCATTACTATTAGCCTCAACTGCTACCCACTTCCAAAAGCTATTTTATCATAGACAGAAAATTTCATAGTTCCCTACAAGCAGTGCATAAGAAGCAGATTGTGACTTAACAGCAAATAACTGTTCAACCAAAACACTAAAATTTGATGGTAATTACATGAATGGTAGTACATTACAAGGCAGCCAGCTATTACAAATTTAAAACATAAACTACTCTCCACACAATAGGTTTTGACACATATATTAAATAATATTTTGAGAAGCTTTCTTTTTCTAGCCTGACATAAAGACTAAAATCCAGGTAAAAAAAATATAAATTTCAAAATTCTCCACCTGTTGGTCAGAACTGAAGTTATTGCCTGTCAAGTATGACGTGCCCATTTATCTCATGTAAGTGTAAGAGCTATGGTCTGATCTGATGGTGCACAAGCAAGCTGCAATTTCCTTGCTCCTATTTACTTGATTTCCTTTTGCTCCATTTAGGTATGAAACTGGGAGCTGAGCCTGCTGTCACTCAGGAGCTCTCACTGGTTGTGGAAATGAAGCTATCTGTCGTAACGCTGTACCTGTAATACTTCACGGGCTGAAGTACTAAGAAAATTTTCTGTAGAAATTGCTCAGGGCAAAATCAAATTCTCACTTAGTACAGGATTTTAATTTCACTCCTATGCAGGCAGTTGTGTGTGGTCTCTGGGATTTATGAAATACAGTGATTGAAAGCTTTGCTGGAGAGATTGCTCTATGTGCTCCTGGACTGAAAATGAGGAGCATCCCTCGTAACCAGGCCCACTGGAGAGCATCTCTTCTCTGCTGCTTCTCATTATCTGTCACTCAATTATAAAATACTTCTATCCTTGATTTCTTGCATCAGTTATATTTTTATTTCAGGTTGTAAGAAATTCTCTCTGCAAGTATATGATTTAGGATCTTACCTCTGAAATGCTGAATTTAACTCATTGTTGGTATTTCTGAAACAATTCAGAGGCTATTCCAGGATGAAGGAACGATTCATCCTGCTCTTTTCTTTTCATGTCTCTTCTTCTTGTTTTTTAATAGATTCCCATGCCAAGTATTGATATTATTCTATTCAGAAGGTCCCAACTTCACTTTTTTGTTTATTAGTTACTAGTGAGAGGTCACTGAGAATAAAATAAGCAAAATAAAACTTGTATGACTTGAAAGCCACACAGCCTTCTCATTGCATGAACTATAGTGCAGAATAACTTTACATGTCTCAGAAATAAATCTGCATCTCAACTTGTAGTAAGAGAAAGATTTCTTCTGCATGTCACAGAACTATGAACATTTACATGAAAATTTATCAAGTCTGATAAAAGGGCAGATCAGTTTTCACTGTGGCTATGAATTAATTTACGAGGTTTCAGAAAGGTTCTATATTCTTCCCTTTTCTTACAGAAAAATCAATGCCTTTTTTTTCTTGTTGGTTTTTTTTTCAGTTCTGAATTTAAAAGACCATTTTCTCCTTACAGAGGCAGAGACTATAAAGAAGGTGCTCAGAGATGGTGGCAGTCACCAGCAGCTACATAACTAAGGAACTGACATTCATGACAAGAGCCTTTAGACAGAAAATAAGAGAAATAGAAGCATTAAGGGAGAAGACAATGCATAAAGGTGAATTTGGGGACATGAAGAGAGAGACCTTGAAGAAGAAGTCAAGATGCACAAAGAACAGGTCACAAACAGAGGTCAAACCAGAAACCTGAGCAACTAAAAATTTGTATGACACATTTTGATAAAACCAAGATAAAAGTAGCTAAAAGTAGATATGAAATAAAAAAGCAAATCTTCAAAGCTGAATAATGAAACACTGAGTGAAAGTGGGAAAAAAGAGCAGTGTAGTGAGCAACAGAACTCCTGTTGTCTGATTTCTTAAAAATTTGTTTCTTATGACTTCACTTTCTTTTGTTGAGGAAAATGCAAACTTTGAGTGAAGTTTTTCCTGGTGTTGACAATTAATAATAATTAATAATTGTACATTCACTGGAAGAAGGAGCACATGCTGCAGCCTTTCCAGCAGGAAAGGCAAGTGCAAATCTTTTTTCTTCACCCAGTCATCAATCTTCATGAGAACTGCAGGAAGTTGGTATTTTTAAGATCTTCACTCTGTTATTGCTGAGGTTTCAGCTTACCAATGGGTTAAAGAATGGGTCATTAGATTTAGATGCTCACATAAACACACACATAGCTGAATCAAATAAGCCTTAAGAAATAAGACAAATTGGGTGGAACAAATCCCAGTGGAAGAAGAGCTGGGGTTATTGAGTGGAAAGGAGATGAATGAGGCAAGACAAAGAGAAAACTTTGTCATGGCTCCAGGACAAATGGTGATAGAGGAGGTAAAACGTACTGAGATAGTGTTTAATATAAAGAGACCTGAGAAGGAGGCAGAGGAGACTGATTTATTGAAAAACAGGAGGGGAAGGGATAGGATGTGAAAAGACTGTGTCTGACTGCTTCTGAAGTAGGAAGGGGAAGAGGAAGCTCTGTCTCCCCAGTGACGGGCAATATGGAACATGAAGTTTGTAAGGCAGAAGAGAGCTCAGTAAACTGAAGGAGGAGATAATGAGAAGGAAAGTGAGCATATGCAACAGTGGAAAATACCGTAGTGCCACCTTACTGAAGTGACAGAAGGCAGTGGGCCCAGGCAGCCAAGGACAGAGATGTGGATATGGGGAAAGGATAAGCTGACATAAGGATGAACTGTGTGAAGAAAATTGGGTAATGGGCATTAGATCACTTCTGCCTTGCAACTGTGTGCCAGGGCATGAGGACAAAGGCTAGAAAGGGCTGGCAGGCCTGCTCAGCTATTCTGTGTTGTGGACGCTGCCAAAGGGGCAGGTGGAGCATAACTGATAAATGCTTTGTTCATGGGAGAAATATTGAATTATGCCTGGTAATTATACAGCAAGGGAACTAATGATAATGATGTGCCTGTGTATCAGTGGCTCTGGGAGTATCAATTAATCATTTTTACCAGTCAAAGATGGTTGTGAACTCTCCAACAAGACATGGCTTCGTCAGAGCAGGCTGGTATCAGCACTGGGATGGGATCAGCATCTGTGATGAATCATGGAGTGGCATTCCAAGGGACTGCCAGGCATCCAGCCCCTACAAGCAAGGGAGCCAACTGGCTTGGGGGCCTAGAAACTCTGAAACTGCTTCCAGAGGGCAGACACATCCCAGCGATCCAGACCCGGGAAGGGAACAGACACTGAGCAAAATTAACACCATCATCAAAGTCACAGCTGCTGTTCAGGAGGTGGGCAGCACTGAGCCCAGCAAGCACCACACCAATTTCAGCCAGCAACTGCCAGGGGTCATACTTCATTTCAGAAATCCCATGTGTTGGTATTTGCAGGCTATCTTTTCGACAGAAATTCTGTCTTACAGGAAACATCAGAAAATGGTGTCTTTCCCAGTCTAAATAAAATATATCTGTATTTCTAAGATTTGGCCGACTTTGTTTGCCACATATATTTGCTACCTGCAGGATCATAGGTTTCTCAGTCATGGTGAATCATTAAAAGGTTTTTGCACTTGGAATTTTGTGCATCATTCTTCAACACACATCACTGATTTGATAATGGACATAAAATCTTTATGGCATGACTTGAGTCCTCTCAAATGCAGTCCATGCAAAGGGAAGAGACCCTCTGCTGATGCTGTTCCAGATCAGCAAAGGTGCAGAACAGACAAATGCAAACTGAGTCAATAAACTGTAAGCATTCATCATTGGTGTTTTGTGAGGGAATATTGGTTCCTCAGACCAAGAGAAGTTTCAAACCTTCCAACCTATGATTTACTGCACTTGTATTTCACTATCTGTAAATAGGAAACAGGCTTCTATAATCTGAGATGCAATGCCAATAATTTTAGTGTATAGATAGGCCAGAAGATGCCTGTAGGTCTTTTCTTGGGGACAGCAGGGAGGAAAATTTTAATTTTTTGTTTTTGTTTAGATACAGCTTCACTAAAACCCAAGCTTTCTAAACACACAAAAGATGACACAAAACTAAGAAGAGTTACTTTTCTTCCAAAGGTTTCTCCATCTAATTTCTCC
Organism: Pseudopodoces humilis; assembly: GCF_049639895.1. Taxonomy (NCBI): domain Eukaryota; kingdom Metazoa; phylum Chordata; class Aves; order Passeriformes; family Paridae; genus Pseudopodoces; species Pseudopodoces humilis. Next base: position 23,470,287 of record NC_142206.1, read on the forward strand.
TCCCTCTTGCTATTTATGGTATCCCCTTCTTGACTTTCTCTATCATGTTCTCTGAGGTTGCTGCAATGTCCTGTCCTTCACACAGTCAGAGGTTAGCCACAGTGACGTTGCAGCAGCCTGCACGAGGACGATAAAAAGCAGATTTGCTTCTCTGTCAGCCACCACGGAAACACAGAGGTTGGAAACTGTTTAAGATCATGGGTTTGTTTCTTGCAGTGACAAGCTGGCAGGAGCTACTCTCCTTGTTACTTATCAGAAAGAAGTTAGCTGCCTTTAACATGATCTCTCCTTGCTGCTGTCTTTACTGTTCTTTCGGTATCATTCTGACATAGACCAAGTCTAAAAATGTCACCTTATCATGTCACATGTTGTAGTTTAGAAATAAATATTTCTATTACAAGAAAAATTAGCCTTCTTTATCTGGTTTTAGGATGTAAGTATAAAATGGAAAATACAGAAAAAATATTCCACCCTCAGCTGTGAGTACTATGTAACCGTAAGGCTATCTTTACTAGCATCATTACTTTCTCACATTTCAACTATCTATAAGATAGAATCATCCTTCTAGATATAAACACTTCCCCTATATTATTTATGGGTTTATACATAGATGAGCTTTGGGACAAGGTTTATATAGCAAGTTTCTGGTCTATGACAAAACAAAAATAATGATCAAGCCCTCTCTGAGCAAGGAACTGTAGAATCACAGCCATCTGGAAGAGGTCATTTGTGATATAACAATGTTTGTTTTCTCTCATGGGTCTCATGGTCCATTCTAATATGTAGCTCTGCATTTCTCATATGTAGGAGAGAAGTGTTTAACATAGAAAAAAAAAATAAAAAAAAAAAAGTATTAACCAGTGGTTAGCTCAAGGAAACAAACAATGCTGGATGCAGTCTTGACAATCTTTTTCAGTACACAGCCTCAGATGGGGTAACTTTCCAAGGAAGATACACTGGCAGCTCAGTCCAGAATGCTCTGATGGGTATAACTGGACTAATGATAAAGACTTCTCAACTGTAATTGGAAAAAAGTGTTCCACCTGCCACTGGCTGCTGTTTTCTTCCTGTTCCCAAGCAGTGTGAATCTTGTAATCAATAAATAAATAGGACTGTACAGATCTTTTGTCTGCAAGAAGCACGTACAGCTGTGTGGGAAATGAAGCTGGAACAATATAAAACTCCCAGCTAAATACGGTTAGAACATTTGAATAAACTGGGTTAAGCTCCCTGAAGAAAATCACAAGTCAACTATTAACGAGTCCGCAAAGCTGAACGGGGAGTAGGAGACCACACCAACAGCACCTCAGCAAAGACAACACAGTGGCTAATTGTGTACACTTCTGACATTCAATAAACAGCAGGTTAGAAGGGATGAAATGGCTAAATATAATATATTACTGTCACAGCTGCCACTGTCTGTATCGCTTTTCTCCTTGTTTTCAAGATGAGATTAACTGTATTATCTATAAATAGACCAGACTGTGCAAGTCCTTTACCTACAAATAGCACACACAGTTCCTCACAAAGCACCTTGCTTAGGCTGGTCTGAGCACAAGGAAAGATATGTTGTGCAATGGTAGAGAAGATGGTGGTGACAGTGGTTGCTGAGGCTGAAATCTTCAATGCAGCCACAGACCTGTGACAGCAATGGTACAAACTTCTTCCAGACTTTGCCATTATTGTTATTTTATGCTGATCCACATGAGATAACTCTGCAGGTGAAAGATACATCTATAAAACTTGCCATCTTATTTCCTTGGTTACCAAGTGTGACCTTGATACTACTTCTAGTTTCCAGCCACTAGAAAATGCATTGCATAATCATATACCAAGATAAATGTATGCCCTTAAGTAATCAAACCTGCTGGAATAAAATGAAGTAGTTGAGAACACAGTGAGATATTTTCCAGCAGGGATAGAGAGCCACTTCCAGCAGTTGGCAAAAATCATCCAGAAAAGAAGTGTTTATTTTTAATCTTGCACATATCTTTTCTATCAGCACTTTCTGTGATTTTTCTGCTTAGTTGGGTCACATAGTCCTTTCCACACAAGGTCCTGTAATCATTCTCTGATAGCCATTATCATCAAAAATCAGGAACCTCTTTAAAGCTAAGTTTTTTCCAAGCAATTTATTCCCTTTCCCAAAACGATACAAGAGTCTCAGTTTGCATTTCATGCTTCAGAAATGACTTTCTCCTTCACCAAAACAAGCGTAACATTTGCCTTTTCCCCCACGTGAAGCAATTCAGAAATCCATCCTCCCTTTCTCCTTCCCACCCTGTTCAATCCCCTTGCTCCCTTTCCCACGTTACAGAAGGCTGGGTTCATAGTCCAGTGGAACAAGGTAAGCAACCCCTGGCCAGATGCAGTGGTAGAAGAAAGCATTTTGTACCCAGCACCATGCTCAGCCAGGCTGTGCTCATTCATAAGCAGAAACAGTGCCCATCCCTGCACAGCCCTGCCTCGGGGCACAGGGAAGCTGGGCAGTAGAGCTCAGTCAGACGTGCAGCACATTCCTCCTGCCACAACAGCTGGCAGGACATCAAAGGTCAAGACACCTGGGCTTTGGTCACATGCATCTGACCAGGAAAAGACATTGGGGTTCCGTCTGCCTGCCTGCTTCCTGCAGGAGTGCTGAAAGGAGCTACAAATACATCTATACCAGTATAAAATTCTCCCTAACCTTTGTCTCATTGACATTATGCTGTGCTAGAGAAATGTATTTATTTTACAGTGTAATTCTAAAGGAAGTCAGGAAGAGTTTTCTGAAGAAACACAGATATGCCTTCATTTTAAAAATCTGAAAGAATAATAAGTTGTTACTCAACAATATGTTGAAACAAGTACTTTTTCTAGATCAAAGTGCTATTTATATTAATAGTTTCATTATGATACAAACAGAAAATACTCTGATCTAGAAAACAGATAAAATATCTCAGCCATTTCAAAGTAGCAAACTCAATTCAGTATTTTTGAAATAAACCCAGAACTTTTATTATCAAATAGGGCAGTAGTAACATAAAACGTTCACTAGTAGCTAAAACTTAGGAACAAATACATTAAAGACATCCTATGTTAAATTGAAATACCAAAATTCTGAAATGAATTTGTCCAAAACTACTTTCCATTTTATTACATTTTCCTCAGGAATATTTACTGAAATTTGGAAGTCCACCAAAAAAAGCGTTCTTTTGAGACATTTAAGTGACAAGCTGTTTTAATTAGAGTTTCTGGCCAGTGCTATACTTCTGGAATTCTACTTTACAGGTCCTTCTGTGAAGGAATGTCCCATTCTGCATGAAAGTGGAGAAATCCTCATTTTGCTTTATAGCTGCAGTGAAATCAGCTGTTCCAAACTTAGGTCAGGCATGTTGCTACAAGCTCAACAGCATCTTTGCTGCCTAAAGGCAAATGATCAGTAGCAGCCCTTGTCTCATGCCAAGTTCAAATCCAGGCCCTGGGAAGCCTCTACTATGTATAGACAATACTCTGGAGATGTGAAACTCCAAGCCCTTGTTTCTACTTGTTTCTACTCTACAGCAGCTCTGCTCTGTAGCATTTGGAGTATCCATTGGCACCCATTCAAGAGGTGCATGACTTGTACTGGAGGTAAACTGAGGCACAAAGTAATTATCCTTAGGTGGTAAATGTTACCCTGAAAGTAGTCTAAATTATAAATGTCCTCTTTGGAAGAGAGTTCTGGATTTGGTATCCCTTGCAGCTGGACTAGAGAGGCTGTCTTCATAACTTCTCTAAAAAGTGTGCACAAGCTGACCAAGCTTAAGTAAACAGGAGTCTGGATGTCAGGGCACATGGCAAACAAGATGGAATTCAGGGAACCTGCTCTTGCCTACTTGTGCCCATCTTTCTGCTCCTTAACACCTGGTCAATGTGGGATGTCAGGGAAGCAAACAAGCTCCAGGAATATCTGAGCTCTGAGGGATTGTCTCTAGCTTGAGACAACTCACAAAGGCAGTCTGGCTGACTGTGCCTTCAGCAGGGCAGCATTCTTATTACAAAACAACATTTACATTGAAACATAGTAATTTATTGATCCACAGATAGTTACTTATAAACATTTATATATAAACAGCAATCAGTGTCGGTACTCCTGGAGGCCTTCAAGTGGTCTCAGTGGTCCATTGCTTGTCATAGCCTGAAAAGCCTGAAGCCATGTGTCAGAGTCCACAGTTTCACAACAGTGTCACAGAGAAGACCAGAGATACCCAGTCCTGTGGACTCCTGGTCTATCCACACATCCATATGAACAAGGGGTAGGGGAGCCCAGTGGCTTTAAGCCTTGGGCTACTTTCAGGGAAGGCAACCAGTCACATCAGCTTTAGCAGCAGCTGAAGAAAACTGGCATCCCTTCCTGTACAGAGAAGTGTACCACTGTGAAGGTTTTCAGTAGCCCTGTTTCTTTGACTGGATTATGTCTCTGATGTTTTTTATACATTTTGAGTAACTGTGCTGGCAAACTAGTTTATGGTTTAAACCAAAACTCAGTCTAGAGCAAAAATACACTGAAGTAATCCCAAGAGGTCAAGGAACCCATTCACTCAATAACAGTTACCAAAGGCTTTGTGTGTGGCTGCTCTTTTATCATTTTTGGGCAAGTTTTCTTGCCTTCATAAAGATCACTGCAGCTTCTATTTAATGTAATGACCTTTAGAGGAAAAATGGCACATGGGCACAGAGGCACTCAGACCCTTAACCATTTTGGGAGAGTAGTGCAAGAGTCAAAACTCACCAGTGTGAAAGATAAAAGAGGAAGATTAGTAATAATAAGTAATATTAACAAAGCAAAGTAATATTAACAAATATTATAATTAGTAATATTAGCAAAGTAATATTAACACAACAGCATTCACCAACCTGTGTCCTCAGGACCATGTTAATGCATTAAATAGCATTTTCACCAACTCATATTATCCCCACTATGAGAAAAGGAAAAGAATCACAAAAAGAGCTGAAAGGATCTTTTCCACAAGAAGTCTGTGGAAAAAAAATAACTGGATGCCCTGAGGTTTTATTCTCAGCTAGTGTACTGCTAGTTTTGGACTAGATAACATTTAAAATAGCATTGTGTCATGTTCCACTATGATGTCATTTAATGGCATCAGTCAGGATGTGAGAGGCTCTGTGTTAATGCAGCAGAATTCAAACACCTTGCTCAGATGTATGAAATTTTCTTTCAGTTAATTTCTCATTCCCTGGGTAATCATATTTTCACTCTATTTCATGTAGGAGAACATGAAAAGCAGAGGTGCAAATTTAAGACAGTCAATTATTCTTCATATATCTCATAATAATCGTACATTGAATTGAGGATCTCTTGCAGTGCTTCCATACCTACATAACTTACCACTTACCTATTTGGGTGAAGAATTACCCACTTTCAGTTCATAACATCTCTATTGCACTTACCAGAGTAAAAAGCTGAAAACATTACTGAGACCTAGACAGTTCCTGACACTTTGAGTCTTTGCTGTGGTAGGAACAACAGTAACAGAGCTCCAGAGTCACCCTGTTGGTATTGCAGCTAACCAAATCCAAAGTCTGTCAACAGTGCATTGGTCATCCACAGGGATTCACCCTCACAAGATCGAGAGCTGGCTTTGTTACCTGACTTCCTTCTGGGAGACAACATTGTCTGAGGAACCAAAACCTGCTGAAGAATGCCCTTCTTGGTGTCTCTAGCCCTGGCCCCGGTCAGGCCCCAGGCACTGCAGCACTGGTCTTGTTTTTGTGCCCTGAGAGGCAGGGAGGTGATGCAATTTGTGCTACAATCGCTTCTACTCCTGGGTGAGGTTTTACTGACTTGGCCCTTCAATTACAGCTTATGTTGACAGGAGCTGACTTAAACAGGGATTAAATATAGTGCTTCAGTGTGACTATTCACACATACAAGGAAGGTGATGAAAAATAAATGAAGAGTGTATTATTATAGTTTTGGGGTTTTTTTACTTTGTAATATATTTAAAAGCTATCTCCCACTGCTGTTCTCTTTTTCCAAATTTGACTGGAAGCTGGGACCTAATTCTCTGCTGCTTTGCATTTAACAGGGAAAAAATGCTGCTATCACAAGTTAGGTTTCTGCAACTCCCAGTTTTTAAATATGTAAATACGGGGGTATCGCTGAGAATCAGACCTAGACAGCAAGATTTTTAGCTGAAGTCAAATGAGCTCTTCTGATTTACCCAAACTGATTACCCCAGTTTGGTCTCTGCTCAAAGCTTAATGTGCTTCATGTTTGAACTTCCCTAAGAAATCTGACGGTAATTGACTGACAAGCCCACAGCTGCATAACAAAGCAGCTTGCACTTTTCATTTGAAATCATATTTAGTTAAGAAAAGCAAATTCTCCATTCCTATGAGCTATCAAGCAGAGGCATAGAGAAGATAATACAAAGAAACTCATGGATATCTTTTGTTACATGTCCATTTAACTGTCACTTGAAGACAGAATCACTTAATTATCACTACACTGATTACCGATTAATGCTAAATATTTCAATTTCAGCCTTCTGGATGATTTTGATAGTCTTTGTCAATTGTGATTAATCAGATATTTGCTCCAAAATACTAGATACCAATGAACTCAAGTGCTTCCTGCTCATAAACACCTTTTTTCCCTGTCAGCGTTCACAAATCCTACTTAAATAAAGCTTCTCCACTACACCAGACATAAAGATTCTCAAAAATGGTTTGTCTGCATGCAAGAAAGCTCAATAATTTCTCAGATAAACAGTAGGCTTCAGTTAAACCTCACATATAGTAGCATTTTTCATGGCTTTGGTTGGTCTTGTCCCATTTTTTTTCTAGCTGGGGGTGAGGTGCTCTCTGAGAACCTCCCAGTACCTCACTATGGGCTGCCTGAAAATGCCAGATGACTACAAAACTGTGCAGGCTTTCTCCAAGAGATTAAAGACATGCAAGTAGCATCTAAAACACTGATATCAAGAAAATCCCAGACATCTCATCTATTTGGCAAAGACACACTCTGTAAGTGAGGAAGTCACAGAGGTTAGGAATTTGAGTGATTTCAAATGAATGTGTCCAGCCAGCCACACTACCCTTTAAAGACAAAAATGGTATATTTAAAAAGCAAGGCTGTTTACAGCTTCAGAGCATTTTAGAAAATAAGCTCTAGTGAACAAGCAAATCATGACAATTTGTTTTGCTGCAAGAGTTAGTATGAAACAGATTTCAAAATGTCTGATTCTAATATAAGGAAAGAGCCTGGTGAACTCAGCAAGACAATGAAATTCTTAAAAATGAAGGAGACTTGAACAAATGGATGTGCTCATAAATGCTGCATAATGTTTGAGATAGAGTCATCTCCCTGATTATAAGAACACTTCACTCTGGTGACAGAAGGCTTGCTGATCATCAACTTGTCACAAAGAGGCAATTTTAAAACTTAAACCAAATATGGACTTTTTTTTTAAATCCAGAGTCTTATAGACCTCCTTCTTGAATGTAAATGAAAGAGTTTGAAATGCTGCTATTGAGGATTGTGCACAGAAATATTTAGAAGGGTGAAGCAGCACCCAGAAGGTTTTATAAAAGGAGGAGCTCTTTGGTATATATAAATATAATAATATAAAAGAGGATTTCTCCATATGGAATAGCACGCTCAGAATATGAAGAAAAAAACTTTAACATTTTAGCTATCAATGGGAAGTGCATCATATTTTGGAGAAATTATGTTCTGATTCATTTTCAAATGGATCAAAATTATCTACAAAAATCATCTGCCTTATCCTGGAGGGGAAAAAATGTTGAAAAACGAAACAAAAATCACTGTGTATAAATTAAGACATTAATTAGTTCCCTCTGTGGTAGTCCAAACCAGTGAAATTACCTGGTAAAATTCAGAAACTTCTTGCCCCTCTTTCACCAAAACAAGCAAACAAAGCCAAAAGCACAAGGAGATATTTCAGATGAGATTCCAATGCCCAAGATTAAAACACAGTAACTGAGAACATATTTCAAACATGTTAGGGCCATGTGCATGAGAACCTTTGGAGGATGGGGCATTAGCAGGCAATTATGACTTGATCACAAAATGGCAAATTAACTCTCATTATCGCAGTTACAAGATTTTCCCCCAAAATTCTGGCACTCATGAAATATCACCTGGTAATTAAAACTATATTTACTAATGGGTCACATAAGAGACAAGCTGTAGAGTCAAAAAAAGAAAAAAAAATGAAAATGAAAATAAAAAAAATCAAAACTCAGAAATTTCTCTTAATCAGAAGGAAAATAAAAATTCTTTCATATCTTCATTAAAAGAAACTGTAGAAAATAGATGATTTCTCCACCAGGAGGAAGTGATAATGCTATGGAAAGAGAAAGGGGGCCATTTAATATAAATGTATACTGTTTGCTTATGTTATTTATAATATTTCCAGACAAGAGACAAAGTAGCCTAGCTTCATTAGAAAGTATAATGCAAAGGCTGAAATTTCCATGATCAAGATTATGTCTAGAATATATGATTCATAGCTGGTTTTAAAAGACAAACTGCATAAAAACTATTAAGTTACTTAGTCTTGACCATAAATATGAAATAACAGCAGAAGACTGAGATGAGATCATGCACATGATAAATACTTGCTCCAAAACTAACTGTCAGGCAGGATTCAGTACAATCTAGCTTACAGAATGTGTGTTTCCCTATTGTTATCTCACAAGATGCGTAATATTGCCTCAGATGTCTGTATGAAATACGAAACAGCCTGGTTTTCCTTCATACATACAATATGGGAATACTAGATGGTAAAAATATTTGGAAAATCCATCTTGAAAGCAATAAAAAATTGTTAGAGACAGAGCTTGAACAGTACTTATGGACATGTGTATTGGGATTCAGTCCATTCAGAAGATTTAAGATGGGCATGAGGAAGCTACTCTTGCTGCTGCTCTTTGTAGCCAAAAAAAAAAGCAATCTAAAAACCATGGACCCAAGGAACAGCTCCCATTATATATCACTGGGAAACAAATGGTTAGTGCAGTATCTAATAATGGAAGAGTTGACTTATTCTGTGATAGTAGTGCCAAAGAAATTCTCAAAATTGGACAAAAAGGGTGGTGTACCTTGCAAAGAAAAGATGACACAGCAGAAGAACTGAGCTTATGGAGAAGCTTTGATACAGATAGTGCTATCTTGTAAAAAGAAAAGGAGCAAAGAATATCCCAATGAAAAAAATAACTGAACTGGGTATTTCTCCTTCTCTAATCTCCTATACTGCCTTCCTTCCAAAGCATTTTCACCTCCTCCCTACTAGCAAATATCCAGCTCCACAGTAAAAGCTACTGGAAAAGGTTAACTATTCATGAAATTCAAAAACAGAGGACAGCTACACTCAATCTGCAGTTATGTATTCTTAGTCACATAGAAAGCTGTCTTAATGCCTTCCACAGGAACTGCAATGGAAATGTTTTTATTACAAATAGATAAAAATAAATGTTCTTAATTTTGAAGACATTGTTTTAATTTTTTTTACAAAAACACTCTTGTTTGGTTTCTCTCCTACTCAAGTGCTTCAATTTACAAAGGAAAAATAGCTAATCTGCAAAGAGATGCAAAGGAAAATTAGTTTAGTGGGACCGACCAGAACCAACTTCTTTTTTTCAGCATTTTGGCTACTCAGATTACTTTTGGACTGTTACCACAAGGGTGGAACAGAGACACAACATCCTTATTATCTTGATGCTTGAAGGTGAAAATTGCAGCTGCATATATGCATTCAAAGCATTAAAGTACAGACCAAGTCAGTGAAAGCTGTTTAATTATTTACAAAATGAAGATGATAGATGAAAATAAGGAAGCAAATACAGCCTGGTCAGAAAGCTAAACACATGTCAGGAAAAAGAGGACTCCAATTTCTGTCATTGGAAAAAGAGCAGACATGAGCAGAAGCTGTTTGTACCACATCCAGGAAAAAGAAGACTCTGGTTTCTGTCATTGGAAAAAGAGCAGACATGAGCAGAATCTGTTTGTACCACATCCAGACTTTCTACCTGTAAATTTGCTTTGCAGAGGGTTGAAGAGGAATTAAAACAGGTGAGGGAGGCACCCTGGCACTACTGCTCTGGTCCTTGCAGGCTAAATGCCATGATATTAAGATTACTGCAAAATCTTGTCAGCAGTGAAACAGCAAATTTAGAGTTTAGTCTTCTACACAAGAATGAACTGCACTGGGAATGACACAATTCCAATCAATACTGAAGTACCTTTCCAAATATCTCCTGTTTTTACAATCTACAAATTAAGCATCAGTGGCAGATTTAGATGTCTCTTCTCACACCTGAAGAAACCAAAAAGAAAATAGAATAATGATAGTGTGGGACTAGATAACAAAACATTTACCAATTTCAGACAGTTTCCATGTCTTGAAGCATTTTTTGTTTCAAAAGATGAAGAAGCAGTATTAATGGTAAGACAGAAATTTGTAGTTCTGTCCAATAAACAGTTCAAAATTAAATTTTGAAAGTAGCTTATGTTCTCTCTTTTGCAGTTTTTTTCTGTACAGACAAGGCTAAATAACCTTAGAGTTAACCAAAGTTTAATTAACCTCATTAGACTCCAAACTATATTTGTGAGGTCAAGTTTTCATTCCCAGCCTCTGCTGAAGGACTGCAGTGTCATTTCAAGCCAGGCTTTTTCCCTCTTTGTGGCCTCAGTTTCCACCGGTACACAAGGGGTAGTGCGACAGTCATACTCAGCTTTGTACAATTTATTACATTTTAAATTGTAAGGCAGTCAGTGAATCTTGCTCCTTGTTCATGTGGACACAAAAACAATCCTATTTTTGTCTTGCAGCTATTCAAAGGGTTTTGTTGTTGGCTGTGCCTCTGTATTGTGCTTTGAGCCTGCACTGCAAGTGCCGATACATCAGGATGCACGGTGATCTCACAGCCTGGATAGAACCAGGTGATATCCACAGTCACATGAAAAACCTCTGTCCCTGTCACACACGTGCACACTAAGCCACCTGTCTGCACAGGTCTGGCAGTCAAATGAAGTTCCAAAGATGCTGCTGAGAAATTCTTGCAGTATTATCTGAACCATATCTTGGGAAAGATTCGTTTCAGTAATTTTATTACAAGTGCAAGGAATTATGAGTGCATGAACTGCAAGTTGCCTACCCTACAGCCTCTCAAAAACAAAAAAGGAATTTTAAAGGTTGATGACATCACTGTCCTGCAGTTGTAGAGCATTCCCCACCTGAGCACAGAACTGATTTACTTCAAGCAATGTAAAACATGTTCCAGAGTCATGGAAATTGCATACCTTCCATGCAAGGGATCCAAACAAGAAAAATGGCTGTGAAAAAATGCTGCAAATAGCAAGCCAGCCTATTTTCCTCATATGCTGTATTACACGGCCTAACACTGCAAACTCTGCTTTGAGGAGCAAATCTGCCCTGCCAGCCAGACAGTGCCAGCACCTTTCCTGCCCAGCTCTACTATTTCAATGATCAGCAACAGAATCTAGTGTCATTATCACCCTTACACTGTGTCATCCTCAGCTCTTGGACTAAAGACCATCCATCAGTATCCTTCAAAAAAGCTACCAGTAGTGCTGTTCTACACATCTTCTTGATATACAGAGATGAACCGAAGTCTTAGAAATACCTAGATTAATCTCTAATATAATTAATTCAGTACTGACCCTCCCAGCTATTCTCTGATGCAGAGTTAAGAATAAAAGACATTTTCTTTCACCTGCTTCAAGACAATTGTTTGACAGGAGGCTGTTTATAGGACTGTTATTAGACCTAATATTAAAGATGAAGGTGAAAAATATCTTTTGTCCAATAAATGGTCAGAAATAAAGCAGAAAATATTTTATATTCTTTTTTTCCTGCAGTTCCTTTCTCTTCAGAAAAGGCTGGATGACCTTGACAGCAAGGCTTCAGACCATGCTTGTGAGATCAGGTTTCCATTCCCAGCCTCTGTTGAAGAATTGTAAGACTTAAGAAGCCTCTGCTGTTGCACAAAGATTGAATTTCATTAACATGAAACAAACAACCCAGGGTTCAGAATGCTGCAAAGTAGATCAAAAGGTTAATTCTTCCTTTGATGGAACAAGAAAGAGCTTTTAATACTTCAGCATGCCCACAGTGCTGACAGTAATAGGGGATTGTGAGTTTGTCAGTCGCAGGCTGAAAGGTGATAGCATTTGTCACTTAGAAGAGATCTGGGCCTGAATCCTGCCGGGTGACAAACATGTGATAAAGCACTTTCACTGACAAACAGCAGAATGCATAAAACACATGAAGATTTCATTGCCAGAGCACAATTTTCTCTAATGGAAACAATAGCCTTCTGAAAGCAGCTTTGTTCTCAGAAAAACAGCCCCACTGGGTTTTGGTTACTATGCTGGTGCTCCATCAGTGTCTATCACTGATCATGGGATTTCATGCCACACAGACAAAACCTGATTACAAGCCTTCTTTTTCCTTGTACCTCATTACCTTTTTCCCTTTTTTGGGTGGGAGAGGGGGTGCAAAGTTGCCAGATTTTCTTTCTAAGGTCTGCCTACTAGTTCTAGATATTTTGTACAAACACTTTGTGAAGTTGAAAAACCTTCAGTTCATCTCTTACCCACAATGTGACATAACAGTCTCCTACTGGAATAAAGGCTGAGAAAAGCATTCTTTTCTGTTTGAGTAATTTTCTACAAACGTACTGGGGTTTGAGGTTTTTCTTGGGTAACCAAGACTTTCAGAATTGTCTAACTAATGATATTTCTGTGCTTTTTTTTTTCCTAAAGATGAAAATATTAAATGTTTCAGTGTTCCCAGAGAGAAATCTTAGGTTCCAATACATGAAGCTGAAGCAGAGTACTTTGCTCTGTCTCAGCACAATGTCAAGCCACAGCTCCCTAGACTGGCATATGCTTCATGCCCACACTCTCTCCTTGAGGCTGAGCTCTCCTCCAGCTCACACCTTCTGTGAGGCACAGTGACCTCTCTTCTTGCTCTCTTCCCTAGTGCAGGTACCATCAAGTTTGACAGACAAATCCAGAGACTCAAAATAGCTCTCTAAATCCATTTTATTGCTTGAAAAAATGTTCAGCCCTTTGATTTTTTTTCCTCCTCAATGAAAGCTGTCTGCAAAAAGAAGTTCTTAGCAAATCTGCTCAGCTGAAACCTCTTTCTCCATCAGGTGTTTCCTTTAGATTTTGTATTTGAGCCCTACATTTATTTTTTGTTGTAAGTAATTTTTTATTTTTTTTTTATTTCTACCCTAATTAGATATGGGCCTTTACTGCTAAGGTGTCATAAAAACTGGGGGACAGGACAGGACAAGATAATAGAGAAAGGGAATTCTGCTTTACCAATGCAGCAAGTTATTTTCACACAGAATATTTATATCTCACTTCCCAGTTTGGAAACCAACTTGTAAGCTTCCACTGGGGTTATGGAGAAAATGCTTCTGTGCTTAACACCTGGTACATGTGGCTGCTCGTCCTTTGCTGCACTCCAAAGATCCTGCACTTGAACATGTGTGTGATGCCACAGACTGGGAACTGCAGTCTTTGCAGACTGCCCTTCATAAACACAGTCAATGCTGCCATCTGCTTCATTTTTTAAAAGCACTAATTCTTGAAAAGTAAAGTATCAGTGCGCCTGCTGTCCACCAGTCTGGAAAAAGGTAGAGAAGAGGGAAGTTCTTGAATAATAGCTTCCTACACCATCATCTTTTTGAGTCTTTTAATGGCTGGTACTATCATGCAAAGAGAGATGATATCTGCATTAATCTTCAGATACATCTGAATGATCTTCACCTATAAAGTGAGACCAAGATTTCCATTATTTAAGCTGTTGGCAAAACCAGCTCCAGGATTTACTGTAACAAAAATCCAAGCTTTTTGCAGCTTCCTGATAACACTGTAATAGATATGCTGTTTCTGAAAGAACTGTTATCTTCAGGATGATATTTCCATTCATTGCTGAATCTGGTTTGCAGGAAACACTAGCACAACATTTTGAAAACAAATCCAGTCCTTTGTGGAAAAAGACTTAGCTGATCTCCTTCATCTTTTGCCATCAACTTAGAGGGATTTTCCTTCTCTTTCAGTATAACTTAGTCAAATACTTTATCTCAGCTCTCAGACCAGATTCAAAGGCAGGAAAACAGCTAGGAGCTGCTTCATTGCAGAATACACTGAGTTCTATTAGGAAGAAAGAGATCTGAAAAAGAAGACTGTGGCTTTGTTTCATTGGTAGCAGAGGCCAGTTTTCATTCAATCTGATATTTTAAAACATATAAAACAACAAGCTATCCCCCATCAGAACAATTTTTAAACAATTACGTCAACCCACTGGGTCCTTTAAATCCCATAGTAGGAAAATGTAATTTGGGAAATAACACAGCTCTAGCTGAGGATACATTTATAGCCAAGTACAGGCAATGCGAGCTTTTGCCATTTTAGTCAAAATATTGACTCTGCAGGTGCTGCTCTGCACAAAATAGGACCTGGATCTGAAATTAAAGACTGTCTGGTGCATGAGCTTTTACTTTGGCAGGGGAATCAAAGGTAGATAATGCCCTTTCTAGCTTTTAACTCTGGAGTGAGCAGGGGTCAGCTTCTGTTCAAAGAGCTTTGGGGCATTCTGCCCACAGACTCCTTTCAAACCATTTTTCTAACCTGGGACTGACAGACTGCATTGGGTCCTAGCTCCCCTCACTATCTTCAATATATCCCTCAAGCCAAAGGCAGCAATCAGAAAATAAGTCCATTGTGCTCATTCAAGCAATGACAGCACACGGACTGGTTGTGAGGCTGGTGTGGAGGGCATATATCCATGTCACTACTCCCATTCAAAGGGATCTTGTTGGGGACTGAAAATCTGGCCCTTTATTTTCAGGTGTAATTCTCTCCTGAAATACAATATTTCCCAGTGGAAAGATTTCTTACCTAGATCAGCCCTCACACTCCTGGCAACAAACAAACAGCGATCAGCAGGGCTTCTTACCATAAGAAGGGCTTAGCTCAAGCACAGTACCTGATCATGCCCCAAACTGTGCTGGACACCTCACAGCACTGCCCCTGTGCCCCGGAGGCTTCAGCTGCTCACCACATCAGGTACAGCAAAGAGGCAGGAAGCAGTGGAGGGGGGATGAAACAGCAAACAAGAGGAATCCAAGAGCAACACATCAGACGGGATGCAGGCACAGCAGGGCTCGTTGTTCCTGATGAGCCACAACAGAGCCCAGGTTGCCTCCTGTTTGTGGAAGATTCTGTTCTTGTGCAGAGATTTGAGCATGACAAGTGACAACGGGAAGGTATTCTTGCCATGCTGGGTATACAGCCACCCCACTGGCTGCTGTAGCACAGAGATGTGTCCGTGTTTAAAATTAGCTACACTGGGTACAGTGTGCAATATCGATCTCACAGAGTGAAGGCTGGAATGGGAGCAAAATCCAGCTAAGGAGCTGAAGGAAATGAGCTTATGCTGGGCTCTGTGCTGCACTGAACCCATGGCAAAATGAGGCAGTTCAAATCTAGCTAGGATGCATCTCTGAACATGACATTTGTTTGAGGGCAGTGTAGACATATCCTGGCTGGTGTACACCCAGTGGACAAAGAGACTTCACCTCCTCCCCCTCTCACACACAGATTCACATGTGATTTGACAAATTTCCATCTTCCTTCCACAGCTCCTCCTGGGGCAATCCACACCACTTGTCCCACAAGGTAGAGTTCTGGCAGAATTATGACTAAAAAATTCTTTTCTTTCCAGAGAGGTGTCTCTGGAACTGTGGAGCCTCGTGTGTTGGTTTTTGTTTGGGTTTTTTTTATCTTAGCATGTATTATTAGGTGGAGAGCAAACCTGTACCTCTTCCAGTTCCAGGGATGGTACAGTTATTGTTATCAGCTGGGGATCTCTGCATCACAGTCTGTTGAGGGGTATGTACATACCCGTACAAGCTTATTAAAGGGGATCTCACATAACACACAGGGCAGTATTATTCTTGGAGGGTTTATTGTTCAAGAAGAGTCATCATCAAGAGGAGAAATCCTTAATGCCTGGAAGCTCATAATGCCCCTCAGTTCTCCAAGCCAGGGTAGCAGGTTATTTCTTCTACCCTAAATATGTATAATGGCAAATATTCAAGTAATGTCATCATTAACCCGAGTGGACTGTGGGAAAAAATTTCTTCTGCCATCACCTAGGTACATAGTGTCAGAAAGGCTTCTACATAAAAATAGCCACGTTTCCATGAAGCAGAATTCTCAAAATTTGAATGTAAGGCGCTCAACATCAGTTTCTGGCTTGAAAAATATTGACTTCAGGTTGAAAACTCAGAGGCAAAATCAAGAGCAAGGGTGCAGTATTCACGACTTGCTGATGAAGCATTCACATCTGGGTACTCCCTCCTGGCTGCAGCATACACAGAAAAAGTGTTCTCTAAGACGCCCAAGCAATAAGACTACAGGCCCATTAAACCAGCAGGGGTTTGAAGGACAATGTCAAAGAATCATAAAAATTACAAGCCCTATTAATTAACATCCTGCCTATATGTCTGCCAAAGAAGGGATTATTTTCTTTGACTTCTCCAGTTCTAAAATGGATGAGGAGATCCCATTTTATTGCAAAGGAGCTCTAATTAATGTTCATTTACAGCTCTGGGGAGTTAATTCCAATTCTGAGCAGCATATACAGCATTGCAGCCATCAACCCCAAACCAGCAAAAGGTATCTGAGCTCAAGAGCAGCTATGTCTCTTTCTGTGATATTCCCCTGTTTTACTCTTTGTCCTTCCTTTCTGATACTATCTATAAGAAAACAGGATTTATTTAGCAGTTCATCTGCTCCTGCTGCATAATCCTCTGCAGCACACTGCTGGCAGTTGCAGGGATAATTACGTGACCAGGAAGGTTCTGGCAGCGGGCAGCACCCAGTGGCAGGAATGAATGAATTTGAAAATATTAGCTTATTTCCATGAAGAGTCCTTTGAGGAAGACAGAGGAATGCTGAGAAAGTAGGAAGGGATGTCTTTCTGATAAAACCACAGAACTTGCAGGCAGTACCCCCAAATCTGTCTATGCAGCACTGCCACAGCACCTTGACCAAAGGTGTTCAGTTTCCATCTCCAGACAGGGCTTGGAAGTTGGGCACTGCTAAAATATTTTCAGATATATGGAACTAGGTTTAAATATTATTAAACACAGAAGACAGCTGAATTCCTTTACAGAATGTGCTTTCAACAGGGCTCAGTGTTTTCTTAAAGGGTTTTTGTATGGTAATGTGACATTTCATGGCCTACATGTAGGCAATTATCTTTGAAAGAAAAATGACCATTTTTTTTATTTTTTTCAGAAGAGCCTTTGATTAAAACCCATTTCTTGGGGAGCTGGTATGAAAGGACAGAATGTGGATACAAAGCCAATTCAAGATCTGGAGCTGTTACTAAAGGTACTAGAATTAAGGGGCTTGAGGAGGCCTTAGCAGGGGGCATTCAGGCAACATCAGACTGGCACCAAGTGGAACCAGTGTAGTCTGTTGTGCCTGTAAATTATTTTGCAGTATTTCCCAGGTCTTCCACAACTAGATTACTGTGCTCCAACAAGTTTCCAAATTAATGACAGAAAAAAATAATTACAAGGCATGTTGTTGCTGCTTAACATCTCAAAATTTGGACTGTTGTGCAAACAGGACATGCAGAATGAAACATAATACCTGCTTGTATTGTTTTGAGTGCAAATTCACTAATAATTCCTTTTGTTCTCAGAAAGCATTATTCCTTGCTCCTACAGCAATGAAATCAGTGGAGTTTTTACCACAATTATACTGGGAATAGGAAGAGGTCTTGTGGATAGAGGCTTAGAAACTGCAGTCTAAAACAGACATACTATCTCCGTCCATACGGCACCTTTGCTGTGTGAGCAGAAATGTTTCTTTTGCTTTTGCTCACAACCAGCACCAAAAGTTCCCCTGGTTACTGTGCATGCAGCTTTTCTGTGTGCTGTGCCTGGTGTCATCACCTGTTCAGGACACAGGAGATCCCAGATCACAAACACCTGGCTGAACAAGACTTCAGGATGCTTGATAATCCACAAGCCACGAACGTACAGCCCTTATTCTCAACCATTCCTACCAAGCCCATTTGGTTTTCCACCTACATTCTTTCTGTTATAATTTGAAATTCATCTACAGTTCCTACATTCCACAGTTACACCAACAAAAGAATAAATTTAGGTCCCTTCAAACACTTCCTTTAACCACTCCTTCCTTCCATACTCTCTCTCTCACATATAACAGTTACACATTTATGAGTTTATGGTTGGAAGTGCTCACCACAGGGATAAATAACGAGGCAGGAAGACAGGTTGGACACCAAACTGAAAAACCACAAATGTAAGTGTCTTTAGAATTCAACATTTCAGTGTCTGTGCTGGATGTCAGTACTTTTGAAGTAATGTTTTATCCATCTGCTTCCCTTGGTGTATAGTCCAGGAGATTTGAAAAATAACAGAGGCTTTGTTTAACAGCATAAAAAATTACAATGTGGGGCTGAGGCTAGGATTATGTAAATTCAAATTGCAACCAGTCCTATGTAAATTAGAGGGGACAAAGATAAGGAAAATAAAACCTTTTAAAAAAAAAAAAAAAAAAAATTTTTTAAAAAAGGAGTTCTTTTTCATTCAGACTGAAAATACAACCAGAGTTTGGGCAGCTTCATTCAAAAGCCTTTGCATGTAAGTAATAAATCAAGTAAATTACAGAAACTTATTGATTTCTTCTTCTTCTACATTTTGTTTCCTGGATTTTGTCTTCCTTAGGCATGAGCATAAAATATGAGCCAGAGAACAAAGAGTACCACTCCTCCTCTGTCAAGTGATCTATTCAGCTTGGTTATGGGAGTGGCTTGCTTCTTCCTGTGTATCTGAAGAGCAACCAGGTTGACAGAACAAGGAATTCAGCGAGGAGCAGTAGGCTGCTTACACAATTTCCCATTACCAGAGAGTCTGTCAGGACAGTGAAGTGTTTATTCCACTGGAAAGCAAGTTGGGTGTGGTGTTGCTTAAGCCTTTTAGCTGAATCACCTCTAACATAAGAAATGTACTCCCTCAAAAGCTTTGGGGTTTTGGTCAGTTTTCTGAAAGAAATAAGTCATTACCTTTATAGTGTTACACATCTCCTCCAAAAACCTGTTGACCAGTTTGAACCAAATTCATTAGAGGGGATAGATTCCTCACTGATGTTGTGGAACTAGGCAGACAGGTAGAAAAATGCAGGAATGCCCTTGCTGGGGTATGGGAAGCAAGTAGCCTCTCTTCAAACAATCTACAGGAGAGCCCTATCCCAAGACAAAGTCCTCTGGGAAACCAGGTTTTATTGGTTCAGCTGCTGCTGGAAACATTTATTTGAGTTTTTAATGTCAAGTGAGAGAAAAAAAAGGCTGTTAATGATTCCTGTTATTGCAAGAAACCTATAATATAGCCTTCTCTTAAACTGATCACAGCCCATTGTAAAACTACTGGTGTTTCTTTTCCCACAGTTTTATTTAAAAGGCTGTCCGAGAATGTCACTGCTCTGACTGTCAGAAATTTTAAAATTAGAAGGAAGTTCAGTACATCTTGGCTCTACTCTAAAGCCAACATTGCCCTTCAGCTGGAAGACCTCTTCTCTCCCAACTGCCTTCCCCAAACTCCACTGTGAATTTCCTCTGAGAACCTCTGCCCTCTTACCCTTGGATTACCAAGGCTAAACCAACCAAATTAAGTTAATTCCCTTTGTATTAAAAACTCTCCATTCCCATCATCATCTGTTCTGCTTTAGTTCTCATTTCCAGATCATGCTTACTCAGATGCCTAGGAGCAATATCTTGTATCTGGCTGTTGGTACTTTCTTTCTTCTTTCACTTGCTTGAGGAAAGCTCTACGGTTGCACTTACTTTTTTATGATTGTATTGCACTGACATCTCACAGATATCCTGCATCTCTCCCCTTTTGTAATTTTCAACTCACGAAATCTGAGTATGTCCCAAAAATTCTGGTCATTAATTCTATGCATGATCTTAATATTTTGAAATATTAAAAATCAACCTGTCCCTCAGACTCAGATTCTTAAGGTCATTTGGTTCTTTCTGTACCACATCCCAGTTGGTCATCTGATGGTATGTCCCTACGTTGGGCCAGACACAATTTCATCAGCATAATTTTGGTTTTGTGCCAATACTTTAAGAAAAAAAACATAAATTAGATTGGTCTTAGAAAAGATCCTTCAGACACTTCATCATTAATTTCCAAGATGGTTCTTTCACCACAATAACTTTCTATCACTATTTTAATGGAAATACAGTTCAGTTAATCAGTCTTCTCATCTTGCAAATTTTTGCATATTCAAAAATTTGTGCCCTTTTCAGACTTTCTATTTCATGCCATGATAATTTACTCCTATATATTAACATTTACAATAATTCCAGTCTTGGACCCACATCACTTACACTGGCCAGTTTAACATTAATAGAATCCAGAACAATCCTCTTGCCAGCCACACATAATAATTAACATTTTTCACCTCCACAGCTACTGGTTGTGCAGTACAGGTGAAGTGGACCCCAAGGCTTGCATTCAGTGGCAGCTATTGGGGAGGAGTGTTTCCATCTGATAACTTCTTCTCCATGGTTTCATTACTGTCTTCTCTAACTTCCAGATATCTCTTCAAGGCAACTGAAGGCTGTGAGATTGTGGTGGTTTCAATTAATATTAGACAGCCTAGAATGCAGGGGCACCCACAGAATACTGGGCTTCAGATTCTCACCCCCTTTCCTGATGTCCCAATGCACACTCTGGTAGAGAAGCTGAGCTTTCAGGTTGCATGTATGAAAAGAGAGAAGATGTTTACTGGTTAGCAGTTCAGTCAGTAGCACAGCTCTGTTCCTATGGGGTATGAGAAAAAATGGGTAGGGAACAGAATACAGGCAATGTACCTGACTATCCAAGAAATCAAATGTGAACTTGAATACACATAAAGGACAAGAATTATAAAACAAATAAATAAAAGCAGTATTACTTTCAGCCTTCTCCAGTATAATTCAGTTTGGTGGGGCCTGCTACTGATTGTTGATTCAGCTTCTTAAACACAATAGTAATTTTCGAGGCTGTGATGCCTTCCATCCATAAGATCAGTTTTCTTGCTGAGAAAGCTGGTGCCCTTCTCAAAATTTCCCAAGATAAGGGATAAGGGGCAGACACTTCTTTTGACAGCATTATCTTTTAACTAAACACAAACAAGCTATTAGAGAGCATCCAAAGGAGGGCCACGAGGATGGCAAAGGGCCCAGAGGGGAAACCGTATGAACAACAGCTGAGGTCACCTGGTCTGTTCAGCCTGGAGAAGAGGAAACTGAGGGGGCACCTCATTGCAGTCTGCAACTTCCTTGTGAGGGGAAAAGGAGGGGCAAGCACCAACCTCTTCATCTCATGACCAGGGACAAGACTAGAGGAAACACCATGAAGCTGAGTCAGGGAAAGTTTGGGCTGCATACCAGGAAAAAGTTCTTCACTAAGAGGTGGACCACTCTCAGACACATGGCGTGCTTCTCGGGGTTGTCCTGTGCAGGGCCAGGTGTTAGACTTGATGATCCTTGTGGTTCCCTTCCAGCTGAGGATATTCTATGATTCTGTGATTCTCTCTCATTAGTTGTTTTTGGGAATTTGCACAAAAAGTAAATTCATAAAGAACTGTCTTTATTACTTTAGGAGACAGGGATTACAAGACCTTTTTCCAAAAGCCAGTATCCACCAATTTCTCCAAAAATGCTCTTAGCATCCAGCCTCTATTTCAAACCACAGAAAGAGGATGCTATCACTACAAATGGGGAGTTCTACATGCATTCAAGATTTAAAGATGAATATTCCAATAATCTCCCATTTGTGCCGGTTTTCAATGATCCATTCATTTGTGATCACAATTAAAAGTGTGTTTTCCATAACAGAAAAACACAAAAAGATGCTCAGCTATTGTACCAAACATAGTTCTCAAAATATAGGAAAGATTCAAAGACTTTTTTTTTTTTAATTTATCACTGTAACCCATTTATTTTATCCAGTTGCCTACAGCCTCCAAGCTCATTGGCCTCACACTTGTTTGTGACCACTGTTGAAGACAAGATATTGATCTATATCGTCTATTGGTCTGATCAGCTATGACCGGGTTTATATTTTTAGATTTACACTTTCAGACTCAACACTTTATTTTCAGACACAGCAGGCTCTATCCCAGTGGAGCAGGAGTAACATTAATGCTCAAATATTTTAATGTACTACATCAGCAAAAAGCGTCTTTGACATGAAAGACAGCGGACTTGCAAACCACATTTGATCGTGTTGACAGAGTTACACTGATTGTCTGAGAAATTAACAGGCTCACAACTTAAATAAAACCCTCCAACTTATGTTCTGTAGAAAACCTGTTTAATGTTTTATGGTTTATTACCATTCTTTTGCTAAATTATTCAAAGGCATAGCTCGGCAAAGCACACGGGAAGTCCACAGTGTCAGGTCAATTAGTTGTTTAAGCATTATGTAGAATTCCAAGTGTTTCTTTGCAATTACCAAAAAAAAAAAATGTTTTGATTTGGAAACAAGAAGAAATGAGGTACGTTAGATATATTCCCTTTTTTAAAAATCCAGCACCCCAAGGGGATTAGTACCGCAAGTGTTACACCTCTCCCTGTCACTACAGTTCTTGTAGCAATGGTATTTCTGAGGCAAAAACCTATGTTGCTTTGTGCTAGCTGAGAAATATCAGACATGTAATGGAGAATTTAATTTTTGTATGCCTTTATCATGATTAAATGAGCAAACTGACTAGCTACAGAGGCAACCACTCTATTAGGGATTGTTTAACAATCCCATCCAAAATTTGTGGGCAGTTTGCAATTTCAGAAAGGGAGAAAACAGTCATTAGCTGATGCATTCTACCCTCCTGCTACTGTGAGATTGTTCTCTATTGTACATTTCCAATTGATCCCTCCAGGCCACTAAAGTTTTTAAGTCCTAGGTATAAGAAGCCATGCTTCCCTTTGAAGGCTCCTTACAACACAGCAGAGCTCATCAGGAAAGACACCAGCCCAAGCATTACTCTTCTTAATTGAGACTCCTGTACGTCTCTTCCACTCTGGAAATAGTTTTAGAATGTTGAGCTCTTTATACATACCACTCTGGTGTGTAAACACCCTCAACATGCTCTTAATTACTCCATCAGTTTAGCTATAACTCTGGGGTTTCCAGCCTCGGGGCATTTATTGTTTCAGCATATCATGGGCAAGAAGATCTCTAATTATTCACAGTTTTCCTTAATGACTGTTGTGGTAGTCCCCTCATTTTTCTTCAGTCCTTGATTACAAGACAAAAAGAAAAGGCATGCTCTCAGGGGAACCTGTATATTTTGCCTTTTTTAATTTCAGAGGAGTTTGACAAGCCATGCATCCTTTGGCAGACTGCTTTCTGTTCAGCACCACAGTGAAAGAAGTACACTAGCACTGGCTCCTGTAGTATCAGCTTTACAAACTCTTGGTGAGAGAACTGAAACTCAGCTCTGCCAGACTGTTTCCACCTGCCAGTTGGTGATAAATTTATACAATAAGAGACAGCAGAAACCTCCAGGAAGAAGTCAAATTTCAATCTCTTCTGACTACCCTTGCAGAAAATGATACCCCTGATGGTTCTGATGAGGTGGATTGTGGGTTTCCTTTCTTCTTTTGCCTGGCTCTGCGGGAAATTTAAGCCCTTTCAGATAATTTAATAATAATGTTTAGTACTTTGGAGGATTATCTATTAATCTTTTTGGCACATGTAAGGGAACCAACCTTCCCAACATGCCAGTTTAGCAGCTTGACTGCTGTTAGACACCTATCTTTTACATTTCCTGTCTTACTGCCTCTGTTATGTGTGACAGCTTCTTAAGTGAAACTCTTGTAACCCCCAGCGGAACATGAAGCATCCCACTTGATTGCAGGAGGCAGAGAACCAACAGACACACAGCCAAGCCTTTGCCTTTGACATAGCAGAGCTGCTGCAGTGTGCACCTCTGTGTGGATGGGCCCAGGCTGCAGCACCCTGCATTGCTCCAGGAACCGCCCTGTGCCAGAAACGCAGCGTGCACTGCTGCCTAACATCCTCTGCAGAGGATCATGTCACCAGAATTCCCTCTAATTTCCCAAAGAGGA
Source organism: Pseudopodoces humilis (assembly GCF_049639895.1). Taxonomy (NCBI): domain Eukaryota; kingdom Metazoa; phylum Chordata; class Aves; order Passeriformes; family Paridae; genus Pseudopodoces; species Pseudopodoces humilis. Next base: position 23,494,496 of record NC_142206.1, read on the forward strand.
GGACACACCTTCCATGATGCACTTTCTCACATTAACATTTTCAGCTCCTTCTGATTTCTCTACCCTGTACAAAAAGAGATGCCATGTTTTTAGGAGACCCATGCATTTTTCTTGACAGTGACTCACTGCAGCTGTACAGGGATACACATTTTTCCCCACAGAGTCAGAACATACTTCACACATAATTTAAAAGGAAGAGATCCTAAGGGTAAACAGGGACAGCACAAGGAGATTCATATTCTGGAAAAATAATTTGTTGGTTTAATCTTACACTTTTTCATTCTGCTTAGCTTTGCCACTCTAGGATTATTTTTTATTGAAAATTGACATCAAAACAATGACTGCATATGAACTGATCTCCTGGTGATACCATAGCAAAGCATGATGGCAGGGGAAAAAATGTAAGTTAAAGGGACCAAAACCAAACCGTAATTTTAAAATAGTCTACAAAAAATTTTGAGGGCACTGATGCAAAGGAACACAGCCTCGAATTTTCACATGGTTTTCATTTCACAAAAAAAAAAAATAAAAGCAATTATGGTTCTGCAAAAGCCAAACCCACAACATCCTCTCTAACACAAAGCATTTCTAGCATTTCTCAATGCCATTTAAGGGAAACTATCATCCTAGCCTCCAGTGAACTTCATGTGGCAAGATCAGAACATTTCAGCTATTTCACTGGTTTCTCAGTTCCCTTCTCTAACTTCTGACTTTACTGTCATCACTACCTTTGAGAGGCTCACACAAATTAAAAAGCAATGGCTTTTTTGAGTCATAAAGACAAAATAACTGTAGAAGTTAAAAAGAGTAAGGATCATATTTTAAGTGTTACCAAACTAGAAGAGGAAAAGATTAGTGAAAGCAGGTACTTTTTAGTTATAATCTCTTGATCAGCTGGTTCATTATTCTAGCATCAGGTGAATGTGTTTAGATAGAATTGTACAACCAATTGGTCTTGCAGCGGGAAACTGCAGATCACTTTGCTTCCATACAATAGGAAAAAAACCAACCCTAATTGTTGGGGAAGATGAAACAGGGAAACCTTATGAATATGATTGTTTAGCAAAAGATTCTGAAAATATGAAACCTAGGATTGAAGTAGAATTGAAAACTAGCTTTGAGCTATAGGATACTGAGTGCTAGTTACTATATAACCAAAGAACAATAGCCTAGCCAGCTGAAGGAGAATCCCTGTTGATTGAACAATACCCTTCTGCTGACAATAAATCCAAAGGTCAAGCAGCAAGAATTTGAAAAGTAGCTTTTAGAGTTTAAAATGTAATGCTGTATGGTAATGTAGTAGTTCTTATAGGCTATATGTAAATTCTGTAGAATGTGTGTCATGTACTAGTTGGTTACTGGGAATTAGACTATTCATTATAGAATAAGATGTATTGTAACAAGAACTTTGCTCTCTTAATCTCTTCTCTTACTCTTATTCTTACTCTTACTCTTACTCTTACTCTTACTCTGTTACTTAACTTCTTGCACTCTCTTACCCGCTCTTCTCTTAGCCTCTCTTAACTCCCCCTCTCTTACTTACTACTCTTATTCCCTGCTCTTACCTGCTTGTCTCTTACTCTCTCCTACCTTCTTCCCCCATGCTCCCCGACTCCTCTCTCCACTCTCTCTCTCCCTCTCTGACCACGTTTATGCTGTGGCTGACAGCATAAATGGATCCCTTCCTCCCTCCACCTAAATAATAAACTGCTTGTACCTGAACAGCCTGACCCTGGAGAAGTCTCTCACCGCGAACGTGTTTTGTACATCTATACCTAATGAGCAGGCAGCAGCCCTTTCAGTTTCATACAAGATGTGTATGTGGGGAAATATCACACAGATTACACCTTGGCAGCCTCCCTGCCAGCATGCCCCATCAGGACTGGCATCACCAGTATGTCACTGGCAAAGCACTCCACAGATTCTTTCACTCAAGTTTCTTATTCTATAAATTCCTCCTGGAGCACTTGCCATCATATTGTCTGTATGACCAAAATGCTATATACATACATACATCTGTTAAGGACTTTCTCTGACAGGTCGCCTAAGCAGTTTTTTTTTATCTCCGGGCTACTCCTAGTTGTTCTTCCAAGTTCAGGGACTGTGGGCAGCTCACTTGCATCTGTTATTATGCCTTATCCTGTACATGTCACGTTAAGCATACATGGCAGTTTAGAAAAAAATAATGCAATCCTTTCTCCAGAGTTACAAAATACATGTGAAATTATCATTCAGGGATAAAACCATATATTACAAAGAAAGTGAAGGGAGTAGTGGAGCCTTTGCCTTTGGAGAAAGACTTACATTTAAGGAACAATTGAAAGGGAGATCACATTTTATATCTGCACGTGATAATACATAAATATATAAAATACAATAATGTGCAATGTATACACAGATATTTATCACAGATGTTGGGAGCCTGGAGGTGGAGAGGAATCCCAGCAAAGAGTTCTGTGTGGGAGAGACACAAAAGGAGCAGTTGAGAGACAATATTGGCAAAAACAGCATGTGAATTTGTGGGCAGAAAGTTGTGTGGGCAGAGTTGTTTACAGCCTTGAAAGCAAGGATGGGAAATATGAATTTAATGTGGATTTTCTATAAAATACTTTGAGATTTTTTTACTTGATTAGCAATTCTAGACTGCTCTACCTTCTAATCTAGGCTGCTTCTTCTAAGAACCTCCTAAGTCCTTTAGCTTGTAAAAGTCAGGGCAAGGGACTCATCCAGTACTGTGATGGGAAGCTTAAATGCCCAATATATGCAAAACTCCATCAGCAGAGATTTCCCAAGAACATGTGTCAGTCCACGTGGTCTCTGGTTTGCTCAAATTGCTATTTTCTTTCAGAAATGTCTGGATATTTTTGGTTTTAGTCATGCAACAGTCAGGTGTTAGAAGGATGCATGACAGCTAGTCTTCCACCCTTAAGAAACATATTTCATACATTTCGGCAAATAACGACACCATTTTTGTCAAAATGGATAAAAGACATGCTGCTGACACATGGATATGAGAAAATGTCAGGGAAAGAAATGATCTCACTCCTGTTGCTGGATTCACCTAATGGACAGTAAATATATTGCAAAATTATACTGTGTATTTTCAGTGCATTAATTCCCTGCATCAGAAGGGTGCCAGGGGCAATCTTTCCACTGTTCATGCTGTCTTTGAGGCATGCAGTCTTTGAGACATCAGGCAGGTTCAAAATCTCACAGACAGACTTTTGTCCTAATTGAGAACAAGGGCAGCGTATTAATCTGTGTCTCTCAGATACCTTGGTAAGTATCATGCTTCTCTAAACTTTTCTATCCTGAAACTTGGAATTGATGGCAAGTGTTACTCTTACATCCTTGGGATCTGCTGACAGCTGCAGTTTATTTTGGGTGGGACCACAATGATGGGTAGAAAAGGAAACCACAAAAATGCTTTATGTGTCAGAGGTCTCCACAATCAGTATAAGCCTGGCTTGATAAATCTTCTCCAAAACCCTTGACCTAGGCTGGCAGGCAGAATTTGTCCAAGGTGAGACAATATGGTATTACAGTAATTCCCTGTTCCTACAGGCCTGCAGGGAGCTTAGTGTGGGGACAGCAGCCCCAAAACAGAGTTTATTTACATCTATGGAAGTGTGCAGTTTAACCCCAGCCAGGAACCATTCCCCACACTGCCACTTGTTCACACACACCCACCTCAGTGGGATGGGAGACAGGATCACAGCAGAAGTGAGAAAACTGGTAGGTTGAGATAAAGACAGTTCAATAGATAAAGCAAGAGCTGTGCACACAAGCAAAGTCAAATAAGGAATTCATTCAATGCTTCCCATCCAGCCAGGTGTTCAGCCATCTCCTGCAAAGCAGGGCTCCAGCACACATAACAATTACTCAGGAGGACAAAATGCCATGGCTCCAAGCATCCCTGGCTTTCTTCCTCTTCACCCACTTCCATGTGCTGAGCACGTTGCCGTACGGTGTGGGACATCCCTTGGGTCAGCTGGGCTCAGCTGTCCTGGCTGTGTTCCCTCCCATCTAACTCGTGCACCCCTGCCCTCCTCACTGGGGCGAGGAGCAGAAAAGGACTTGGCTCTGTGTGAGCACTGCTCAGCAGTAATGAAGCCACCCCTGCTATCAACCCTGTGTTTAGCACAAATACAAACACAGCCCCATACCAGCTACTGGGAAGAAAATTAACTCTATCCCAACCTAAACCAGCACAGAAGATAAAGTCTTCCTGTGCCCACACAGAGCAAGCTCATTGCAATCAACAATACAGGAATAAAATAATTGAGATTGCAGGCTTCTAGTCACAGCAGGAAGTACAGGAGGCTAAATTTGCCCCCCTCAGAGAATCTCACCTGTCATTTCATGCAAGTAGTTTCAGAAGCAAGAAAGCAATTCACTCTCCACAGTGCTCACAGACTTAGCATTTTCTGAAATAATTCTAAAAATTGGACTAAATTGTCATATGTGTAAGACATGAATGTTCATCAGCGTAGGCTTAAATGAGGTCATAATCTACTTGTTTGTCATCTTTGGAGGGACATTTTGTGCCCAAGCAGTGCAATAGTGGAGACACGCTAGTTTTTACAGCCAATAGCACAGAAGGGACAATTTTAGCTGCCAGCTTGTCCAGTCACCTTTGATTTCCCCTTCTCCCCCACAAATAACTAAATATGTGCCTGCAGCTCGATTAAAAGGAAAGCTGAAACCCAAAGACAAATGTAGACTTCTACTACACATACAGACAGAAGATGCCTTAAGTGTTTCATTGCTGGAACAGATAGTGAAATTACTAGCCTCTACCAATGGGCATCAATATAAAGCTCCCACATCCTTGGCTAAAAGCCAGCCTTCCTACAGCATGGATATCTACAGCACATGGAACACAATCCAGACACAACCCATTCATGTGACCAGCACTCGCATCCGTGTCCTTATGAGGCTGTGCCAAGTGGGTGCACATCTCCATAAGGTGGGGTAAGGAGTCCTCAGGAAAGAAATATTAGGGATGAAGTTACAAGCAAAGTAAATTGTGCTGACAGGCGGGATCTGTGTTGTAAATCGTCAATTGCCTGGTTTTTGCCAACACAGTGCTAAGCATGTTTTTCGCTTGTCTGCACCAATCAGCTGCACAGACCTGGCAAACAAACCTTCCACTCAGTCAGGAAACTATTTTTTTACTTTGTACCATAACACTACCACATTTCCCTCTCAGTAGGAAAGCAGCAGAAAACAGATGACAATTATTTTTTTACAGAAACTCATTTAATAAGAAGTAACTACCTCTCCTAAACTCACATTATTTGTAACTACTCTCTCACTGAGCCTCATTTTATTCACAGACTTGCAATAACCCAATCAAGTCCAAAATCTCTACCCACTCCTGGCCATTCAGAGAACTCCTTTCTTTGCAGAACTTATTATAGCACACTTCTATTTTCTTCATAGCTGGGGGGAGGTGCCTGCAGCACTGAATTAAGAGAGTTCATTTAACACTGACCCAGTGCACTCAGCAGCAGCTGAGAAGGGGACCTGTTTCAGACAGACACAGCTCACCTGCTACAAGAGCTGCAGGAGCAAGGACACTATTTTGGTCACTTGTCTCATGGCTAGCAATGATAAGTAATGTTCTCAGAATTTCTGAAGCAAAAATCCTGGTTCCCAGAAGTAACCTGCAATCCACTCATCAAAGGCAGGAGTGTGGCCAGGCGTGTCTGGTCTCAGGCTTTCCTCAGAGACAGGTGCTCCAGGAACATTGCAGAGAGGGAAGAAACAGCAATAAAATTATGTCTGTTTTAATTATGTCCATCCCTCTCTTTGTCTGGGATCTTTGCAGAGGAAAAGATTTCAGATCTGCTGGGAAGGGCAGGGGTCAGGAGGCTACATGAGGCAGGGAGCTGCATGGAGGGTCCAGGAGGTGACTTCTCGCCTCCTGCCATCCCAGCCTCCTGAGAGAAGGGGCACAGTGTGCACACACCAACTTCACCAGATGCATCCATGAACAAGACAGAGCTCTTGCTATTTCTGTGGGGATCTGGCCTTGCTCCAGCCCTGCCCCACCTCCCTGCTCCCCATTTGTCAGAGGAGAATTTCCTGAGAAAGTGGCAAGAGAAGGGGATTAGAAACTGCCATGTTGTTTGGGGGAGTGCTTCCCTCTCTCTCCTACAGTAAAGAGGAGTTGGTTCTTCTGTCTCATTCCTCTTCATCCATGTCTATTCCTTCCCTCACAATGGCGCACCACCAAGAGGCAGCATCTTCACTCCCCTCCCTCACTCCCACCCCAGCCAGCCCTACAGATGAGCCTGAGGAGGGTGAATCCCCACCACAGTGGTGGCAAGTAAGTGGAACAGGGCACACCAGGTGCACCATGGACATTAAGCAGACAGTGGGGAGAGGAGAGGCTAAAATGGTTTGAGTTGTCAGCACATTGTGAATCACTGTTCCAAGTGAGACAAGAGAATGTGGGATCAGCACAGCAGAAGCTTGTCACCCTGAGAATCAGGCCTTCGATAATGTTTTTTACAAGTTCTAGCCACTTTCCCAGGAAAGTAACTATAAACATAGGTGTTTATACATTCCAGTAAAGATATGCCTTTTGATGGACGTCTCTCACGGCCAGCGCGGTTGGGAAGGTGTTAACCTGACTATTCAACCCCTGGTCATGGTCAGAAACCTATAAATACTGAAAGAACAAATAAACTATTCTCTTTTACCACACTTCGAGCTGCGTCCGTGTGACTCATTTTGTGTCCAACAGTGACAGAAGCTCAACAAATTTGGAGAGCTGTGAGGAAGATAAAAGGTCACTGTGAGGAAGTGCCATAAACAGATTGGCGTGGCTTGGTCTCATATGAGTACATAGCAAGGGTTTGTACTATGTTAGCTGTGGTACTCCTCTGTGAGTAGCACCCTGCCACCCTCATCTCTCACCACCACCGCTCTGGACTGAGCTTTTCCAGTGAAAATATACACAATAGTAACTCTTTACCAGTATTTGATATTTATTGTTGGAGGATTTTTAACTATGTATTTTCCAAGCATGGGGAATCCTGTTTTCAGGCTCTGAGCAACACAATGGCCTTCATTTGTGAGGGGATTCTCTCTCACAGCCAGGCTTAGCTGTGTCATGTCTGATGGGTATCCTTTGCAGACTCAGGAAGCTCCAAATGACCTCTTAACTTTTTTTTATAGGGCACATAGGCACCCTCCTCTAATTGCTGATTTTATTATTGTTTGCAGACTACAAGTCAGATGGGAGTGTTGACCTGCTGGAGGGCAGGAAGGTCCTGCAGAGGGATCTGGAGAAGCTGGGCCAAGGCCAATTGCATGAGGTTCAATAAAGTGAATGTCCTGCCCTTGGGTCACAACTAACCTGTGCAGTGCTACAAGCTGGGGGAAGAGTGGCTGGAAAGCTGCCCAGCAGAAAAGGACCTGGGGGTGCTGGTCAACAGCAGCTAAATATGATCCAGCAGTGAACAAGTGGCCAAGAAGACCAGGAGGAATAGTGGCAGCAGGGTCAGGGCAGTGATTGTTCCCCTGTACTTGGCACTAGTGAAGCCACACCTCAAATCCTATGTTCAGTTTTGGGGTCCTCACTACAAGAAGGACATTGAGGTGCTGGAGCAGGTCCAGAGAAGGGCAATGGAGGTCTGGAACAAAAGCCTTCTGAGGACTGGCTGAGGGAGCTCAGGTTTTTTAGCCTGGAGAAAAAGAGGCTCAGGAGGGACCTCACTGTTCTCTCCAACCTGAAAGGAGGTTTTAGCCAGGTTGGGATTGGTGTCTTATCTCAGACAACCAGCAATAGAACAAGAGGAAATGGCCTCAAGTTGTGCCAAGGGAAGTTCAGGGAAAAGGGAAAAGATTCCTCACTTTAGAGGTTAGAGCGTTTAGAGGTTTAGAGCAGTTAAGCATTGGAACAGGCTCCCCAGGAAAGCAGTGGAATCACCATCCCTAGAAGTGTTCAAAAAATGTGTGAATGTGGCACTTTGAGATATGGAGTAGTGGGCATGGTGGTGCTCATTCAAAGATTGGACTTGATATTCTTGGAGGTCTTTTCCAAGTTCGGTGATTCTATGATTCCAGATTTTAACATCTCATGATATTTTATTTACAGATTAACCATTCTTTGTAAAACATGGGAAAGAAAAGTACCTGCATTACTCAAGCAGTTTTCAAAGCATTTTGCATTCACTACATGTAACATAGAGTAGTCTTTTCCTCATCCCATGGTGCCTGTCATCTGTGTGTCTCTCTGGAGAAGACAGGCAATGATTTACTAACACCTGTGCAATTGCAACGTCAAAATCCAGCTCCTGAAATACAAAGCTTAGCTGTGTGATATATGGCAAGACATCCAAAAATACATACATCACCACGACAAAATCTGCCTGGGACCAGTCCTTTATCAACTCAGGTATCAGGGTCCTTCATTAATGCAAACTACTACTGGCTGCTGAAGATTTTAATACCAATGTGTCTCCACTGTATAATGTTAACTAGCTATGAACTTCTTTATGTTCACAGGTATATCCTGAATTTTTATTTTCTTGAGGGGGGAGCTCAGGAGTAATAGAAAAGAATTCTTCAGTTAAATAAAACAAGAAACTGAATCAGCTGTAAAAGATTCACACGTACTGATCTGTGGGCAGAAGAACTGTAATTTATTAACATGATATTTGACATATGATATCCTGAAAATTCTTTTAAGTTGAAACGGCCCACAACATAACTGAAAGTTAAGCAACATAAAATCTATTTATTGGAACAAGTTCTTGGTCAGTCTGGCAATGTTATGAAAGGGTGATAAGATGATTCATGCATCCCACTACAAAATTCCTTAAATTTCTGTAGGAGTAACAGCCAAGGCATTAACTGATTCTGTTAAACTTCTTTCCTACTCTGCCTGTTCCTCCGAGCATTACCTGTAGGGACTTAAGATTCATAGTCAACATTTTTCAGTAATGTCCTTGAAATGAAAAATGATCTTTGGCAAGCATGCAAAAAGACAAACACAAGCCATTGGCACTTATAGCTTTTCATATCGCTACGCAGTTATATAGTAAGCATTTTCACTGCTGTTCCTACAATCTGTTCCAAGAATCTCAGGAATTTGCAGAGTGGGTTGTTGGGTTTTTCCTACAGTCAGGAATCTGAGGAATCAATTCTTATTCCCTGGGCACCTAATAATCCTTGACATTCTCAATTAACAACAGGAACAATAGCTGACGTTACAATATTTATGATGATCCGAGATTTTTTTTCAACTCCTTCCCTAAGCTGTTTCTTTGCCTTTTAACCCATCTCCCACCAATTACTACATAAGGTGGGACTCTGCTATCATCTACATGTGGAGGTATTAAGGATAATTACCTTTCTATGTGTTTTGTGCTAGGCAGGTGAAACCCAAGGGAGAGGCAGGAGAACTGAACTGTTGTGCATTCTGTTTGTCAGCAAATGGCTCAAAGTCAGCCAGCTCCCTGAACAGACACAGACCTTGGGGACATCTAGGCTTGTTGCTGGGAGAAGAGATAGATAGCACTTAGGGGTACAAATCATAAAGATCTGTGAGAAATTAGACTTACCCTACTTATTCGGTACCTCTTGGAAAAACTCATCCTAACTCTGTGTTTTAGTAAAGGTTTGGTGTATCTGCCAGATAAGATTTTTGCCTCTTCTTTTTTTCATTTTTATGTTCACATTTAGTATTTGGAGGCCTCTTGCAAAGCAAAATCTTCCTTCATCTTGCAGATCTACATAGTAGTAAATCTGAATTTTATATTGTCATGTCTAGTTTTCTTTCAGTGGCATTTCTCTCAGCTTTCTCATTATTATTAGGTTACCTCTACAAGGAAAGCCTGTGCTGGAACTGGCAGATTTTACTGCATGTCTAAAAGTCTGCCTGAGAGTTGTTATTCACTGTCAGTCCTCAGAACTTTCCAGTTTTCCTGCATTGCAAACTTTGATTTTTATCTCAGAAGTCAGCATTCAGTAGCTTTGACAGCTTCATGACTTTTGAATACAATTTAATTAACCATACTTTTCTTTGTCATATTCAAAATAAAGCTCCTCCTCCTCCCACTAGCTTGCACCCCCCAACCTCCCCAAATTTTGCTTTGATTTGTGCAGGTATTCATTACTATAGATCAGTTCTTTGTTTATTCTCTTCAGAAGCAATTATGTGTATAAATCATATTGAATTGCCCGGTATCTTATCTAAATGTTCCTTCCAAGTGGAACGAAATACTGCTTCTCATTTGGTTACATTTTTCTTCTCCTGCATGGTTACTTTATATGACAGCAGATACTTCTTTCTCTGTGCTACTGGGATAATCACTCACTCTTCTATTAGTAAAATGCCCATCTTAAATTCTTTCCTAAAGTGCTGACACTGTGCTCCAAATCTCTGCTTTCTTCCAACCATCCTTGTACAGTTCCAGCTTATGCTAAAAAAAAAACCTGTGTAAGTTCCAGTGTAAAATTCTGTTAATTTTGAAATTATAAAAGCAGCATGCTTCACTACATAAGTTTCATACCCATCGATATTTCTTTCATGTAGTATTGATCTGTTTATCACCCTACACAAGAAATCCATATTTCCTCCCTTATTTATATTCTACAGAAAATTCTTGTCCCTGTAGCTTCAGGATCAGATGTACAATTTTAGCTGGTAGTAAACAGAAAAGTTTCTACAATGTGAGCAAATCTGGAACTCTTGCTGGCTTGATAGGTACACTTCAAACACCCTTACTGGAACCAGTTCTAACTAATTCATTTTTAAATTTGAGGTATTTTCTGCCACAGCAAAGGAGATCTCAGGGAATATACAAGTAACTGTTTTTGAGGACACTCAGGTCTGTATTTCTGCCTGTGCTGAAAATTAACCTGTCAGGAGCAGATCCTTTGCATTTGCTGTTTGCCTGTGTTAAGTAAATCTTACATTTGATTCTCAATATCAACAAAGCTCCTAGTACAGTATGTGATGACTCTGTTCTATAAAAGGAAATGACAAATTAATTTATTAAATGTGCTTTTGAAAATATAGTTAATAAGATGGGTCAGGTAAGTCATCTCACCCAGTAGCCTATGGGAGGGCAAACACATATTCTTAGCAGGAAAAAAAAAAATGTGAAGAAAGAGTTGTTCAGCACTTCCATCACTGGTTTAAACACCATGTGAGATTGTTACTTTTGCTAAGATCACATAAAACCCTGTACAGACAAACCTGTTTAAATATTTCTGTTGTGAGAGGATTTTTTATTTTCACAAGCAGAAGTTTTGAGTACCAGAGAGTTTAATTGCTGACCAACTACACAGATTTTTTTAAGCTACTTTGGTTCCCTGGATTCTATGGGCACCTGAGTGACTATCCTTGAACGGAGGTGATTCAAAACAGCTTCTGTGGTGCTCTCCTTCTGCTGGGAAGCAACTCAGTAACAAAGATGTCAAGGCTAGCTGCAGGACAGGCAGGGCAGAAAGTGAGCAGACGTACAAAATTAACAGAGAAATTAAAGATTTCTTTTATCAGCAGTGCTCCATTATTTTTCCTTCACAGCAAGCAAAGATCAGCTGGCAGACCTAAGTGAAGAGATGCTGCTACAGGCAGCCCCTGATACAGTCAGCCCTAGATCTATATCTGTAACACCAGTCTCTGTCCCACCTTTTTCTTAAGATCAGAAATGTATTACAACATTTAATGAGCCATTTGCAACAGCTGAAAACACACAGGTGTTATTGCCCCTTGGTTAACTTGTCTGGATAAACCCTTACTAAACAGCCAAGTTGACGCCCAAGGTTTAACATCTGCAAACCAGATTACAAGTATAATTAATTCCAACATGGATTAAGGCAGAGATTATTCTGAATGAGGTACAGGCTTGTACTCAGTAGCATCTAAAGAAACGGAAACTTCTTATGTAGAGACTCAATCTCATTATTCAGACACATACAAGAAATCAAAGAGACTTTTATAATATCTTTCACTTTACCTTTGCTGTTTTCTTTTTCCTTGGGTACATTAAAAAAATAGCTACAGGCAGCTGGCTGCACTATTTGATGATAATTTAAACCTCAATTTTCTGGTAGAACACCAATTCTTTGGTTCTGTAAAATCCAAAATATTTGGAGCAGTCTTTGAGAACTAACTCTTACTCTGTAATTCCATGGAGAATCTAATGTGAATATCATTTTCTGCTGTGTTTGCAGCCTATTCAAAGTTATCTTGTTCTAATGCAAAAAAGTCTTAAGCAGAACTGAAACTTACTGGTCTGTTTTCAGTATGTATGCACCAAAACGAGTGATAAGCCAAAAACTGTTAATGATGAGAAATAATTTTCATTCTTTCAGTAGTAGATGGAAACTTTAACATTTTATTATGATCTTTTATTGTGATGTCATCCTCTCAAAATAAAATAATAGCTTAATTAAGGAAGAAAATGTTTCCATAAATATTTGCAGAAAAAATTAAATGGCCCCATATTTCTGTGTGAGCATGAAGAAGAAGAAGTGGATCAGTACCATTTTGTTAAATTGCTACATGGTGGAGGAAAAGGAAAGGGGATGGTGTCCACTGTAATGCATGCATTTATATCAAACCTCTTGTATAAATAATGCTTGTAAAAGAATTTGTTGAACCAGATCCTTGTAGAGCTGGGGCTTAAGTCCTTGGTGGAAGTAAATAAACTCATTTGATGTGAGAGGAGTGTTTGACGAGTACGGAAAGAATAAAAGAGCTTTTTGAGTAATCAGGGTTTCAGTAATCAGCTTACAGGAAACAAATGTCAACTTGCTAGAGGTCACTTCACCTTCATACGACAGGCATTCATCGTGGAGGTGTCACAGCCTAAGCTGTGCACAGTGACTGCTGTAGAGGAACAGAGGGTTCTTTCCATTAACCACAACTCCAATTGACAATGCAGAGCTTTGCAGCAGATAGCAAACAGAGGTGGTTTTCATCTAACAAGGTATCCAAAGGTTTTGTGAGAAATCAGTTAGAGCTTGGAATTGGGAATAAAACATAAATGAAAGTAAACCTCCACATCATTAACATAACAGAACTGGTGATGAATTTATCATTACAGAATTGGTGATGAGATCTCCGGAAGTCCAGTGTAGAAGTTTTGTTGATGCAGCTCCTTGTTTCACCAAATATTGAAAACTCTGTTATCTTATGGTCACTGTACCTCAAACAGGCCCCAACCACCACATTTGCCAGCCCTTCCCTGCTTGGGAACAGGAGGTCTGTAACATGATATCGCATGGACTTCCCATTTCCTCCAAAGGGCAGAGAAGCATCTGGGAGATTCCTGCCTCATCACGTCAAAACAGCATCTACAAATCTTGAAATAAGTACTGAAGTCTTCTGAATTGTCCCTGCCACCTTGGTGTTGAGAAGGTGTCCAATGTCTTCTGAGTTCCCAGGCAAGATAACGGCATAAGGAAATTTTGACCAAGTATCTCCCAGTTCCCTAAAATTATTCTGGATGCTCCTACTTGAATCTCAGATTGGTGCACGCAGTTTCACTGAATATGCCTGCCCAGATCTCCCCCAGATTCTCTTTGGCCCTTGGGATGGGAAGTCACCACATCAGTCTTACTCAGCTTTTGCACTGATCTGGAGCGACCACCGGCAGGAGCATGAAATAGGTTTGTTCTCCAAGATCTGTTAAGCTTCTGGCCTCTGCCAGAGGCTGACATATGACTTATTAATACTAACTTTGATGATGAATTTAAATTTAGAATTTGGGCAGTGACTTCTCTGAGTACTGGGGCGTGAACATTTAACAGAAATTCACCTGTCCTTTCTCTCTTGCATTTTTCTGTCAATATGGTTTCTCTGGCCCACTCAGAGAAAGTGAAGTGATTTGCCATAGCCTGTAATTATTGGAGGAAGAGCAGGAAGCATTTTGAAACCTCAAAAACTTACAGGAACAATTTAAATCATCAACAGGTTCAGTTATGCCCCAGCATATGCAGCTGAAAACACAGAAACTTTCTGTGACGTGCCATCATTATCCTCCTCTGATTGTGGTATAAAATTGTGCACAATGGCAAGAAAAGCAAAGAGCCCAAACCAACTGACTGCTGTGATAAGAGAGAAAATCCTGAAGTGAGCAGGACTGTGGTGGGATTGTGACATTTTAATGATAGTTTAGAAATACAAAAATGTCTGAAGTGGAGATAGTCAGTCATCTATTCATTCTCTTTCTGTGTGAATATCAGTCACCTGACGGAAGCATAAGGTATAATTTATCCTCTAGACTTTCAGTTTTGTAGAAGGAGATTTAAGAAATTATTTTAAACCAAATACTTTTGTCTGAAAATAATATAGTGTGTTTTAGTTTTGCTTCTACAAAGTTCTGTGTATAATCAGTTATAGCAACACTTTGCACTTGGCCCTGCTTTCTTCTTATTTTTCCTCTATGCTCACAGTACTTGAACTATACTTAACGACGGATAAACCCCCAAAATAATCTCTTCCTAAGTTTTTTAGGATTTTTCCAGTAAATCTCATGATGAAAGGCTAGAAATGCTGCCAGTCTGACATAAAACCGTTATAATAGGCTGTTCAATACAAAATTATAGCTTTCAGTCTAAATTAGTAACTATTGTTTTGCAACTGAAAGTGATGGCACTATGAAGGTAGATTAAGGTGGGGAGAGAGAGGGAGTGCTTGAGTATAGGTGAGGAAGGTTTAGGATGGAGAGAGAGATCACAGCTGTACCAAGGAAGTAAGTTCTGTTAAAAATGTGATGTTTCAGTCAGTGCAGCCTCTAGGCTGCCTTCAGGACTCATTAAAAACAGTTTCCATCACTTCCACTAGGGCTTTGGGAAGCTAAGAACTTTGAAAAGCTTTTTAAAAATATATCTTATATCCAGGCAAAATGTAGTTTTGAGAAAGCAGTGGAAGAAGTGTAGAGAGAGTATTCCACCAGAGTGTCAAAGAAGGAAATGAAATATGTATGTTTGGGTTTTGGGGAGAACTGTAGTATAAAAAGCCTATTTGTGGAACACTGTATTTGCCTTACATCCAATCACACCACAAGAGTTCTTGGTTTAGTTCAGGAAACAAAAAGTTTTGAAATAGCTATTTGCTTGATATAGTTGCATAAAATAGTAAAACTGAGATAACAGTATCCAGTCTGTCATTATTAGAAGGCATCAGACAACTGGCACTAAGCCTGCAAATAGTGAGCATCTGGTCAGGCCAAAGTGGGCTGGCTTCTGCCTTTGAGAGGAAATAACCCTTTGGATCACATTCATCCCGGCCCATGCCGAAGGGATGCTGCAAACAGCAGTTATACACCAAGATCTACAGTCAGGATGAGATGTCCACTTCACTTCCAGCATTCCTCATGGAATCATAGAATGGTTTGGGTTGGAAGGAACCTTAAAGATCCTTTAGTTCCCATCTTTTTCAGTGTCTCACCACCCTCACAGTAAAGAATTTCTTTTTAATATCTAATCTAAACCTACTCCTTTTCAGTTTAATACCATTATCTCCTGTGCTATCCTTAGACTCCCCAATAAGCAATCCCTCCCTATCCTTGCAGGCCCACTTTAGGGGTTTCTGTATGGCTTTCCTGAAGTCTTCTCTTCTCCAGGATGAAGAATCCCAAATCTCTCTGCTAGTCTTCATAGCAGAGATGCTTCAGCCCTCTTCATTTTTGGGACCCCCATTTGAACCCACCCCAACAGGTCCATATTCTTGTTATGCTGGGGACCACAGAGCTGGGCATAGTGCTCAGGTGGTATCTCATGAGAGCAGAGACAAGGGAGAGAATTCTCTCCCTTACCCTGCTGGCCAGGCTGCTTTTGGTGCAGCCCAGGATACGGTTGGTTTTCTGGGCTGTGAGTGTTCATTTCTGGCTCATGAGGAGCTTCTCATCCACCAAACCCCATGGTTCTTCTCCTCAAGGCTGCTCTCAATCCATTCTTTTCCCTTGGACAAACCTGGACTAGGGACTGCTGCATTACAAGGTCCATGCAGGACCTTGCACTGTTGAACTTCATGAGGTTCACACAGACCCATCTCTCAAGCCTGCCAAGGTTCCTCTGGAAGTTATCCCTTCCCTGCAGAGTGTCAATCACAGCACACAGCCTGGTGCTGTCAGCAGCCTTGCTGAGGGTGTGCTCAGTCCCACTGTCCATGTCACTGACACAGGTGTTCAACAGCTCCAGTCCCAATGCCAACCCCTGGGGAACACATCAAACAGATCTCATTCCAAACAATCTTAAAAAATAAGAACCAAGGCAGTGGCTCCCAAGCCAAAATGGCATCAGATTCACAGTCTGAAGACTTATCTAACAAGTTTGATATGTGCTTGGACTTTAGTTGTCTGCAGGTGAGCCACATAGTTGGAGTTCTGAGACTTCAGAGTGTCTCAGTTCCACAGGTTCTCCCATCATAATGGCCTCGGTGTACATGGTTACTCTTGCAGTAGATCCAGTGTGAGAAATAGTGAGGTTTTTATGGACATGGCTCCCAGGTTTGAACAGACCAGAAGGGAGTAAGTATATATTTGGGTTTGACTTTGAGGGATAAGCTCTAGAGTTTGAAAATACTATAGCCAGAGACATGTACAGTTTCATTAGAATGGAGGAGCTAAAGCGCTGAGAAGTCCCTTCTAACCAGTGCCTGCCTGTACAACTCAGTGTACCAGGCAGTGGCCAGTGGCTTCCTGAGCTGACAAGTCATTCAAAAATTAATTGAAGTTTAACAGAACAGTAAGCATGACTGTCACTGATTACATGTCCCAGAAGAAATACCATCACTATGTTCCATAGTCTTTTGAGGTCTGCCTTCAGTTCTACTCCACTGTGTCATGCTGTTATCAACTTTTCCTCAAATCACTCTCTCCTCTTCCAAATTTTCCTATGTTCTCTTGCTAGAGCTAATTCTGCAAATAATACATTGCAGAAGTAATAAATTTATTGTAAAGAACTTAAATAAAAGGCCTCTTTCCACACCCAGTAAGGTTAGAAGAAGAGCAATCATGGCTTCAAATATTCATATTTTGTTGCCCTTTGCCTTGATGAAACATAGAAGTTATCTTCTTTATAGGATATGAATGAGAACAGATACCTTTGTATGCCAGAGAGAGTTAATGAATTATACTTCTGCCTTCAGCAGCTGAAAAACAAAATAACCAAAACAATACTGAGATTTTGGTTGGAAGACAATGCAGTCCAGGGTTTTTCAGTTTATCATGGGGATTTAGCAGACTCAGGCTAAGATGAGCACTGGTAGCTTCTCAAGTGTTTTACTAACACCAGTTTGCTCTGGTGCACTGTTGACAATATGCCAGTTATTAGATATAACTACCTTTCTGTAAGGGTCTGGGATCATATTTGCATTTCACTGGCTCACTAAAAAAGATCCTTACTTAAGAAGTGGCTCCAGTGACCTGGTGTGAGGGAGCAGAGGAGAGCTGCCCTGCGAGGCAGGGTGAGCTGGGAGCCGAGGGTGACAGCAGGGCAATGCCCTCACCAACAAGGGTGAAGTCCCACCCTGCCTGAGCAGGTCTGGTGACACTACACAGGGTCAGAGGACAATCCAGTGCTTGCCAGACAAGTCTTCAGGGATGTAACAGATCAAAGGCAACCCAGACACCGAGATCAGGGGATCTGGCTCAGGAAGGAACACGGCCAGACTACAAAACAGCAACATAGCTCAGGCAGGACTGTGGAAGGACTTGAGCCTAAGAGGATGCCTCCAGGGAGGCTCCGGGAAGCCCAGTCTGACAGGGCTCCTTGCACAGCAGCCTCACTCCTGGTTAGAGGTGCAGGAATCAGTGCTGACCATGGCACAGACAGCCAGAGTCCTCACAGCGTGGAGACTGTGCCCAGGGCTCTGACAACTGAAACTCAGGAGGGCTGATAGAGAGGGGCTGCTTATCTACAAGTCTTGCAAGTATGTTTAATAGAGGTCGAAATTGTTTCGAGTGCCTCATTCACATTAAACCAGATTTATCAGTTAAACTTGCATTGACAAATTTACAATAACAGTATATCCCTAAGTGATTCACTTTGATGGGAGTGTTTTTTTAATCACAGAAAAAAAGTTGTGGCGGTAGATCTTTTAGCCAGATGCTTATGAGTCATACCTGAGGTAATTCATAATCCAGACAGTGATAGCTGAAAATAGTGGTGCTACAGGACTTGTAGATTCAGTTAAAGTAACAATACTCGCCGGGTTCCACATTTGCACAATTAACTGTCTGTTTTCTGATACCTTAAAGCCATATGCTTCATTTCCTCCAGCTACACAGGACAGGCAGCAGTTACACACAAGGGCTGGAAGTGCCGAGACATGCTCCTATAGGAGAGAAGGCATGGCTGCAGCCCATCTTTCTTCTCCCATGGAAATCCTGTCTTAAAGCCCCCAACATCTGCAAGCACAAACTGAGATGTTCAGCTGGTTGAACAAAGAGCACACACTACCAAACAGAAACTTGTCTCCTCTCAGGAAGCAGAGATGGGCTGGACCATGCTGAATTCAAAGAAGATATTCTCATAATTCTTGCTTATGTTTCTCTATTAGGTCTCTTTGCATTGTAAGATGTAGTGAGCGACTAATTCTGACAACAGAATATTATGTCCCTCATAGTTATGATTTAGAAAACTAATTATTAAATATTTCAGAAGGAATCTTGACTGATAGTCAAAGTAAAATATTTTCTTTTTTATTAAACTTGGGAGGAGTAATTTAGTCATCCTTGCAACTGAAAATTTGAACCTATGCTTGTTTCGATTAATTCTGATATAGGCTTTATTTTCTTTTTTTTTGTTAATGCCTAAAGCATGTTCCCCTTCTATTGTTTGTAGTATGACTGATGTATTCAAATGCAAATAACATGGAAGTAAATATTTCATATGTCACCGAAACAGAACCTAAAGTGTAATTTAAGTTAAGAAACTTATGAGAGTTGTCTAGGAATTCTCAGAGCTCATCAAAAACCCTGAAATATCAACACAATTTTGAAAGAATAATAGTTTAATAACACAAGTTACGTTATAAAAAAATAAACCTTACAACAGGAGAAATATTATGTAATAATGTAATAATGTCCATAAATGTAAAAAGGCTGCTCTAAAATTCTTTTAAATTAAACATGAGAATCTAACAAAGATAAGTCTGATCAACTTAGTTACTTCTACAAAAATTGCATTGAAATTTTTTTATTGGCTCATGCCATCTACTGCATGGTGTAGGGAATGCAGCATAGCAAAGCGTATTTGCTGACAGTTCCATGTAACAGATATAATCCCAAATTTCTAACACTTTCAAAGCTTAAATATCCTGCATGACATGTTTTCCTCACCTCCTTGTATTCAGAAAATCATTTTCCAGCGTATCCTTCGTTCAGTGCATCAGAGTCGCTCTGGTACTCTGATACGAGGTGCAGCTGAGTGAAACCGTGTAAGGGCTGACAAAGGGTAAAAAACTGCCCACAGCCTGTAAGGCTGCACAAGTCCTGGGGAGAACAGCAGTCACCTTGGATTATGCTGATGGATTAAAGCTTTGCAGACTGATTGCACCTGATCTGCACCCCACTGTGATTCGTGGTGAAGTCTGGACAAAGCTGTCCTGAAGGCAGAACATAGAGAGCCTTTGGTGTAGCGAGGCTGCTAACAGCCACGTCTCTTCTTTTTGGTACTGAAGACAGAGAGCACACAGGTGGAGTCTGCTTCTTTTGTTCAGCAAGCTGATGAGGTTTAATTTCAGAAAAATTGCTCAAAGCAAGCTTCATGTTGCATGCTATGAGTCTTAAAAATGTATCAGCTACTAAGGGAAGCACCTGTAAGATCACTTAACACTGCTTAGTTCAGAAACCACTGTCCCAGTGAATTTTATTTTTAGTAAAGAAGGCAACATCTGAGTACTATTTAGACTCACACTAGTTTTAAAAAAGGGTGTTTGCCTTAGGCAACCAGGATTCATTTTAACAACTTTTTGTAATCTGGTTAATGGGGATCCAGCCTAAATATGCTACCCCTCAGGAGCTTTTCATATCCCTGTGGACAGCTATTCTGTAACTGTCCTTATGTGACCCCTGCCCATCTTCAGCCAGCTTTAATTGATGGTTATTGTGAAAGTCAGAGGGTGGCTTCCAAGGCTGGTAGGCTGACAACCACCCAAAGCAGGAAGATGACAGGACACTGTGTCCAGGGAAATGCACAGAGTGATCCATGTATCTCCTGTGTTCAGGAGGCTCTGTCTGTCAGGGCTGCAGGGCTGTGGGCAGCAGCAGCAATAGCCCCAATGGCTCTGGCCAGCTCCACCTGGGCCTGCAGCCCTGCAGGGCTGGGGTCTGCATTTAAATTCTGCCCTGGCCCGGGCTGTGTCATGGCCATGTCAATTCCCAGCTTGCCATAGCTGTGCCAGTGGGCACTGTGGTGCCAGGTCCAGCTTGGGCAGGTTTCCAGCCCAGCTTTGGGCCCATATTGTCAGAGTTCTCCTGATGCCCTGGGCTCCCAGACAGACTGCCCCTGCCCCTCTCCCTGGCTGTTCTGCCTGGCCATGGTGGCCTTGGGCTGCTGGTGCCTCTGAGCCTTGTGTCCCTTGGGGACCGAGCAGCTCTGGCCACCCTCTGGGTCATGCACAAAGTGCACAAGTCCTCTGAAAACGCTGTGCCAAATCCCCACTGCCCCTTCCAGACAGGGAATGAGGGAAATCAGCATCTCCTTTTGAAGTTCAAATAAAGAAATAAAGCTCGAGTTGCCTTCCAATCCAAACCATTCTGTGATTTTTCCTTCATTTTACAGCTTGATTTCTTCAATTCAGAGATCAGAAAATTCTCCCCTAATCTTTTGGTTTTTGTTTTGTCTTACATTGCACTAAATATGATGGAAATATTCAGTGATGCCTTTTGGCATCAGTTGTTCTGCTGCAAGCTCCTCCTGTAAGTCTGTGGGTGAAATTTTAATATATTTTGACTGACTGCATCCCCTAAAGAACCAATTCCGTGAAAAAGTGGATACAGATGCTACAAAAAAGCTACAGATGTGGTTCTTCCAGGGTTGAGACTAGACTCTGTTGAAGGCTCCATTTTTTGCCCTGGCTCTGGCAAAATGAGATTCCTATGTGCATAGGACAGAAAAGGACTTAAAGTCCATCAAGTTTTTGCTCATGGCCTTGTCAGAAAATCCAAAGAACAAACTACAGTTCTCTCAAGAGTAAGACAAAAATATTAGAATTTCTTATGTCCTAGTTTCCTCTATATTTTGATCACCATGAAACAGCATTTCAGAATAAATTTTAGATAGTAGGTTAACAGCAGACTTTTGTTAATTAAATGAGTTACTAAGTGATAAATTCAATTCTGAATAATTTCTAACATCCAAACTTGCAAGACCCTTTCCAGGTTAAAGTTTCCTAGATTAATTTTTAGTAATTATAGGCTCCCTTTTCCTGTTCTTAAAATGTCAGCATTTCAAGCATTTAATCACACTCTAAATTCTGTAAATTCTGTAGCTGCTCGAAACTAATAGCAATTCAAGAAGCATTTTTGAAACTTGTCTTAAGACCTATTGACTAACTTTATTTAATTGGGAAGTGGTCACTACTAGAAAAATCAATTTAAAACCCACCAGTATGATAAAAATTGTAATATAACTCAAAAGTCAGCTGCTGCTTTGTTTTGTTGGATGAAATTCAAATATGGACAATGTTTGTTAATCACTATTAAAAGAGTAAATAGTTGTTAATGCTGCAATAATAGAGTACAACGTCCGTGCAGATCTGTCTGCATGAAAGTTGTGCTTCTAATGATGGAAGTGTTTTGAAACAGGTCAAGCCTCGTATATTTGCAACCCAAAGAACTGGAGGGCTGAAAAGAAAAAACACAGAAAACACAAGTTGAAAGTCAGAGGTAGTTCATGGTATTTGCCTGCAGTTCAAGAAGTAATCTGGTTGCTTTGGGATTTCTATATGGTTCTGGAGGTCAGTAAGGGCCATCAATTAAGCACAGAATATGCTTCACAATTCTACTCTCCTCTGCAACAAAGAACTCTAAAATGTGAGAGAGGTGCCAAGAAAATCCCTTGGCTTGCTATCTTTTCAGCAAATCGGTTGTTAAATCAGTAGCAGAAATAATGGGCCCTAGTGACCTACAGACCTGTGTCCCTAGATTTTCCTCATTTCTTCCACTGTGTCAGTAGCTCCAGATCGATTGCTCCCCCAGTTTCTACCTGCTTGGCTGGACAAAGGGCAGCATGATTTGCTGGGTTACACATTTGTGCCAACTCTCTGCTTGGGACCTCCAGGCTCTCTCCCTGGCCAGCTAACATCTCTTAAATGTGTCTCTCCTCACAACCACATGATCTTTGTTGCATGAGAAAACCAGATTCAAAAACCCAAAGCAGTCACTAAGTTGTAGGCTTCTATTTTAATTACTGCACTTTGGAATTTGGCGATGTTGTGTCAAATGGAGAAATGTTACTGGTCTTTGTCCCTTTCCAGTAACTGGTAGGGAAAGTCACCAAGCTGTTTTAGATTTGGACTATGTTGTGGGTAATTCCAATAAGGTAAGTCCTCATTTCTGTTCTTCATAACACTCACAATGTGTGATTTGAGAAACATTATTATGCTATCTTTTACGTAAATAGGATTTCCCCTTCAGAGTCACCCACAATTCTAAAAGACAAAGGAGGAGTGGCAATCCATCACCCTGATAATTCTCTTGAAAACCTTCCTTTTCTTTTACAGCATGCCATGCATCATCTGGTCACATTGTTTGATGAGAAATATTTATTAACATGTGTGAGGGATTACAACCATTTTATGTGTTTGCACAGGGCAGGAAGAAGGCACAGACTGTCAAAGTGTGAGAGAATCTTGGTCTTTCACTTATAATAGGATTTGAAATATTAGCATCTGACAGGTTTCTCCAATTTCCTTATATGAAGTAAAGATGGCTCATTTCAGATTTTTATGTTAAGATGTTTCTTAGGCTTTATCCCTAGGAGAGAACCACTGTGTAGGCACTGGAACAATAAACCATTTATATCAACTGCTCAAGGGTTCTTGAACTTTCCTTGATAATTTGAGATAGCTCATACCAAACTGACTTGTGTATGTTTAGGCAGAGATCTGTAAAAATAAAAGATGTGAAATATTTTTTCCTTACCCAGTACTGACTATTAATTTAGTGATTCAGAGCTGACCACCTTGTGTCTGTGTACCACGCTTTCCTTTCAAAATAGCTCACTTAAATATGCTTTTTGCTTACAACTTTTGTCTTCTTTCCTTTTTTAAATCTTTTCAGTATTTTATTAATGTCCCAGGGCTCTGTCAGTCTCCAATCACACTCCTACTTTCTATTGTTTCTCTCAGTCTACAATTGTACACCTGCATGGTGATAACAATTCTCTCACCAAAAGAAGCGCTGTATAGAGAATGTTTAAAGGGATACTACACATTTATTTTGTACAGCTGCTCTCCCTTCCTGTTTCATTTTTGACTCTGCCAGTCTTCCCTGATACTCATTTCTGGTACAGGTCTGTGTGTTTTATTAAAAAGAAAATACATCTCTATTTTCAGAGAACTTACTGAGTTACTCTTCACCGTCCAGAAGGAGAGAGCAGCAACAAAAGGAAATTACTGACCTGTTTTGTAGATCAAACACAGTAGTTTATGGCTTAACCACAGGGTCTTCTAAGGACTGATGTAGCAGCAAGAATTAAATTTGTATAGCCCAAGACAAGTTTATGTAGATGACTGAATCATATTTTAAGGGGTTAAGGACTTTGACTCCAAAAGCTTTTTGTACCAGAAGTATTGCCTTAAGCTTTATTTTTAACTTAGCATTCTTTTTCACTCAAAGCAAAAGAGGTTGCATGTCCCTTGTGCATCCTTCTTACTTTTCTGTGTTTGCTGATGGCAAGCATGGAAGTTTCTTTCTGCAGCTGATGACTCATAAAGTTGTTTCTTTGACTAGTCAGCCTTTGGCTTGAAATGCTCAAGAATCAAGCCAAACAGGAACTTCCTGTTTACACACCAAAAGTTTTTCCCTTTGTCTCTAACAAGCTGGTATTCCAATTGTCACAAGACTTTTCTCCCGTTTTATTTTTCCAGAAGTACATAATTCATCCTTCTAGATGCCCACAATTATACTATTTTTCCTCTTAAAAAAAGGATTTTTTCATTCTAATGAACTATATCAGATGGATAAAGTGATCATCTGTCTGCTTCCAAAATCTGAAATGTGATCTGTTCTGTCCATTATGATTTCATGATTCATTGGCCAAAGAATGGCAATTATAAGACACCACATGCTCATGATCTTTTACCTCTGCCAGAAGGACACCATTCTTTTGGACATGTTTCCACTTCTGGATGGAAAAGGCCAACAGCACTGCTCTGCAAGAATGACACTGTGTGTGTTTCATTGTGCATTACCAAGCAGTCATCAAAAGCAATGATGAACTTAACTCACAGTGTTTTCCCAACAATTTTAATCAGCTCGTCCTCTATTGCGGCATTATCCATTACCTATCCTAGTTTTCTGAAATCTACACAAGAGAGAAAAAGGGGACTAGCCATACATACCTGGAGGCAGAATACAAAGCTCTGTTTATCAAAGCGCACATGAAATGCAGCTCTGAAATATCTGAGAAAGAAACTTTCACCAAACTAATCCATTGGTTGAGCTGCCTTCTTTCTTTATAGTTCCTAGCCTTCTCTCAGGTTGGGGATTGTTATCACAGTTGGAAGCTGCTGGTTTCAGAAAGTAGGACAAAGAGGTAAAGTCCCTTTTCATGTTTACCCTCTCATGCTGTTTTTCACTTTCTTGCTTTATGATATATGGTGCTGTATCACTGATCAGCTGGACTTTTCTGTTAGATGGAATGAGAAAAACAACCAAAGAAAGCAACAGTAAGTAATACCTAATTTTCCAAGAAAGAATTACATTTCACTGGATTGGAAATCAAGAACCAGAAACATAACATACTGCACAAATCCTACTATAAGTCCATTTACAACTTTGGTAAAAGATTTCTTTGAAAACTCTTCCCTAAAGGACTTATTTCTTACAAAGAGGAATAAAAGGGGAAGATGGGAAAAGAGAAATAGAAGGAGACAATGTGAGATCTCAGAGTTACTCTTTATTAAACTTCATGTTGAAACCAAACTGAGAATTGGCAAAGCTTCCAGGAAAATTTAGCAAAGAAACAGCTTGCAGTAATCTACCAACCAGGGTTACTATGGCAATAGCAGTACACTGTGAAATTTAGTAGATATAATTTTCCATGATTCACTGTATATTTTTAGCTATTTTTCTTTTTGTTCTCTCAGGCTAATTTCCTTTCCGAAGAAAAGGAAGGACTGAATGGTTAGGTCATGCCCTCAGAGAAGATAGAAAGGTGTCAGATGATGCTTAAGTGAAGCTCTTGTGTTATAGCCTCAAATGATCAACTGTCCTAAGGAAATCTTGGGGTCTCAACTCCTACCCCATTCATCTTATCTTGAACCTTTAAGACTTATGTTCCCTGCTTCTTGACATCCTGCCATCCCTTGTTCACCTTAATTTACGTCTCTAATGATTCTTCCTGCTAGTTCAGTCTGAATCACATGAATAATTTTCTCCTCTTTTTTTTTCAGCTATTATCCAAAACTGTTATCTTCTAGAATACCACCTCTTTCCATTGTCACATGTTTTCTTCTCAGGGTCTCAAAAATCTCACATGTCCTCACAATACAATACACATCACCTGCTCGCCTGATGACCCATCCCATCCCTGAGCACCAGTCTGCAGGAGCCCAGACAACTCCCCTCACTTTATATACTGAGTATGATGTTCCATGGTGTGCAATCTTCCTTACTGCAGGTCAGCTGCTCTCTCCCCGCTTCTTGTGCAGCACCTTACCAACACAGCCTGGGAAACTGAACAGTCCTTGCCTTAGGGTAAGCACTACTCAACAACTAAAGCATCAGTGTGTTGTCAACATTGTTCTCATATGAAATCCAAAACACAGCACTGCACCAGCTACCAGGAAGAAAATTATCTCTACCCCAGCCAAAACCACAACACACCTTACATGTCAGTATCCAAGCACATTTAGGCAAATAGAAAACTACACAAAATCCCAGGCAATCACCAGAATGTGCTCATGCTATTATTACCTGACCTTCCTTACTCTTTACCTCTGACCAATTGGTAGCTGAATTCATTTTTGGATTGTCAGTCTGCATTGTCAAAAGGGCTCTGCAAAACCCCAGAAGAAAATATGTATGTCTCAAACACTGATAGCTGGATGACTGTGGAGCCAACCAAGGATCACCACCAATAATAGACAGGGATTGTTGGCAATAACCAGGGATTGTTGGTAATAACATGCTGTGGCTGGAGAAGGTGGCAGTGCAGAAGTAGGGTAGCAATTTTTGTGACCAAAGTCCTCATCCTTGTTCCTGGAGATAAGCACACCACAGTACATCACAAGCACAAGAATGAGGCTGAGAAGTTGGAATGGATTGTAGGGGCTGGTCAAGACCACCAAAGATTTCTGAAGCCCCCAGACCCATCTCCAGAAAGGTCTGAAAGAACGGACTGTGTATGATAGCTGATTTGAAGAGAAAGCAAGAAATCTGTCTTCAAGGTGGGAAAAACCTACCCATAAAATGGTAACCTCACCAAGCCTGGATGCACACTCCAGCATGCTGCACATCCCATCAGCTGGACTGATACTGGAACCAGGACTGATGATTCTTTCTTTCCCCTCCCTCCCTCCCTCCCTCCTCCTCCTTCTTCTTCTTCCTTCCTTCCTTCCTTCCTTCCTTCCTTCCTTCCTTCCTTCCTTCCTTCCTTCCTTCCTTCCTTCCTTCCTTCCTTCCTTCCTTCCTGCCTTCCTTCCTTCCTTCCTTCCTTCCTTCCTTCCTTCCTTCCTTCCTTCCTTCCTTCCTTCCTTCCTTCCTTCCTTCCTGCCTGCCTGCCTGCCTGCCTGCCTTCCTGCCTTCCTGCCTTCCTGCCTTCCTGCCTTCCTGCCTTCCTTCCTGCCTTCCTGCCTTCCTGCCTGCCTTCCTGCCTTCCTTCCTGCCTTCCTGCCTTCCTGCCTGCCTGCCTGCCTGCCTGCCTTCCTGCCTTCCTGCCTTCCTTCCTGCATTCCTTCCTCTCTCCCTTCCATCTTACTCCTTATCCAAAACCCAAAAGAAATCTTAGGTGCTCCCTTACCCTTAAGGGTGCAACATCACAGCCTCTAAGACTGGGACTGTGCCTGCTGTACTGCTGTATATGAACAGCTCTCTGGAGCTTCTATGAATTTTGCAAAGAGGGCATAACTAGAAGGAGAGGAAAGTTGCTGAAAAAGAACAATTCTTTAAGCCAATCAAGACTGCAGAGGCTTACAAGGATCTGTGCTGGACTCTAATAAAAGACCAGAACCTGGATACCCACCATTCTCAGCTCCTACATATTATAGTTTTAGCTGCTAATAATAGCATAAATAAATAGAAATAAACACATATTTTTTTTTTCTAGTAGTGATAAGGAATCACTACTAGAATTAAAAGTTAAAACCATACCAAAAATCATTTATTACTCTACAATATATTTGTGTACTCAAACTTCCTGCTGCAAGGTGTAGAAAAAGGCAGTGGTTTTATGTTTATGTGTATTCATGAGCATTTAAAAAGGCCACGGTGTGTTTTCTCAAGACATAGCTGATCAGTAGCTGGGGCTATGGTGCAGTGTTATATAATGTAATTTTATGACTTTGTAAGACGTCATTTTCCTTTCCAGTATTTATGGGTTTCCTTTTTTTCTCTGTTTAGAAAGCAGAGTATTTCAAAGAAATACTTGCTTCATAGGGTTTTTTTACACCATGTAGGACATACTAAATGCAATCCTAGTAAAAAATGTAGCAATTCTGATTGTCTTCTGTCACAGAGGATAGTAGACTAAAAATATCTTCATCTGTTCTGTGGCAACACCCTTGTCTTCCTGAAATGATGCATTTCTTTCTCTGAACATCCATGAACCCTCACAATATGGGCATGAGGAGATGTTGAAGGAAAAGCTTCTCAGTCCTAAGCAGCTCTCTGGATGCTTCCAGAATTTCCTGATTTCAGACAGGTGGTTAATGCACAGCAGCAGCAGTCCTGGGGTTCCTCTGTAGTACCAGCAGACCCTCAAGGTGCAGCAGACCCAGCTCAGGCAGTGCCTGCTGTGCTCCAGAGGGGCAGGCAGCACCCAGGGTGGGTGGGAGCTCTTGTGCAGCCCCCAGCTCGGCTGCCCTGCTGCAGGCACTGGGCCTTCTGCTGAGAGCCCAGCACCACCCCTGCAAATACATGGAGCCAGGAGTAAATTAAACAGTGTCTCGTCTGTGTCGTTACAGCTGGTGATGATTCTCAATGTCTGCTCAGTTTTGGAGAGATTTAGAACAATCACTGTAGAGTACTGCTGATGTCATTTCTGAACAACCTTTTCCATGCGTATGAGGTGCATCCCATTCTGCCAAATTAATGTCTGGCATCTCTTACAACCAAGACATTCAAGACTTCAATTTCCTACCATGCTATACGTTTTTCTGGCACAATCTTAACTTGTGTTTCCTCATTAAGGTGATTTGGACTGCTGCCTGTGGACTGTAAGTTCTTTTTTGGGTTTCATTGTAAAGATGTTCAAATTGTTCTATGGCTGAAATAATTAAGCCTCTTTATGTAAATGTTACAATTGCAATTAAATACCAATATTATATACCAATATCCTGTTCCTACAGTTATCACACAGCACTTTCTGCTACATGAAGCTAGGCAGAAATCCCCAGGTTTTACCAGAGGAAAACGTTCCAGAAATAAAAGAAAAAGTGAAATGTTCTAAAAAAGAAGGAGTCTGAACTGTTCTGCCTATTCTGCATGGCTTTCCAAATACAATAATGGTATGTATCATACTTAGCATCGCAGTTTCCAAACTGTATTCCCTGCATTATCCAGCAGATGGTGATAATGTATTACAAACTGTTCTCGGCTCAGTTTTAGTCAGAGGAAAGATGCCAGCTACAAGGTGTAGTCCTGACACATGCCAGGCATTTAAAAAAATTTCAGTTGTCCTCTTTAATTCTTCTCTTTCCTAAAATATGTGAGTCTGTGTGTCAGGATGAGTTGGGTTTTTTGAAAAATCTTTGTTACTAAAAGTTGACCTTTTCAAGTAGCAACATACCAATCTTTCATAACCCTCTGACATGCCAGTGTGTTTGATATATGTTTGACCATTTTCAGAAGTCCCTTGGCTATATTTACCACCTCTTTACTAATTTTCTGTGACATTCAGAATAAGGTTTTCTGTTGTATTGAGCATTTATTCCTGGTTTCAGACTGCAGTAAATAAGTGAAATCAAATCCTTGCACTAAAGAGACAAAATCTAGAAGGGGAAATATACCCTTCTTGTATATGAATGAGAAAGGCAGAACTGAGTTTCCACGAATCTTCTAGGATACTCAGTTTTCTAATCTAAAACCATATTTTAATTATAGACTATGAAAGAAAGCTTTATAATCACTTCTATTTTGCGATGTATCCTGATTTTCTTACTCAGTGAGACTTGCTCCTAATTTCCACAGAGGCATTTGGAATTACTTACAGAATGAAAATGCTACTAATCACATACATCAGAGCCCAAGATTTTTCAGAGTGAATGTGCCTGCATAGCATTTGTAGATATTGTTTACGTTTTGCTGCTAAAAGGAACACAGGGTATAAAGAACAGGTTTCCCAAGGTGGTTGCAGGGGGAAAAAAGCTGAATTTTCTTTGCTTGCTCAGTCTTAACCTCATTCTCTGAAGTGATGGGATTGTAGCCAGCCCTCTCCAGAAGCTAGGCACTACTGATTAGCAGACCAGCATTTACAGAGCTTCCAGCCATTGTATCCTGTTACCTGCCTGCTGAATTGCTGCACTATCAGGAGATGGGACAAGAGGACCACATCTCAACTCCTGAGGAGAAAATAAAAACTAGAAAAGAGGAAATTGAGCTGTCTTTCTTTGGCCTTTATTTCTTTTTCTGTGTCTTTTTTTTTTTTTTTTTTTTTAACTCTGCTCCTTTGGGAAAAGTATGGGCCCCTGAGGAGAAGGAAAAAGAACCATCTTGCTTCCTGCAGTGCAGAGGGCTGATGTCTGTCCTTTCCAGACTGTGAGTTTGAGACTAATTAGACCATTTGGCTTTTCTTATACTTTTTTCCCCCCAGGAGGGCTGAGTTATATGAGAAAGTTGAAGCTTCTTGTGTCACTCTACAGCAGGCTCAAGGACAGGCAAAACCCATTACTGATAATTGTATTGCAAGAGTTTGGCAGCATAGAGGAAATCTAAGAATAGGCGGCCCAACAGCCATCTGGGGCATGAAATAGACAGGATATCCAAGGTATAGGCCTTAGGGCTTGTGTGTCTTAGGCTAACAACTGGGGGAAAAGTTGGTACAAGAAAATCAGCACAAAACCCTTCATCAAAAGCTTATTTAGTCCTGTAAATCATAGGGGTATAATTGTGTGGTTCGTTGTTGTATAGTCAATTAAAGTGAAGGAAAACATGAAATCAGTGGGCGGGCAAGTAGAATAAAGACCACAGGAGTCATATGAGCTTTTTCTGTCTCCCTGGCATCAGTCACCAATAAACACACTCTCAGCACCATGGGCAAGGAGGAGAGGAGGAAGGAAGTGAGAGAGGAAAAGAGAAAGAATAATGCTTAGTGCAATAGCACTTCCTTTCCCTTGAAGAAGAACCACTTGCTTGGCCAGAAACCTGCCTGAAATCTGATTTTGTGATGTACAAGTCCTGAACTTCATATAAGTGTGGCAAAGATACTGTATTAATACTAGAGGTAAACCACTGAAGTACAGAATAAGTGTTGAAAACTTATCTCCAACAATCTAAGTAAAGTCCTACCACAACGTCCTGTTATCTAGAGAACTGGAGGGCTTAACAGAAGTATTTGGATTCTGCTATTCAGTGATTGCCCCTGTGAAGAAAGAGACATGAAAAACATATTATTGAAATCTGAAAGAAAGGGGAGTGAGAAAACACAGAGGGAGGTTGCCTTCAGTCATGAAACTGGGGAGAGAAATACTAAAGAACTGGATGTGTTTTCTTTTAATTTGAATTTTGATACACCTACACCCTGAAGAGGGGCAGACTTTTTGTATAATTGACGGGATTTTAACACAGAAGTACAGCTGGATGATGGGAAAGAAGCTGCTGGTTGCTGTAGCTTAGCTTGATAGAATTCATCAAGGATGACTTTGCTTCCTGTGACGAGTAGGCACAGGAGACATTTGATTGCTACTGTGGGGACTGTTTTTAATTCACTGGATACATTTGGGTTAAGAGGATGAGCTTAATGGGCCATCATATTAAAGTAATTTGGAACAATAATTTGAAGTATGAGAGGCGAAGCTAGGTTTAGAGTGGGTTGATAATCAGGAAGAAACGCTGTAGTCAGCCTCCATAAAGTTGCGATTGGAGGAGTATGCACAGCCTCGCATGTCCACTGCACTGTACGCATTAAGCTGGGTATTTTTTAGTTTAGTAGAACCATTTTGCCTTAAAATTATTCAGCTTTAGGGTATACAAACATGAATTTTTAGTCTGAAGACCTGGGTCTGGAGAAACCTTTAGATATGATCAAGGTGCGTCCTAAAAAGGTGGATAGTGGTAAATGAAATTAATTTCCAAACAATCAGCAAAAGTGCAGCTGTCCAAGAGGTGTTCTCTAGAATGGCCATCATGTGAAAAGATTTTCTTTCAAGGTATTAGCTATTTCTTTAGGAGAAACTGAATTTTTACTGAGAAAAAGGTTTACAAGGCTTACATTCAATACTAAATACTTAGCATTCTGAAGGAATACCAGGTTCTTTGTCACTTTGAACAGTGCACAATAAAAGTACAAAAACCTTAATTTAAATTCTTAAAAATATTTATTTTATTATTTTGTTAATTTTGTAAATATTTAAAAATACTTGCTTTTGTATGCAATCTCTGCATGCCTAAATAAATGTACAATGTAGCAAATTGCACAGCTAATAATTCAAGACTGCATGATTCAGTTGTGAGATCTCAGGGGGATTGGAGCACACTGGGTAAGAAGTTACACATTAGAATGTGAACATTTGGGATCTCAAGAAGAACTGTGCATTTTCTAAACAGCTTGATGCAAGGAAAGAATATTTACAAAGTTACTAACCACCAAATAGTAGAAATCTGATCAAATTTACTTTTCCTAAAGAGAAGCAGGGAGTGGGGGCAGAGTTGCAAAGAAAGTAGGGCATGATGTCCAGTTATGTATGGTATTTAAAAGGAAATGGAATACATAGAAGGTTTGTACATCAATATTTATGCTACAAATAGTAACAAGGAAAGAAAATTACTCACATATTATAATGAATTGAAGGTGTGTTAGGTTCAAACTATAAATGCAATTAGCAACATGGATATCAGGAAATTATTTTTATTCAAACAGCAAAGCTCATTGTTTGCAGACAAAGGACCTGGCACAGATGGAAAGACAAAAGCACCTTCTTCTGCCTGTTGAGTTCTATATGTATAACTCAACACAGATGACAGCTGGGTAGGAAATTTTTTGAAGGAAAAATACTTTTTGAGTGATAAAACCAATTTGGAGCCATCTTCCATAGCACCTGTCTCAAGAGTGACAGAGAAGGCGGTTTCCAAATGCAGAACTTGTCTTCAAAGTATATGCTGTTCATTTCTTTTTTTTCTTTTTTTTTTTATGAGTTGAGGACACTGCTGCTCTCTGATCACTGACTCTTTTCAGAAACATACAAGTAGTAAAAGGTTTGGACTTTGTTATGAAGATCTGGGCTTCAATCAAAGTTAGCTTTAATGGAGAATGAAAATAGGAGCTGCTATTTTCCAGCACTGTTTGAAACAAAAAATAGTGAAGAAATCATCACTCAAGAAATGAGACTTTATGGCTGTGTTCTGTTGAGTGGGCAGGGTAGTGTAGATGGGTGATTTATTGCAGACACTTCTGTTGTGTCATAATTCACTCAAAATAATGTGACTTATCACACATGCAGACTGGTAGCTTATTTCAACAGACACAGTTAAGTGCTAAATTGAGAACCATGGAAGTGAAAAAGGCTATCTTGAAGAGCTGTGGTGTTTATATATGATTATTGGCCTGTGCTCAGATTTAGAGAAAGGGGGATTTTACTGACACTTAAGACAGCTGAAGGAGCTACCTCAGCACAGCCGGGTTTGTATAAGCCCTGTGAAGAGACGTAACACGGTGTTTGTAGCAGGCTGTGTATGTGCTTGAGGATGCTGGTTGACAAACATTTCTTCTACTGCCTTAGGCTGTCCTTGCCCATGTCCACTATCTGACTGAAGCCAGGGCAATAGTTTGTGGAAATGCACAATGAACAGGACCAGGAACCTCATCCAGGTGATGAATTGTTTTTTTGGTTTTTTTTTTCTTCAACTATTTTTTGGACATATCCATTTCCTAATGAAGATTACCACATGGCAGTCTATCTACTCATTCAGAAACATTTAAGAACACAATTGGAGGGCAAGAAAAAAATGCAGAAGGTTAGAAGTTACTGCTCAGACCAGTGCTGTTTACATTTGTTCAGATATATTCACAGAGATTCAGAATTTCCAAGCATGTTGTTATTGGTAAAAATAGCTTGGCAACGTGTTTGTTCCATAATTTCAAGTAATAAGGAGAGTTCTTAAATCCCAAGGATGCCTTAAAGGGAGCTGATAGTAACAAAAACGTGTCAATTTGCAGAATTTTAAAAATGTGAAAACTCAAATGCTCATAGAAATGAGGAATATGCTGGAATTCTAAGAATATGCACATTTTCAAATTGAAGCATTGAAGAACTTAGTTACTGAAAAGATTGATCAACCCTGTAAAGATTTTCTCAGCTTCTTTGACACATGTTCTGATTAGTATCTTGGAGTGAAAATGAAGGTTTAATATTCAGATTTTTAGGAACACAGGTCAGAGATGAAAAGCAATTTTTGCTGTTGTGGGTAAATGCCCACATAATTCAGAATTTAATTCAAGGGACATGCAGGAAAACCAGAGATACATAGATATAGATACACACTGTGGAAAGAAAGACATCAAAATGGTTTTATTATTAGCCTAAACTAGAGAATTATATTGTCTTCATTTGGATATGAAAGATAGTTTTGTAAAAAAAAAAAAAAGTGCCTTTTTATAGGCAAATTTTATTCTCACTAAAAAAACTTTGAACTTAGCTATCAGTGGATTCCATTTTAGTTAAAATATTTATGCATAAAGGAAATAATTGCTTCTCTGCTTATGTAGCTACCATCTACAAATTTTAGGGGTTTATGTGGGATTCTGAATGGATCCAATTACAATGGTTTTGTTAAGGTTTCCTGCTTGCATATGCTAACTGATCTTCATCTTTAGAAGCTGACACTGGGTCAGTATTATTGAATATAGACATTTAAGTCTTGGTTATGATATTCAACTTGTATCCTATTGATATGTGAAAGGAACAAATTTTCCAGACTATTTGTAAGGAAAAAAAGACTGCAAGAGAAAGGGGAAAGGCTCTACCTGTAAAGATGGTTTTCTTCTTTGATAGCTGGATAGGAACTAACTTGTTGTTAGGCAAACTGCTTTAAAGTGATTGTTGTTTGGGTTTCTTTTTGTCTGTTTGCTTGCTTACTTGCTTGTTTCTCCTAATGGGGTGAGATAGATTTGATTGTGGTGTCAGGCAATCTCTTGTTGAGTTTATACACAACCTGTATATATGTCTGCAGGTATCCCAGTGGAATTCAGTTTTACATCTCTCTGACATATGTCAACTTCTTCAAATATAAGGGAAAATACTTTGTTTCTTCGAGGAAAATTTTGACATCCTTTTCATGTCTGGTCATTGTGAAACACTTGTCAGAACTTTAAGTTTCATGGAATTATACCACACCTTCTTCCCACACAGGTTATGTGAACCCTCAACATGCTAGTCAGAAAATCATTCTGACATTGTTGTGTTGTCAGTTATATCAAAATTCTCTTTATCATCAAGATTTGTATTTTTTTATTTTTCTTCTCAGGCTCTAGGAGAAAAACAAGTGAAATATTTCTCTAAATTCTTTGACACCTTATTGTGTTCCATACACTGAATTCAAAATATATTTTTCTACATTCTTCTATTGTCAATTTTTTGTGTTTCTGGCTGCTTCTCTGGTGGAAAGATTAGCATTTATGCCTGTCAAGTGCCTCAAAATTGCATCATTCTGCCCTGTTATCACTGTGCTGTTGGCTTCATCTGTCCTTTTTTTCATGGAGTCACCAGCAGCTATTGCTCACCTTCCTGCAAGAATTTCCATCAGATATCTCCTGAAATTTTCTGTTACATATTGTCAGACAAGTTCCTCCGTAGGTGTCTTGCTGGGAGTCTAATACCTGTTCAGTAAGTTGAGTGTTTACCAGATATTTTTTTGCCAGTTAGCCACAAAGGTTTCAGCTTTTCTACATTTTCCTGGTGCTATTTTCTCTGTGGTCCCTGCCAGTGATTCCCATCGTAGTCTTTCAAGACATATTAATCTGCTCTCACTGTACGCAGAATTTCACTTCAATCACATGAACACAACTTATGCTGCATTTCTGCTGGTGTGCACTACATGCACTCAGCATCTCTTTCAGCTGGCAAGGAAAGGAAAACACAACACACCCAGCACAGATCACAGCAGTTGTTCCCTTCTCATTCACACACATGGCACAGAACTACTTCTCTAGAGACATAATCATAGTTCCCCTCTGATCTACCTTTCTAGATGGAGATACTCCAAATTTCAACACACTTGGTTTTCTGCCATTACAACACACTCCAGACACATGATATGATCAATGACCCTCAAGGCTCAAGCTTTAAATTCTTCTAAGGGAAATGGTGCACATATATCTCTTAAGTAGGATATTCAGAATCATCGAAACCCAGACCATGAAAAGAAACAAACCAAAACAAAACTCACTGAATCCCTTCATTTCCAAGAACAGTATTTGCAGGTTGGGCCTCAAAAAAATAATTTTAGTTATTCACCCTTGATAGTCATTAATGATGTCCTTTGCTGTTGAGAGACTTCACTGTAAATCAGGAGATAACACCTGCTAAGATCTGATCATTCCATATCCAGGTTCATAACAAATAAGTAAACAGCAGCAGCCCAATGCAGGATTTTTGACACATGTGCCACAGAGGTTTATTTCTTTTAGCCCTACACTGTCCCACTATAAATTGGTTTGCATGAGTCTTTATATATTCTTGAGGTATTCTTTTTAATCCATAGGCTTGTTTGAATCACTACTTACTCTGACATTTTTTATCTTTATAGTCATACAATAAAAATCAAGGCTTAAAAGTATGGTACATATTTTTTAACAAGGGTAGAAGCAACAGCAATAAAGCAGGTAATAAGGAATATGCATACGTCAAGACCAGAAGGTCTGTGCTCCGACAGAATCACATCACAGATGGCCCATCCCTTTTCCCTCAACAGGAAGGCAGCAATAAAGATACCCAAAATGAGAAAACAAAGATGATGGGCAGTAACCTTGCCTAAGAATTAGGGAGGATGAAAAATGCAAAACTAAGGTCACAGTCATGCCATGACATCTTGACTCCCAGGGGTCATAAAATAGCTTGTCAAAATTGTGCTGTGTTCTGCCTGATCAAGACAAACCTAAGAGGCATCCCAAGGACTCAGGAGCTGCTGTCCCCTGTCCTCTGTGTCACACACACATACACAGAGTCCTGAGCAGACCACACACACATCTTGGTGCTTATGACTATGAGTGAATGTGTGAAATAGGAGTAAATGAGTGCAAGTGACTGAAATCAGTTTCATTTAAAACAAATATAAGCATCCTCTTCCACAGTCTTGAACTTTATAACACTGATTCTTATACTTCCAAGGCTGTCATTCATTAATGGCCATGAGAATTTTCAGAATACTAATACAGATAAATCATTCCAATGCACCCATGGGGCTTCATGTCCTTGTGGGGAGGACAATAAACTGCAGTGAAGGCAACAGTATGAGGTGGGTCTAGAAGGTTTTTTTCCACTCTCCATTTTTGGGAAGTGTATTCCTTTCCCCCCACAATACCTTCTCCTGTCTCTTTCCTGGGAACCCACAGATAAGGCAGTTCTACTCTGTTTCAGCACTTTTCCAAGGAGATGTGGTAAATCCACTAGCTGCTACTGGGTGGAAGCACAGCTCTCTTCTCAGCCCTCTGCCTTTCCTCAGCTGGGGCAGAGCAGGCATGTACTAGCACTGCCCCATGGAGAAAGAAAAACTGGCAGAGGCAAAACAAAGCACAGCTCATCTGGACTACACAGGACAATGCACAACATACATCTATTTTATAATACTGTAGTGTCTTAGTACTCAATCACTTCAACCCCAGTGGCAACATAGATATTTAGAAGGATAGTTTATCATACTGCTGATAATTACTCATCACTGCTATCATTGCTAGATGATTAAAAGGAATATATTTGTCTAGTTTATGTCCAAGATGAGCATTCTCATATCCTGGGAGTCAGTCGTCCATTCATTCCTCCAGAAGCAGTGAATTGAATGTTGAGTAATCTGTCCTTTGAAATGTGTAAAGAAGCTGTTAAGAGAGCACAAAACATGTTTAGCCAGCAGTACCAGCTGGATGTGAGCCCATCCAGGATATGCTCTGCTCAGATGACAGCTGTTACCAGACCTACATGAGGGTTAGTCTCTAACTCTCTCATGTCTCATTCTGCCTGTCATTGACGCCTTTGTTTCACTCTGTAGGAGGGAGAGAAAAAGATATAACATAGGGACAATGCAGCGCCTGGTGGGTACAGAGCTAGGGAGGATTTGCAGGGTGGCAAGTATTTAATAGGATATACATACCACGTTAGACAAGATATTGAGTGGTAGGAAGTTCTTGTTATGCCATAAATTGCATCCTCGCACCAAAGAGTAAATTACTTTCTGGTCATTCCATCTGTCAGTACTCTTCTTCTTCCAAGAAAGCTTTTTGTTTTCTTTTATTTCCCACTCTCTGTCTATTGTAAGAATCAGCCTCGTGACTGGTAGATGTCTTATGTGAAAACTGATTCAAATGTGTCTGTTGCTGCAACAGGAGAAAGTCCTGGTGTCTGCCCCAGGAAGGTAAGTGGAGATGGAGAATGTATAGAAGCATGTCAACACAGGGGAACAAGGGCTGGACGATCCACAAGGGGAAACATTATTAGGTGCCTCACCTGTACTGTGAGTGAGTACACTGCCATTTAAATTCCTCCCATAGCAAGTGGGTGTTGGAGGGTAAAAGACCTTTACTGTTGCAGAGCCAGAATGTTTTTCACATCCACATCTTTAAATCTTCTTTATGGAAGTCAACATTAGATTTTACAGGGTTAACAATAACCATGCTTTACAAAACCCCAAATTTGTTCTTCAACTCAGATCAGGAATGTGAAAAGCCTATTATTTTGCTGTCAGCAAAAATCAATGCCAGCCCTCAAAGGAACAAGTAGTAGCATTGTTGTTGTTAGGTGATGATCTAAGGCAAGCCAAGCTTTCTAGAGAGAGATACAAGCTTTTGATAAACCAAATAACACAGGTAGTCTATAGACATGCTTTGGGACTCACAAATCTCCAGAGCAGAAGGTCAGACATGAACATGATCTTGGGTAGCCAAAAGCCTCTCGCTTCCCCCAGTCACATCTTTTGGTCTAGCTAAGGCTTTTCTCTCCCTCATCGGCCTGACGAGGACGGTCCTGGCTGTCTCAGCCCGGGACCGGAGGCGCTGCGCCGCCTCCCCGCGGCGGTCCGGCCGCAGCCACACCGCCGTCCTGTGCCCTGGCGGGAGCGGCGCCTGCCTCAGCCGCCGCTGTGCTGAATGAAGGGCATCATCCCGCGGTGCCCGTCCCCACAACGCCCTCTCCTCCCGGGAAGGCAGCGGGGAGCCCGGCCCGGCTGTCTCACAGCGCCGCATCGCTCGGTCACCCCCGTCCGTGTGGCGCCCTCCCGCCCCCCCTGCCCGCCGCGCCCGCGGGCGCCGGCGCCCCCCGGAGGCCGCCCGGGCTTGCGGCGGTGACGGGGGCTGCAAGCCCCTCGCCCCGCCGCCCCCTCCCCTTCCCCGCTCCCGCCCGCCCCCGGGCCCTCCTCCCGTCACTGATTCGGCGCCGGAGCCCCGGGTGCCCGAGCCCCCCTCCCAGCCCCGGCCCCCGCCGCCGCCGCGGCTCCCGAGCTGTCAGTGCGCAGGCAGCGCCGCGGCCCCGCTCCGCACCCGCTCCGCACCCGCCCCGCCCCGCGCTCAGACGCCGCCGCCGCGGAGCCGCCGCCGCGGGGCGCAGCAGGTACCGTGCCGGGGGAGCCGCCGCCGCTGGGGCCGGACTGCACCTGCAGGGCCGGGCATTAAGATGGGATCCCCCGCTCGGACGGGGGCGATGGGAGCGGGGCCGCGGGCGGGCCTGGCCCCGGCGGCTGCTGAGGGGAGGCCGCCGGTGCGGAGCGGAGGGACCGTCGGGGCTCTGGCCGAGGTCCTGGAGGAGGGGGGCTGCGCTCGGAGCACCCTGCGGTGTCCCGGCCCGTGGCCCTCGGCGCGGCGGGCAGGGCGAGGGCGGCCGCCCGCCCGGGCTGCTCTCCCTCCGTTCCCACCGAGCGGCTGGACAATAGCGGGAAATGCCGGAGTTACCCTCCCTCACACCTATCATTCCCAATATTAAATGGCTGTAGAGTTTATGTGGGAAAGGGTATAAAATTTTGGCCCCACTTTTCATGGAGACGAGGTAGGAAAACCTCCCAGGGACTCGCCATCGGGAAGAGCATCCTGGCAAATTCCACAGGGACAGTTTCTCAGGTGGGAAATAGCATTAGTCTTGCATGGATCTTGGTTTCTCGGTGGAACGAAGTCCCGAGGGTTTTTCCAAGAGTAGCATGTGCAACTGATTCTGTAATGTACGATTTTCTGATAATATGATTTTATCCTTTGTGTACTTGGCCATCCCACTGTCATCTCCTCAACCCACTCTGCAAAAGCTCCCAGAGAAGTAGGTCAGTGTCTCCAGATGATGTTTCTGTTAGACACTGGTGAGTTTCTGCACTGCTGGCTGACTAGAAGACAGCATTGTGACCCTTCCGTTTATTCACATACTGAATGAGCCGAGCTTCAATTATTCATTCTGATGCTATTGCAACCTTCTGCAGTTTCCCTTCTCTGGGGACATGATGTGTAACAGGAGTTTGAAACACTTCACCAGTGAGGCTGCAATCCTATCTTGGCATATGGCAGCTGTTTGCTTGTCTAGCCATTTTTAAGGGTTAATTTGCAGCACTAGAAGGTATGTCAAGGAAGAATGAGGATTCCCAATAGAGCAGCATTACCCTGTGCATTCCTTCTGTTTCCCTCTAGAAAGCTGTAATTCAAAGTGCTGAATGGTTCGTGGGCTAGGCTCTACAAATGTGTTTTGTATTTTCCATCTGAAAGAAGCAATGCCTTCAAAGGGCATTTGGTTACCATAATGGAGAACCTATGGCTTAAATACAGAATTGGTTTAAATCTTATAATTTGTTGGTGTTAGAGACGTTTGCTGTTTTGAAGGTGAAGAAACAGATGCAGAAATAAAATACGTTGGAACCAGAGATTTGGTGCCAAAACTCGGAACCCTGTTTGTTGTTATTTATGTTTTAGTTGTGTTATTTATATTTTACTTGTGTGATCATCTATCCATTGTGCTGTGCTCTCCATTCATACACTGTGAACCATTCATATTTTCCAAATACAGA
This sequence comes from Pseudopodoces humilis, assembly GCF_049639895.1. Taxonomy (NCBI): domain Eukaryota; kingdom Metazoa; phylum Chordata; class Aves; order Passeriformes; family Paridae; genus Pseudopodoces; species Pseudopodoces humilis. The sequence goes on from NC_142206.1 coordinate 23,535,256, forward strand.
AGGCTGGGTGGGCCCACAATGGCAGCAGCTATACTTGTGAAAAAGCAGGATAACTATCCTGTGACCTGTAGTCATGTAGGGTATGATAGCTTTTCTAGTCTCCATTTTAATAAAAGGTGTATTTCAGAAGAGCAGCAAGGCTGCCTGTTCATCACCAGCTCTTAGAAAACTTACTCTTGTATAAAATAGTAACCTAAATGAACACAGGCACACGGTGAAAAATGATATGTCAAAGGTGTAAAGAGACAAGATAGCTTGAACCTTCTGTGCAGAGCACCCTGTAATACAAAGACTGAAAGAAAAAGAGGCCAGTGCTAGTAGAAAGTGGACAGGCACTAAGCCTCTGAGTGATCCCTGTCATTGTGCCAGAATTTCACCTATTATGGCTAGTTATAGGCAGAAAGCATTGAAATTAACTGATACTGGTAGTGGCAGCAGATTTCCAAGGAGGTGAGTACCTCTGAGAATATAGTATTTTCAGCTGGGAAATCTCTTCCTCCAAGAGATACTCGGCTCTGCATTGACTTTTAGGCAAAAGAATAGAGGAAAAAAAATAGGGTTTAAAATTGCTATAGTCTTACAGATGCTGAAGGCTAGGGCTTTGTTATCAGCATCTGAGGTCAGATGTTAGGATTTGATGGGTTTTACTCCTGAACTCTTCCATACAGCCACCTTTTTAAATCACCAAAGTATGAAGCATGCCTTCTACGCCAAGGTGCACAGTTAGGGAAAATGATGTTCCACTGAATTACAGTTTACTGACTAGTCTATAAGGGTGAGGTTCTTTGTACTGTCTTGGAAGACACATTAAGGCATGGCAATTTGATAGTTCATCTTACAATATTTGAAGTACTGGCTCTGATTTTCACCCAGTAGAAATTGGAAGCCTCTTACTTCTTGTTTGGCACTCAGAAATTTAGTATAGATCCCATTGGCCAACCAAACCAAGCAGACATAAAGTCAGGACTTTGTTTTTCCTTTCAGATTTCTGTGCCTTTTGCTTTGACCTCTCCTGGATAAGGAAATTTGTGTGATGTTCAAATGAGATAAGCCAGTACTACACAACTGCTGTGCTTCTGGTGCTCTGTGAATACCAGGTCTACCCCTGAGTTCTTTCTTGTCCCTGTAAAGCTTCTTTCTGGTTGCGTGCTTGCTCCAGACAGGTTAGAGAACAAAGGAGGAATTCCTGCTGCATCTAATCAAAGGTCTGAGGTTTCCAGCAGAGGTAACACTGCCAGAATCAGATGATCACAGAGCAAGCAGTTAGTGACTACCCCAGGGGCTAATAATTGATTACTAGGGCCCCATTGGGAAAGAGGGAGAGTTTATAAAGCCCTACTTCTTCCTCTTTACCCTCCAGCTGGTTAATTCGCACCACACAGTGTTTTCTGCTGCGCCAGGGCCTCAGCCACAGTGCCGGGAAAACTGTCCATACTGGGTTAAGGAATTTTGGGGCGCTGTGGTAATGACTACTAGAATAAGAGTCAGGGCTAGACGAGAGAGTTAAGCCTCTGTTGTCAGGAAGAATACCAGATCATCTTTATTCCAATGTACACAAAGGCTTACTGTCTGCGATGTGCCTGCTTGTGACCGTCATGGCTGGTGTTTAAGCTCCAAGGAAAAGATCCTGCAGTCATTGGTCAAGAGCAGATGCAAAGGGACTGCTCAGCCCATTGAAATCAACCAGCTGCCTTGGTGCTGCCCTTGAAGCGTATGCTGCCATTGTAACTACAGTGAATGTAATAAATTAGGACATTTCTATCATATGCCTTAATCTATGAAGAGAAATGGTCACATCTTTCCCAATTATTTTGTCAGTATTCCAGCAGTTTCTAACAGAATTGGCTTCTGTTCAGTTTATATATTAAAGACTATTTGTAGGATAAGAGTGAGAGATTTCATTTGGGTTTGGGCTTTTTAATGTAAAAGTTGAGATTCTTGACTGTGGTTGCACATTAATAGCAAATACTTGTTTTGGTGAGGCATGGAGCATAGCAAGTGAAGAAGGCTATAAACTGGGTAAACATGATAATCTGAACAGGCAGATCCTCCTTAAATAATATCAGAAGATTCAGAGCTCATTATCTGTATGCTTTTAGTATGTTCCAGTCCTTCAGAGAGGCTACAGGCTGCTTAACAATGACACAGTATCTGCATTGGGGTGTCCTGGATCTACTTTTATTCAGTGTTTTCCTAGAGGACCTGGATGGTAGTATAAGGAGTGGGTATATCACATTTTCCAGGGACATAAAACTGTGACACTTGAAATGTGCTGGAGGAAAATACTAGAATTCAAAATTTTTCCAATAAATTGTAAGACCGCCTAGGAAAAGAGCTGAATGAAATTCAGCAGGGATAAATACAAGGTACTACAATAAGGCAGAAATTACCAGCCAGATAAGCACAAGACAGAAGTAAATGACTAGGTTGCAACTCCACAGTAATGAATCTGTTACGATAGATCACAAGCTGAACATGAGTCAATATCATGCTGTTGGAAATAAAGGCAAACATCTTGCTAGAATACGTGAAAGACATGGAAACCTGGAAGACATGAAGCAATGCTTTTGCTCTGAGGCCAAAGCCTCAGCTTGGGGGCTGCACAAAATTTTGGTTGCTGCACTTTAATACAGGTGCAATTCAATCAGAGGGAGTCCAGAGGAGGGCAGCAGGACTCATCAAAGGTCAGAAAAATGTGACCTGCAAGATGATTTGAAATAACTGTGATTTTCAGACCAGAAATTTGACAGGGGAATATAACAGACTTCAGATAAAAATAGAGGAGGGAATGATCTTTTCTTTGGGCTCATGGTGGATGGAGCAGAAAGTAAGAAGCAGCAGAAAGGATGATTATTTTAAACTACAAGAATAATTTTATAGGACCTAGGATAATAAAAACAGTTGAATATTTGATATAGGGAGGTTCTGAAGATATTTTAAGAACAGGTTACACAACTGTAAATTCATCTGTGAATAATCAAATAAGGCTTGTGATCCTGTAATGGGAAAGCACCTTGGACTGTTTAATGTCTTAAGTTCTCCACTGGACCACTCTTCTATCATTTTATGAAGGTGATCATTTCATGTGAATGAAATAGAAGAAGTCTGCTGGCCCTGTTCTGATGTTTGTCTGATATCCAGGAGTAGCACAGCACCAAGACCACAGACCAGCTCTTTCTGAAAAGAGCCTGAAAGAAGAGTAGGAGCTTACATGAAAATAGTTAGAAGAGGTCTCTTCTTTTGGAAGAAAAGGGAAGGAATGGGACATTCTGATTTCCTGGGAGCAGATGCTTGATTGTGTCTATGAATGCTGAAAACATTGTTATGGAAGAAGAAAAATTAATCAAGATTAGCAGTTAGTAAAATTATCTGAACTGAAAATACAAACTCTTCTAGTATTTTATTCAGAATGAAAGGCTGTAGTCCAAAAATGGGTTTTAGAGGTAAAATGAAATAAAATAATGGAATTCAGAATAGGAATAAAATAAATCATAGTCCTATGATTTATATTTTTAGGCATTTATCCAGGGAGAGAAAATCTAGGTCCTGTAGTATTCATGGTTTAACATATATTGTTTAATATAAATGGAACAGATAGTCAGTCCCCTGTGCATGGTGAAAAATCCTGTATCTCTGTGAGGAGACAGGAAGAAAAAAGAGAGCAACCATGAACACTTGCAGATGCTGAAGTGGTGGGCTGCACATATGATCCTGACTAGAGCACAGTCTGAGTCCAGTCAAATAATTTTTTAATCCTCTAACGGGACAGGGATTTTTTCTTTCCCCTCAGGCTTTAGACCTTTTCACTCAGACAAAAAGAAAAGCTCTCAGAGAAGTTAAAGACATACTGGGAGGAGTGGAAGTGTTTTTATACCAAGCAGGCAGTAGGGATTTTTTTTCTGTGAAAACAGGTACTCTTTAGGACTGAAGGACTGCAAAGCAACTGCTGCAAAGAGTCTGAGTTGAATGAACAAGACAAGGAGAAAATGAAGAGTTAGGCTGTTCTTTTTTGTAACCTCTTTTCATGGAGCTGTTGCTCAGTGAACATATTAGCATAATAATATCTTGCAATTTAAACACTCTTACACTGGAATTATCCATAAATTGATGGAAATCCTCACATTTTATTTACTCTGGGACACATGAGCACAAGCCGTGACACTGTATAAGCAGTGATGGATTTTTCCCCTCCCCCCAAATTCCATTACTGCTAGAACACCTTGGGAAAAATAATTATATGCTTAGAAAGACAGTCACTTGATGCCCCAGATATTTCAAAGTGAATTCATATCCCTTCCACCCAAGGACTGAGCAGTGCTTGACATCAGCTTGTACCACTTTGCCTGAGTTTATTTCATCATTCCTCTTCCCATCCTTGCTTTTACTGTCTTTACTTCTCAGATGAGCGTATAAAGATTTGAGAGACACAAAAGGTATCCAGAAGAAGGCTTACTGTGATCCAGTGCTAAAGGAAATTTAGCTTTGGAACAAGGTGGTTTTGGAAGGAGATAAATATAGCTAATGTAAAGAAAATCCTATTTTTACTATTAGGAGGAGACAACAAGGTGAGGGGGTTATTCTCCAAGAAACTTGTGAGGAAATCTGAGACAGGCTGTGCAGAAAAATACTAAACATGCTGGAGGGGGTTCTGCAGATGGTAAATGTTTCTCCTGGTGGAAAATGTGGCTAATTATCTTGAAAAGGAGAGGTGTTAGACAGAAGTAGCTACAAGGAAGGTAGGGGACTGAAATAATTTGAATAGAGGAAGCACTGTCTTGAAATATGAACTGAATATGAATGTTTGGGTTTAGGGTGCATGACTGGAATTTCTCAATGTGGCTGTGAGGAAATTGTGTAGGCTGTTGCAAATGGCCCTTCTTTCAGTATGAGCTGCATATTTAATGCAAAGTAATGATATCCAAGCCTGCTTTAAATGAAGCATCTGCATAGCGGGGTTCAGAGCAGCCAAATCCTTCATGTTCTTGATATTATATCCAACTAGAGTCTGAAAGTCAGGTAAAACCTGCCAATGCATTGCTGCAGTTGTTATTTCAGTATTTTAACAGAATTCTTTTCCTATAAGCAAAATCAGAAGCATCAGCTACAAGCTGTCAAAGGCAATTTTGCCTGGGAGGAAACTGGCTGGTCATGGAGATGAGCCGGGAATCTGTGAGCACTTGACAGGCACTGAGAGCTTCCTCACTGTGAATGAGGAACTGATGAGTGAACAGCAGTGTCCAGCAGCGCTTTTTGATGGCAATGCCAAAGCCTTTTTCCAGCAGCTCCCCAGTGCAGATGGAGTTTTACAGAAATAGTCACACAAGCGTTTCGGCTGCCATTATGAGGGGACTGACATTTTTTTGAATACTGGAAGCAATATAAAGCTAGAAAGCAGATACTGGAAAAACCTTGTAAAGGTGTGTGTGTACTGGGGGGCATTGTTCAGGGATGCTTCTCTCTATCCCTCCATCCAGGGCCACAGATTCTGCCTTGTAGGCGGCAGCACCTCTGTGTCAGATTGTCACAGAAAAATCCAGGTTCAAAAACGTGTGAAGTGAAAACTTGACTTATACAGGGTGTTGGGGAGGAACTTCACAGTTCCCTGTTGAAAAATATGACAAGCTGATTAAATCAATGGACCAAAATATACTCAATGTTTTAAAAGTGGAAGCAGAAACTGGTTTTCCTGAAGATACCAAATATCAATTCACAGCCTTGGGTTGTCTCATTTGCAACAGCTATAGCCTTCTGAGAAATAACTGCTTTTTAACCAATTTGAAAGAGCTCAAGTTCCAGCTCTCTATTGATCTTCCTCAGAGAGGCCTGGGCACAAGGGATTTGGCAGGTAAGACCACTAAAAACAGGGAACTACACATTTCTGGTTGTGAAGTGTCAGTATTAATAAGCATGACAATTGCTAACCCTGCTGATTTACTTTGCTGCTTTTAATTGTGCATCTGTAAATGTAAAAGAAAGAGTGCTAGTGGGCCAAGTATTGGATAAACCCGATTCATTGTTAAAATAAAGGTCACTGTATGTATTGAAGAATTTCAATGTTCATCAAGAGCTTCTGTTCCATACTAGGGGAAGTCTCTATCTCAAGGTATCTCTACTGAGGGTAGTCCCACACAGGGATTATTCTTTTGATGATTGCTTCTTGATCTCTCTACCAACTCACTGGGTACAAAAGCAACAGGATTATCATGCATAATAGGAAGAAATTCTTTCCTGTGAGAGTGATGAAGCACTGGAACAGGTTGCCCGGAGAGGCTGTGAATGTCCATCCTTGGAAGTGCTCAAGGACAGGTTGGATGGGACTCTGAGCAACCTGGTCTAATAGAAGGTGTCCCTGCCCATAGCAGGGGGTTGGAACTAAGTGATCTTTAAGGTCTCTTCCAACCCAAATCATTCCATGATCCTATGATCCAGCTGGACAGTTGGAGAACGGGACCAGAAAAAAGACTCATTAGCATACATGGACTCTGACACCCCTTTTTTCCCCACAGAGAGTTTTCATTCTCGAATAATACTGAGGTCTGCTGGGTGCATGATGCTTGTTCTCTGGCTCCAGGTCTGTGTCCTGACCCAACAGGAGGAGGGGCAGAAATGGAAGTGCCAGAGCAGAGATGAAAGATACATGGATCTTAATGCCTTTTATCACCTTCCTCACTAAACTAGAGCTCAGTGAATTTCCAAATTGAGATGTTGCCACATGTTGACAGTGTAGAGCAGCACTGCAGTGCAATTCAGTGTTCTCTGATTTTCTTTACAGTAATGGAATAGCAAGGCATGAAAAGAAATGAATGTGGGTTTTTGGCTGAGTGTGATGGCAGATGTTAAAAGACAGCATGTTTTCCTGACTTACCTGTCAAGACACGCTAAAAAACTCACAAGGAAAGCAGCATTCCTGTAGAATAGCCCAGTACACGGAGAGTTTTTTCAGATAGATTTTCAAAGCCTACTGTCAGAAAACCGTAGTCAGTAGCATGTGACGTTTTCTCAAAGTATATTGTATTGTAGCCTTTGATGGGTAAAATGACCAAAGCAATGTTTCCATTTGTAAAACATAGCATAGCATAGAAGCTGATTTATCAAGCAAAGTAAAACTAATCTCATCCTTTCTGAAAGTTTTCTGTTAACTGCAAGTAGTCAGGATGGAGACCAGATTTACCTAACTTGTGAAAATTTTTGGGTTGCTAAATCAGCTCATAGCAAACAGTGAGTTCAGGCATAACGATGAAACCAAAATGGTTTTTGTTGTCATGACATGTAATCCCAGCTGGCACTTATCCATTAGTTCTCATAGGGGACCACTGCTGGACTCCACAGGTTTATCCTAACTTGAGATTTGATTATTAACCAGCAAGAACCAGCATATTCCCTCTAGCTTCTACTCAGGTGGATGATGTGGCAGGTCTTAGAGAAATGACTGGAGGGCAGCATTCCAGTGAGTGGGGGAAGGGTTTGAAAACAGCTTCTGCAGGTGCAGAGTTCCAGGAAAAAATTATGATTATTTGCCCACTGAAGTGAGAAGGAGAGAGAAAGTGTGGCTATGCAGCTATAAAAGAAAGCAGAAAAGAAAAATCTAGAACTTGTTCTTTGTGTGATTAGGACCTTACATTGCAGTTAAATTAAAATGGTATATTGGCCGATACAAAGTGCAGGAAGAAGGAAACAGAAGGAAAATTGAGGACATAAAACCATTACAGAAAGGACAATGAACAAGCTTTGAGAGCACACCACAGGTTCCAGTATCTCTTGTAATATCATCACAATTTCCAGGACAACAGTCTTGAACAGGAAGGTGTAACATAAAAGTTGCAATTCCTGTAACATATAGGCAGTCAAAATTGCTTTCCTGTTTGCTACATCTTTGTGGAGCTTAGGTTCCACAGGTTCCTATTAGTTCCTGGATAAATAAACCTACTATTAACAGTTGTTCTCATTCTTAGTGAGAAAAGGAGAAAAGAACATTAAAGAATCACTGCAAGATTTTGCTCAACTGATGGTGCCATAGCATGCTGCTGGATACCTGGGAATATGAATGAAAATGGAAGGCAACAGGGAACAGGAATGAAAGCCTGTACAGCCTGTGTTTAACTGGAATATTTACTCTGATCTTGATGACCTTTACTTTAATGTCTCTAAGTATTTGTTAGAACTAAGGATTTAAAGAAAATTGACAAATACAGCATCAACTCTGAGAATAGCCCAGGAACCTCCTCTTTTGGTGAGTGTAATTGGAGGATGAAAACATTAATTCAGCTGCAGTGAAGAAAACTCTTGCTGAGGTCCAGAGAGGAAAGTGTGGTTCAAAAAAAAGTCAAATATCTGCCTATACTGTAGGTATTTACCTATAGTAAACACCTAACAATGGTCTCTGAACTGTTGCTGGACTTTTTTTTGTCAGCAGAGGGAGTGGAGATTTTCCTGAAAGCTAAACTTAACTTCACTGGAAGGAAGTAGTGTAGAAAAACTGCTAGAAAAAGCTGGGATGTGTAACAATACAACAGACAGGATAAAGGGGTTAATATTGGAGTTGATTCCAGAATACTGATTCCAGTGTCACTTTGCCTACCTAGTGTTTCCACTTTGTCACTCAGAGCTCAGTTTACCCAACTGAGTTTAAAGCAGAGATTTTTATTTTATTTTATTTTAAATGTCCCTAAGGATTTGAACTATCCTGCCACGTCAGGAAAGCCTTAATAAGCTTGTGATCAGCGGGGCTGTCCAAACAGTTTTTCTTTCTGTATGAACCCTTTAAAGTCCCCATGCTTCATACATTATTGGGAAAAATTATTTATCTTTTTCTTGTACAAACCCTTACTAAAAGAGAAAAATTACAGCAGTAGTCTGGGATGCTGAACCCATCTGCATTTTCCTTATGTTCAAATTTTTTGTCTCCAACCTAGTTAAGTCTTTTGTAAACACTTCTTCCTCATTGCCTCTTAAGAGTCTCTTATTTGTATAGTCATTTCCTTCCTCTTCACCTTCTCCTTTAGCACTGGTGTGGTACTACCTGGGTCCTGCTTGTTCATTCCAGTTTTGTCAGATGATGAAATAAAACCATTTTATTTCATGGAATCATAGGCTCATGTAATGGTTTGGGTTGGAAGGACCCTTAGAGATTATTTATTTCCAACCCCTTCCCCCATCATGGGCAGGGACACATTCCACTAGACCAGGTTGCACCATGCAACCTGGCCTTGAACACTTTCAGGGATGAGGCATCCAAAACTCTCTGGGCAGCCTGTTCCAGTGCTTCACCATCCTCACAGGAAAGATCTTTTTCTAAATATGCAATCTAAACCTACCCTCTTTCAGCTTAAAGCCATTCTCCTTTATCCTATCACTACACACCCTTGTGACAAGTCCATCTTCTGCCTTCTCGTAGCCCTTTAGGTACTGCAATAAGGTCACCCTGAGGCTTTCTCTTCTCTAAACTGAGCAAATCCAGCTCTCTCAGCCAATCTTCACTGAAGAGGTGCTCCAGCCCTCTGGTTATCTTTGTATCCCTCCTCTGGACTCACGCAAACATCTTTAATATCCACATCCATGATATTAAGTATCTTAAGCCAGGTGAGAAGTTTAAAATAAAAACCCTGTAAATAAGTCTTGTTCATTTTTAAAGAATAATTTCACATTTGGAATAGCCTGAATTTCACTGCTTGTACTCAGCATTCTTCCTCATAAAGTGTTTGTCACCCCAGTAGGTCTGTTGCTGGTACAGTCTCTCTGGCAGTGTCCCTTTGCTTCACATGATTTTATCTTCACAGGCAAAAAAGACCCCAGGACTTTTGTGGGAAAGTCCTCCTGCTACGTGGCTTCTAGCCCAGCCACCTGGAACAAGGAAATTGGCCTCTACTCCATCCTCTGAGTTCTCTGAGTCCTCTCTCTCTAGAGCTTGATTGCAGTGTGCAGTCTGCCTTTGGGGCCTTCCCCTCTCACTCTTAACTGAGATCGTTATGGTATTCACTGCCAAAGTGTCAGATACTTTCTTTTGCCTATCAAAATACCTTCTGGTATTCCAGGCCAGACTCTTTGTTAGTCCTTTATGCCAGTGTGGTCTGCCTGGTGCAGCGATATGATTCCTGCTTGGAGAGATGAAATGCTCCAATAAAGCCTAATTCCACAGTCTCAGCATCTCTTGTGCACACCGGAAAAAGAAATGCACACATAAACCAGGTTAAAAAAAACCAACTATGTCTGGGGTGAAAGAAAAGATGGCTTAACTTTGACATTACTGTAACAGTAATGGGATCCATGTGAAAATTCCAACTGTTGAAATGGTCTCACTGTTTTATGTCTAAAGGTAGCAGTGTTAAGTAAACACTGCACAGCAACAGACTTCTGGTTTTCTCAATATGTGGTTTCTTCTGGCCTCTGCTTTCACAGAAGCTGTTTGTCACTGAACTCCTTCCCATCAATGGCTACTTTTTTTCACTGTTTATTGCTAGTGTAATTTCCATGATTACTTATCAACAGTCGGTTTATCTGCATGTGCAAAATGTCTTTACAGTATTCAACATGATTTGTGAACTACAGTTTAAACTCAAATGTTCTAGCAATGTTTTCTGTTCTTCCGCTTCTGGCCAGTGTTAGAGTATGTTTCTTTACTTTGAAGTTTTAGTCCTGTTTTCTTGAGCAGTGTGTGTACATGGTGGACAGTTGGATTTGTCTAATGTGTTCATTTGGAAAAAGATGTAAAAGAATTACTGCATCTTAAAGCATTAGTTTTCTGGAATAACTCCTTTCTCCCACCTAGGATTTATTCAGCAATCCTCTCTACCAAACACTATTTTGTCTAAATTAATATATTTTAAAATATAATGGTAGCCAAAAAGGCAGATGTAGTGTGTCACCCTGGCACTTCAAACGCGTACGACAAATTTTCTTAAATAATGTTAAAGAAAAAAATCAATCTTAATGTCAGAACTATGATGTTTTCATTTTGGTTGGTGAATTTACATCATTTCATATAACATCATTTTAATTTAAACAGAGTTGTTAGGTCTTTGGTTGAAATATCAGGTTTAATCATATTCTGAAAGGCAGGGTAACAATAGTGGCTTCTGCCAAAAAAGTCTCTCCATTTCCTTTTCCTGATTATGGCTGGAGTTGAGGCACTTGAAAATAATTTTTGCCTTTCCACAGATCTTTAAGTACACAGAAGCTGGTTTATTACGCTAAAGTCTCCCGTGACTCAGGGAAACATTCAAAAGTAAGCACTTTCTGTATTAATGCGATACATATCTGTCATTCAAGGCATGACATAGAGTTTCCAAAAGGCATCCTGAATGCTTCAGACAATGTTTTACCTCCCAGGATTGTGCCAGAGTTTAAAAAAAAAAACAAACACATTCATCAAAAGCAGAGAAAGGCCAGAGCCATAAGTGAATCACTGATTTTGTTACTCATGTACTCTTATACAGATTTTGCTTTTGAGGATGTGTTACAAATAATTTCTCTCTGAAGTTGGAAGAACTGACGCATTTGCATCATTATCTGATGCTCCTAATCTGTATTGGATGAGTGGAACAGACAGTATGTGGTATCTTGGGAAAAGAAATCTTGCTAACTATAGTCCAAAAAGGATGTTCATTACACAGGCTTTCACTGATTCAAATAATTGAAACATTTGCAGCTGTCCTTAAATATTAGGGTGAGAGCTTGGGAGAACAGGGCTTTGCTCTTGCAGCTTACAGGATTTAAAAACCCTTTTAGTAACAGCTGATCCTACTGTACTACTTCAATTTTGTTTCATTTCTCTTTCTTCAGCGATATTCCTGGCAAAACTCCCACTGAAATTAAAGGACTCTTGCATAAGGTAGGACTAGGGAATCTGGATAATTAATATTTTGGAATAAAAAGAAAACCCTTGTGGGTTTCACAAGTAGGTCTGTCCTGCAAGTGTAAAAATGGGGTGACCTTTCTATTGTTGAATGTCCTTTTGAAAATCCATGTGTCTCAATAGAAGAGTAAAACTAATTGTCATTTCACTGGTGGATTGATTCTGTTCCAGGACAGAAAAATCACCTCCAGCAAACTCAAAGCTATTAAAATTTCCTGGGTCATGCAAATGGTGAATTCTGACTTTCTTTTCAAGAAAGTTTTGCAGCTCTTGTTCTACTATATGAGTCATTACCACTTTAGCCCCTTCTTTTCAGGTCACTAATTTAATGCCAGTGTCTTTGAGAATTGTTTCACTGCATCACGTGTTTTGTGCCTCCTATTCCAAAATTAGTTTCTTGACTTCTCTGTGGACTGCTATCCCTGCTGGTACTGCCTAAAGTAAACGCAGTAGCCTACCTAGCTTATCCCTTGGGTCTGCTTAGCTTTATTCCATGCTTCTGTGGTGTTGGGACAATAAGGAATGGCAGGGTAGGGGACAGGAAAGGGCCCTGATTTGTGTATAAATGTAATGAGAATAACACAACTGCCACATGCTGAAGACCCGCTTTCCATCTCTAGCCTGGGTCTTTCACCTCACTCTTCAGTTTTAAAACTTGGATCATAGCATGAACTCAAGGCTGATGCCAGTGTCCATGGCCAGCTTTACATCCCCAGTGCTATCTCTTCTCTGCCAAAAAAAAATAAACGAGACTTGGGCACCAGAAACAATTTTTGGAGGAGCAACAAGGCATTTTGGCAGCTTTATCTTTCAGAATTACTATGACAATACTCAAGTCCAAAAACTGTCACAAGTTTCCTCTGTTTATGGCACCCCTGTAGCTGGATGTGTCTTCCTAATGCTTGGCAAATTATTCTTAGACTGGTTTAGTGTGAGAGGCAGTTATTAGATACTTTCTAAATTATTTTTAAAAGAACCTAAATAGTGCTGAAAGTGGTGAGTGGGAGCTGTCAAGGAAACAGCTTTCTAATGGAAGGGCAGTATAATTAACTGCCTCATTTAAATTACTTGCTTTTGGAAAGAACTGATAAATAAGGGACAGCAGCAGCAGAGGGTCTTGGCAACTGTACTGAGTGATCCAACGTTTAATAAGTGACCTTATTACAGAGAAATTAGCTTTCAAACAGAAGCAAGGATAGCGGTAATTTGAGGGATCATAAGGTCAGATTTACTACAGACTTTATTAAGCTTTGTCTGCTTTGTCTTTTTGTGCTTTTTGGCCAGCAGTGATGTGCTTTCAGTATCCCCCCTGACTCCTGGATATGCTGAACAAGATCTGGAGCACAGGCAGCATTTCAGAGAAGCAGGCTTGTTGCTAAAATTGCAAATGCCAAATCCTTTCCTGTCCTTTGTTGTCTCAAGAGCATGCAGCCATGTCACAGTCATCCTGGTTCTCCATGCAGCCACACCATGGTGATCACTGGAATAACAATGAATGAGTATGAATCAGGAACATCTAACAGCCCTTATAAATTTGCTTTTAGGGCTTGGTTTTCTAAGCTGGAAGCTGGAATGAACCTGCCACACTAGATGTAGCACTCTGCAAAAATAATACTGCTGAACCAGAAGCTGAGCTCACAAGTGTGACAGTTTGGGATTTAGTTCTTGGTAGGATATTAGGGTCTATTAGTATTGTTTAAATGGCAGCAGTAGCCAAATGCTGTACAGACATGGGAAAAGAGACTGTCAGTGCCCTGAGAAACACATAAACTACAAAGTAAGGAAAAATAAAGACAGCATGGAAGCAGATTTGTGGGTCCTTAGCTGTGGATTAATAGTTTCATTGAAAATGCTTCAATTTGCTGGATGGAAAATAATCTTTCTGTTAGACCTGCCATTAGCTGGTTAACTCCATGTGAGTGCCATGACTAGGCTGTTTAGGGACTGAATTTTAACTTTGAGAAGGCAGTAGCTACGGGATTCAGTTACAGAACCAGGAATCATGATTTAGGAAGTCTCTAGTCCAAGTTCTTGCTGGAAGCAGAGCCAACACTGAGCGCAGACCAGGTTGGTCACAGCTTAATCCGGGCTTGTTTGTAACCTTCCAAGGATGGAGATCTCATAATCTCTTTGAGCAAGCTGTTACATTCTTAGTAGCCTCATCAGGGACTTATTTTGCTTATATCTAGTCTGAGTCTTCCCCTTTGGATTTTACAACCACTGTCTATTATTCTTCCACCATGCTCCTCAGTGCAGTACCTTGCACTGTCAGGAACAACTAAGGCACTGGAAGGCTGCTACAAGGTCCCCCCAAAGTTTTCTCTTTTCCACGCTAAACAAGCCCATTTCAATCAGCCTCTTCTAATCAGGCAGGTGCTTCAGACCTCAGCCATCTTGGCTGCCCTTTTCTGGAGTCACTCAAGTGCCAACTAAAGAGGAATAATCACAAACTGTGGTTCCTGGCTGTGTTCTGTTCTGCACCCCAGAGTGCTGTAACCCTTCAGTACCTGCAGGGCACAGTGCTATCTCAAGTACAAAGTACTGTTCTGGACTCCTAGATCCTTTTCAGACCCTTTTCAGACAGACTCCCAAACAGTCAGTCACCAGTCTGTACCAACACACGGGTTAGTCCATCCAGGTGCAGTATTTTGCATTTATTGTCACTGAATTTCTTTTCTGTCCATTCCACCAGTCTGTTTGGGTCCCTCTGAATAGCAGCTGTGCCTCCAAGTATATTGGTCAACCATCTGTTTTGGTGTCACCTGCAGTCTTGATCAGTGGGCATTCTTTCTGCTTCTGAGGACATTGATAAATAATATTGAAGATGACATCTGAAATTAAACATTAAACACTAGTTCTCAAGCCTGATATTCCAGTCAGGTTTTCACTTTTCTAGTAGTCCACTTACCTAACATAACAATTTGGATAGAGGAGTGCTCTGGGAGACTGAAACAAAAGACTTGCTAAAATGCAGGTGACATCCACTGATCTCTTCCCACAAGAAGGTGATCTATGCTCAGTTAAATAATGTGGGCTAAATTACATGTCCTTTGACTAGAAATATGTTCCAAGAAGAACATTCCATGATTTTCCCAGGGACCAAAGTGAGGGCTAACTGGTCAACCACTCTGTAGTTTCCCAAGTTGTATCACTTGTCCTTTCTGAAGATGAGTGCCACATTTGCCTATCCCCAGTCACCAGGGACCTCCTCTGATGTCCATCACCTTTCAAAGATGATAGAGAGTGGCCTCAAAATTACATCAGTCAGCTCTCTCAGCAACATTCAGTGCAGCACGTGGGGGCCTGGAGGAGCAGGCTAGATCAGGAAAAACATTCTGAAATTGGGGGCATGGAAGAAAATACTGAAATGTCACAGGCAGAATGGGAGCTTCAAATTTAGAGAAGCCCTCCCTTCACAAACAGAAACCACAAGGTACAGAAAAGACTCCCTCACTTTCTGAATTCTTTCTGAGAAAAGAACTGAGATACAGATGGATACAATCTTAGTCCCGGACTTAGTCAATGGTTTATATTAATGGTTTATATCTAATTACACAGGTGTAATTGAGCTTTTATACAACTTCATCCTGCAGAACTAAGGATAGCAACCTGATATATTTCTATAAATAAAATTAAGTATTTATTTCAATTTATTGAAATAATGATTAGGGGGAAAAAGCTTAATCAGAATTATTTACTACTATTACTACTGATTTAGTGCACTGTTTTTGAAGCAATTATATTAAAGCAATTATATTCAAGGTAGCAGAATGATTGTTAAGCAGAGATTGATGTTACTTTCCCACACCAACAACTGTTGAAAATGTCTTTCATTCAGCCTCAAGGAATAACCTTGAGGAGTGTCCTCACTGAAAGGAAGGATCTTCACACACCTTAGGGGGGTATGATAGAAATCTTTCCTGTGCAAAAGTGACACTGGCCTTTTATAGCATAGAGTGATTGACTTTAATATGCTTTCAAAATAGGTATTTTTAAGATGATGTGTTCTCAGGGTTACTCAGAAAAATATGCTTTCTGCTGAAAAATGTGTTGGCAGCTTTTTTAGTTTCTTCTCTTCAACACTTCTGACCATCACTTCCAAATCAGGACCTGCACATCCTTGCTGCTCCCAGCCTCAGTCAGGGAGCCTCAGTCTTGTGTGTCCTTGTGGTGGGGGTGAGAGTTTGGTCAAGCTGCTCTCAGCACTCTTCAGCACTAAGTGCAGCAGTGTTATCCTTGCTCAGTGTTATCACTGATCAGCAGCCTGTCCTTGCTTCACTGAACAGCAAACTCCCCTTGCTCAGCCCTTCACTGCCAAACTTACAAGCTTGCTTAGGCTGAGAGCCCTACTGCAGGTGTCTGTGAGAGAAGTGATCTACGCTAATGTTGGGTCATGGATGGATATTTCTTTTAGTCTTTGCTGGTGTGCCATTTTTATGTAATTGAGAATCTAATTTATTCTTGGGTTCTTATGTATTAAAGCTGCACCTCAGATTTCAGTTTTATTCTCAAATGTGAAAGAGCAGGAATCAAACTGAATTCCTGTTGGTGAGTGATTCTAGGTATCACATCTTGCCAAAGCAGGATCCCTTTGCCACCTCACAGTCTATGTGCATTCTGTCTGCTTTACTTCTATTACTGGGCCATCTCAGATTATTCAAATATTTACCCCTTTATCCTTTTTAATGCAGGATTTGTCTTCAACCCTCCCCCTTTGATGAGTTGCATGTTTTGCTTCTGTTCTGCTGGTCTGTGAATTCATTGTTTGCAGGCTGGCAAGGCACCAGTTTTGGGGTGACAGATGGAGCAGACTGCAAACCAGGCAGTTGCCTCCTAGCCTGAATGATATTTTAATAAGCACAGAGAGGTGACAGAAAGAGAAGCTCCCCACTGGAATGACTGGCAGTTTTGTTTCCAGCCTGAAAGCACTAATAGATAATTTTTGGCCTCAGTCCAAAAAAAAAAAAAAATTCACTGAAAATAGAAGCAGAAAATCCTATTAGTGCCTAACTTTTATAGGGATCAAAGAAGTTTTTATGTCTGGTCTGTTTTCCAGTTAGGGAGTTGTTTCCCCATTTTTGGTATGTCAGTTCTCTCTCAGGAACTGTACACGTTAGACTTTCCTTTTACTTACCATTTTGTTTTCCTTGTTTTTTTATTATTTCAGTAATTTTCTCCATTGTCTTCCTTCCCTAAACATTCCTTCTTCTTCATATTTCTTTATACTTTTCACAGATTCATGTTGGAATAATGGGATCTAACAACTTACTTGGCTTCCAGCTTCCACATCTTGTGAAACAGCTACTGCACTGTGAGGCAACAGCATCTGCATGGGAATCTCTAGAGCATATGTCCTCTTCTCCCTGCCCTTCAGCTGTGTCTCAGTTGTGCAATACAGGGTTTGTGCAGGGCTTTGTTTCATCCTTGGTCTTACAAATTAAAAAAGGCACAACAAAAGGGAGCTCTGGCAAAGCCCCAGCAAGCTCTGAGATCCCTCTGCAGTGTGTGCAACATGGTATCTTGCAGACAAGCTGTAGGATAGCCAGGCTTTCAAAGGAGAAGGTTCTTTTTCTTTCCATGAGTACATATTAAAAAGGTCCAGCTCTCACTAGGAAAATATAAAAGTGGTGCTGGGATCTGAACTACAGTGTGGTCCCATACACTGCTCAAAGAACACACTGGAAATTTCTCAATATTTGGACATGGATCTTCATGTTTATTTAGCAATATTCAGGTCTGGATTTCAACTGATGCGTGAGCTGTAAATTAATGCTATTGTTGCTAAAATATGCTTCTTTTTTCTTCCAGATACAATGATGACACTGAACATTCAGATCATCTTTGGCCTCCTTTGCTGCATGAATTTTCTTCCTACAGAGGGCTTCCCAGCAGACACCAGTGCTGAATTTCGCTCTGCTTTCTCTGTGGCCAGAACCAGCAGCATGGAAGGGAGCTCTGAGATGGTGATTACCTTTGACAAAGTGTATGTGAATATCGGCAATGATTTTGACCCCAAGACTGGCTTGTTCCGCTGCCGGATCCCAGGAGCCTACTACTTCTCCTTCACTGTTGGGAAATACCCAAAGAAAAACTTGTCTGTCATGCTGATGAGAAACAAGAATGAGGTGCAGGTAATTGTGTATGATGAACATCACCGCAAGGAACGGAAGGTGGCCAGCCAGAGTGCCATGCTGCAGCTTGACTATGGTGACACAGTTTGGCTGCGTTTACATGGAGATCCCAAGTACGCTCTTTACAGCAATGTGGGTCCCTATACAACTTTCAATGGCTACCTGATCTATCCAGACACTTCTGCCTTCTTCCAGAATGCTCTTAGCTCTCAAGAGCTCGGGCCACACAACCCTCACACAGTTCAGCAACTTCCCAGAGAGCAGAACGAAGCTTCACAGCGACATGTGTTGTCCGACCAACCAAACAGGGTACAAGACCCTCGCTCTGCGTTTTCTGTTGCCCGCTCGCAAAGTCTCCTGGGGACAGATGAGAAGCAAACCCAGCACGAGCCAATCACATTTGATACGGAGTTTGTGAATATTGGAAAAGATTTCAATTCCTCCACTGGCATCTTCACATGCCGTATACCTGGTGCATACTATTTCTCCTTCACCATTGGCAAAATGCCCTTTAAGACTATGTCAGTGAAACTGATGAAGAACCACAATGAGGTGCAGGCCATGATCTACGATGACAACCACTCCAAGAGGCGGGAGATGCAGAGCCAGAGCATCATGCTGCCTCTGCAGTACGGGGACACCGTTTGGCTCTACAGCCATCAGCATGATGGCTATGGTGCCTACAGCAACCATGGCAAGTACATCACCTTCACAGGCTTCCTCATCTATTCAGAGGCTCAGCCAAAGTGGCTTCCAGGTGCCAGCTCACCTCAAGGGTCAAGCAATTAAATGCAGATGTGAAAGAATCATAAGAAGAGCTAAGGTGCCATGAACTTGGGTATAGCTTCTCTGAATATCATCCTCTACTTTGAGCATGCTGTCATGTGTCCAGTGCTTTCCTTATGCTGCACGCTTGTGCCCTGTCTGCAGGGCCACTGCTGTGTGTGCCATTCATCCGTAGAGAGGCCTTTCAGGTTGTAGCTGTGTGTCCTGTGTTGGTGTTTGATTTAACATAAAGCATGAGGTAGTTTTGGGGCAGGGTTGGGGTGGTGTAGTGAGATGCTGAGGATCAGAGAACCACTGCTGTCATGTTACTTCAGATCTCCAGCATCCAGACAGCAAAGGGTGTGATGACTTTCCTTGTTTATCCAGGGAGGGAATAAATGTAATGAAAATGAATGTAATAAAAATTTAAAAAAATGTGAATGTTCTCCGTTTGGAATTTATGCTATTTTGTGAGTTGTCACTGGCTGAGATACCAGCTCAGGTGAGAGAGAAGCATGGTAATTGTGTGAACTGAGGTTGTGTTACTGAGCCAGTGTGTCTGTGTACATGCTTTTTAATCATTTGTGTGTGTGAAGGGCTCTTACAATTTTATTGCAAGTTTCACAATGGTTTGTGCTTTTCTTTATCTGATGTAGATGAAGTCAAGAAGCTTTGGTTGAAAATATCAACTTCCATTTAATGTAAATACATTTAGAAACAAACAAAGAGCAGGCTTCTTGTAGTGAAAGATAAGGGCTCAAATCTGTGAATGGACCATGCTCTGAAAGCCCAGGAGCAATGTAAGTAAGAAGAGTAAGAAATGTATTTTTAAATCTGTAAAGATTTGGATCATCTGCAGGCTTGTAACACTAAGTGTGAGTAGTACCACACCACTGGGGCATTACCTTCCCCAGAAATGAGCCCCTTGGACACAAGGGTGCTGCCAACCCACCATGTGCTGCACTGATGGCCTCCTGCAGGCGGGGTCAAAGGAACCATGAGGTGATGTTTTCAGCATCTGTGTTCTGGTGGTTTTGTATGTGCAGAGATCCACCAAAAGTTTGTCCTGTGGAGAGGTTGCTGTGGCTGTAGAGGATGCTGCTGTGTTCCTACAGTCCAACAAACAGATGGACAGGCACCCGGCAGGATCCACCGAGGAGGTAGTGGGAGCACAGGAGACTTCATTGTAGCACCACTGGTGCTATTTCAGTTGAGCTAAACCCTGGTTTGTACCCCAAAAATATATAAACTGCAAAAGTGCCTCATCCTAAGCATGTACAAAGCTTCATGACATCACTTCAGCATACTTGATAATAAGTTCAACAGGCAGCAATGCTCTAAAACTGCTCCTAACAAAATCCTGAGTTCAAAGCAGTGTGTTGGCATCTGAGTCACAAGCCAACCCACTCAACTTTTTTCCATGTATTCATATGGATCAGGCTGTACATTCTCCAGCAAGTGTTTTCATACACTAGTGCCATCTCAGATCAGCTTTTTGATGATACTCTGCTCAAACTGGACTTGAATGCAGCCCCTCACTGCCTCTGTCACTCCATACATGTCCTAGACATTGAAGACTGGGGGCATATTTGGCAAAAGGGTGAAGGTTAAAGATTGGAAGTATGTAAAAAAGCAGCATAAGAGAACATTAGGTGAGACAAGATGTTTTACTTCAAATAAAATTCTAATTTTAATTCCTATATCCTTGAAACAAAGAAACAAACAAAAAGAACCCCAAAGCACAAACGAAAATGAAACAAACACACAAAACAAAAATCCAGCAACAAACAACCTGCTTTAAATCTATCTCCTGTCATAACCCTAAGCTGACCTCTAAAACCATTGTCTGTGGCATCTTGCTTCCAGGCTTCTTCTTCCTGCCTTACCATTTCTCCTGTCCATCTGTTGGGCTACAATGGCTTGGAATAAGATTAACTAGGTCAGAAGCTAGCAGTTCCCACTCTGAAGGTCACACATGCCTCTTTTGCTGAACATGGAAAAATTATATTGATAGGGAATTATGGATCCCATCGTCTAAGCACATGCAATGAATGTTCAAAATTGATATACCTATAGTGGCAGCAGAAAATCTGGTAGTAACAACAAGAACCAAAATCAAAACCCTCCTGAGGAGATAATTACATTTATTTAATTCCACAGCACAGACAAATGTTAATGATGTCTTTCTATAAAATAATTATATTTCTGATTTTGAGAATAGAGAGTATGTAATTATTATGTTTGGCTTGTAAAATGCCACGGCTGTGCAAAAAAATAGCTTTATAGAAGACAGGCAAAATCTGCTGAAGAAATAACTAGGTCAGGATCCTTCAGAATTTAAATGAGATTTCAGGAAGTATATTCCAAAATGATAATTGAAACAAAGCTGGGCATAAGTGTAAATATGATATGCAAGTACTAGAAAGCTTCATGGAATACATACATTTTCAGGTTGCTTTTTAGAGAAAAATGAATACATGAGATGGGAAATTGCTGTTGACACATAAAATATGATGCCCCATGAAGAGAAAAAGCAAATTAAATATTTGACCTATATCATGAAACACAACAAAGCCTGCTTAGCTGCTACTGGAGAGGAGAAAAGATCTTGTATTTGTCTGAAACCACAGGGAGAATATAAGGAGAGTGAACTGAATTATCTGAAATGAAGTCAGCTATGACACCAGCTTAATATCCTGGAAAAATACTTCCAAGCCATCTCTCCTAAGCATCAGTGACCAAGATAGGTAAGACATCTAAATAGCACTGCCCTGTTCAGCACAGCCCACTTAGCAAAAAATTAGGAAAGGGGGAAATGCACTTTACGGTTTTGTCCTTTTTTCATTTAAAAATAAAAGCTTGTGCATAAATCCTGAGAGGGTTGCCAGCACAGTGCAGAAAGCAGGACAAAAAGGTGTGGCATATTTATACAAGGTCCTGCATGGTGTGGAAAGCATTGAAAATAACCAAGGATGCAGCTGATGCCAGGTGTGTCCTTTCCTGTAGTGGGTTCCCTCATTAGGTGTCTCTCTTGGTCCTGGCCAGGTTAGAGTGATAGAAATGTTTCAGGGAGGCCAAATGTGAAGGCTTCTCCTTCCAAGGCCAGGAGGCCTGGAGGAGAGTGGTATTCGCAGGGCAGAGCCCCTTGCACAGGTCACGAAAGATTTCATCAACCAGCTGAGAGAAAAAGCCAATCCAGGGGGTTTTATCCAGACCCTGTATGGAGCGAACCTGATAGGCACTGTAAACACTGGTGAAAAGGAGACGCTCAAACTCTGTCGGGGGCAAGGGAGTGTCAGTCAGTGAATAATATCTCAGATGCTGCTCAATCTCCGCCGGTGTCTTGGGAACTTCCTCCTCTAAAATCTGCAGGAACCGCCGTGCTGGGCGTAGGGAGGCCAGCTCTTCATCCCGCAGCCGGATTGTCCCGTTAGCCTGAATATCCAGCCTTCCCCAGAGCATCTGCAAGAGAGGAGCAGCGCTGTCACGGAAGGCCCAGCACAATTCCGTCACTCGCAACCGCGCTGCCAAGCAAAGCCCTCCGCAGTGCTGCCAAACCTCGGGCGGGCCCAGAGCGGGCCGCTCCCTCACGGCCGGCCTAGTCCCACACCACGTCCTTCTCCGCCAGCCCCACACGCCTCGCTTCTGACCAGCCCCACACCTCGTGGGGCCTGTGCAGCGCTTGCCTCCCGCCCTCATGTCCCCGCAGTGCCGCCTGCAGCAGCTCCCCGGTGCGCGGGGCCTTGGCCGCCGGCGGGGCAGACACCAAACCCAGCGGGGATGGTGCCTCGTCCCGCCGCGGGCACCCCGCGAGGTGCCGCGGAGTGGGGCAGGAGGGAGCACAAATGCCGCTAGGCATCGGCGAGGCGTTCTCCGGGGGCTCCTGAAATCCGTCAGGGACGAGAACAAACACAGCAGGTGAGTTTTTACGTGCGGGCAGGTGGGAGCATGGGCACTAACAGTGCCTCGGCCCAGGGCCCCCAGTGCTCAGGAGACCTCTAACATGATGCCGGCGTCCTCTGGGCCACGACGGGCTGTGTTGGTGCCTCTGTGAGGATGTTCATCTGAAAGACATCAGACAGAGCTTCGTAGCACAAGACCTTCCTGTTTACTGTTTTTGCCGTTTGATTGTCAATAACATCTTCAACATTCCTGAGCTACCACTCAGCTTGCCAAATATGACAGATGCTGACCACGGGATTTTGATAAGCAAAACAAGCTTTTTAAGAGAAGCAGCAGTGGTTGAGTCGAGGTTTTGGATATCACGGCCCTTAGTCCTGCCAACAGAGCTGAAGCGTACAGCAGCAAAGGCACTGCTTTGACAGCAGTGAAAGAGGCAGAGAGGCAGCAAGGAGCCTCTCGCACTGAGAATGGATAGGGTTTGAACGGATGGGGTCTGGTTGGTTGGCAGCTTTTGCTGGAGAAAGTAATGCTGTGCAATGAAAGGAGCGTGCTGGCAGGCTCCTCAAGCTGCTGCTAGAAACATAAACTGATGCTTATCCTGGTTTTTCTACTTCGTCCCTAAGCTTCTGCTGCTGGAAGAGTGTGAGGATAAAAGAAACCTTGTCAGATCCATTATGTCTCATTTGATGTCCAGCTAATTGCTTGCTGGGACACATGATATCGTGTAATCTGGGAAAAATGGATATGAGGCCAGAGGAATGGCAGTTTTTGAATATAATAGTCACATTAATCCTATGAATTGTTTGATTTTCATTTCCTAACACTTAAAGTGTTTTAGCTGTCTGCATTTATTTTAGTTTTTTTTTGTGTGTGTGAAAAAGGAGACACAAGCAGTCTTGGTCCAGGATTGTGAGAGAGAGGCTGCATCCCCTCCTTCCTCTGTGTTATCAATGTCATGAGGTAGCCAAGACCCTCTTTTACTTCTTACAGACTCATCCTTAAGGTTAAGAAACATGAAATGGAAAAAGATCATATAAAATAGTAAGCTCTCTGATACATTTATGGGGTTGTTTTGGTTTTTTTTTTTCATTTTTAAATGGATGAAGGCTTTTTAATACTATAAAAAAAAAAAAAAGTGAGGATTTTGCTTGAATACTCCAGAGTTAAAGTCAGCAGGTGCATATAAAAAGTAGAAAAATTATTTAGTACTATGGATGTGTGATGTGTACCGAAAGACACTTCCAGATCTCCATTTTTGATTAGACCTTTTCAGAGAGATGTACAAGCTGCCTGGAGGAGTGCACTGCCAGCCCGCAGGCTGCAGAGGTTTGTTTCTCTGCACAGCTGCAGGCTCTGTGATCCAAGCCAGCTGTGGCTTTGGAATGTGAGCAGGGATGTAGCTTCTCTTCCCTACTCCTCCATAGATGTACCAGCAAGGCTTTTAGCTCAGGTGAAAGCATTATATCATCTGAAAATTTTCTTTGCTGGTCTTGTGTCTAGTAACCGATCCTCTAGGTTCACAGATCTCTCTCCTGAGAAATGTCTGACTGGCTGCAGAGTCAGTGCATTGTTGAACAGGTGCCAAACTACCATCATTAGTAACTGCCTCATAATAAACACAGTGGTAGATTTTTGAGTGGAGAAAAATTTAACTAAGCATAACAAATAATGTATTGAAATAATAACATAAATATCCTCTGGGAAAGGGAAAATCCTTACTTACTTTATCCCTCAGCAGGGTTGGGTGGGGTCTTGTTTCCCAAAAAGAATATAGAAGATTCACAAACAGTATTGCAGGAGATTATTTTTTCAGTGGAGACCCAAGAAAATCCTCCCCTTCAGGTCTTCAACCTGCAAGTAGGTAGCACTGCCCGCACCAGCAAACCTCCCCCAGCTGAGCTCCTGCTCTGTCCCTTGCCAGTGCAGCTGCCTGAGACCTCGAGCCACATTTGAAGGAGAAGCAAAACATCACACAAATGGCACTGCACCGAGGTTTGCCAAGCCAAGGAGCGTGTTGCTAACAGATGTGCTCCCTACCTGTCAGCCTCTGGGATGCAGCAAACACACACAGGAGCAGCCAGGAGCTGAGCTGTGCCTGGGCCATGGCAGCACTGCCAGAGCAGCTGCCACCCGCCCCGTGACAGTGCAGCGCCCCAAGCCACAGCAGTTCGCTGGGGCGTCTTCCCGTGCTGCTTCGGATCCCAGCAGCCTCTCTTGGAATGGATCCATCTTTCTGTGTTTCTGGTCACAGCCCTGGGAAGGGCTTGCAGTTCAACTTGCTGACCCCAAAAGATATTTTCCATCATATTTTGGAAACTTGGAGAACTTTGTTGTGATGTTTTTGGCAGAATTGTTTAAGCTTCCTTTTCAAAGACTGACTTTCCACTGCAATGATTATAGGAAGCTGTTAGTTGTAAGAAATTCCACTACATATGTTTGCCTCTTAAGAAGGGAGGACCCCCTAGCCCCTTCTATCTCTGCTCAGTGCCTCTGTCACATACTGCGACACTTCTGCTCGCCTCCTTAGCTTCATTTTCAGTTCTCCTTTTTCCTGGGTTTGAAAATCTGAAAACAATCCTGGAATGTCTCAAACAGATAAAGCTCGCAGACTGCAGTTTCATGGAAGGGCAGTAGCAGCCAAAACTTACAGGCAGGCAGAAGAAATGTCACTGGTTCAGTTCTCTATCAAATACCCTGGAGGGAGAACTCAGTACAGTGACCTAACAAACACCAAGTATCGAAGTGGCTCAGGCTTTAGCGCCTCATCATCCTCTCCTGTGACTGCACTGCTGGGTTACAGTGAGCACAGTCTGCCTTAGATTTTCTAAATTACATAGACAAAATTTCATTTGATTGACTTTACAGCAGGCATCTGTTCTCTACACATATTTACATGTTTATTAGTGCCAAATCCCCGGTCAAACTGTTCTGTATTCCTACTCTGTATGGCACAGTATGTGATGCCAGGGTTATACAAATATGCAGTTATATGTATAAATAAGGACTAATGCCATCTCCCTCAGGTTAAAGGGAGAAAGAAGTCTGCCTAGAAAAGAGAGAAGGTAAATCTGAAATGCATGCCTTGCTCAGCAAGTTACAGGACATACTGTCACCAGATGGTGTACTAAGGGCTGGGATGATATCCTGGTTGGCAAGTTGTGTGCAAAGAACCAAATCTTCTGCTACTTTCAGGATCTGTAGCTGTACCTGGCAATACCTGGACTCACACCAGCCAAAAGAAGCAGCACGTAATGGAAGAGTCACAGAGGGCCCCACAGTATCCAGAGCCATTCTTCCTGTCAGTTTGGATTGAAAGCAAGACCTGTGTTTCTGTCATAGCCTTAGGCATGTTCAAGTCACACTGCGCTACTTTTGTTTTTCATTATTTTCTGCTGCTTACTCTTCAGTTGCATCCCTTTCTTCTTTTATTAAACTGAATCACAAGCTACCCAAGAGGCAGACACTTATGGCCCATCTGTGCGGTGAGACTGATGTGCCTCCTGCTTTGTGCCGAAGTCCCTTTTAGGTCACACTGTACACAGGACTTTGTCTAGAAGCCGCTGTGGAAAAACAAAAACCCCTGTGCTTCGTGGGCCATGAAACAGCCTCTCTTTAACTTGCAGCATGTGACATGAAGAGGATTGCCCAACAGGATTTTGGCCAACATCTGTGAGAGTTGTACATGATTTTGTCAACACGAGAATTTCCTAGGAACAGCTTGCAGCGGAAGTGCCTAGAGGAGGACAGCCACATTGGTGGGAGGGAGAAGAGAGGAGGCGTGGGGGCTTTGCTCAGATGACTGACGTAGTGGCAGATGAGGGACAAGCATCAGTGTGAATGCTGCTTTGAGCTAGGGGAATTTTGTAGAATTACCTCCCTATCCCACAAAGAAAGACATTTTCAGAGTGATAAGCATATTCCTTAGCTGTCTGTACAGCAGCAATACTTGCACAGAAACAAGGCTGAGTTTCTGACAGCTGCACAAAGTCCCTGCATGTACGACTACAATGTTAGACAGTGCACCTGCTTCTCCTGAAGGATTTTGTCCTTGCCAGGTACTCACAGCTGAGCACAGCCCTACCACTCTGCACTCCCCTGGCCATACCGTCTGTTGTTGGAGCAGTTTCAAAATGTCACAAGCCAGGTTTATGCAGGGACACCTTGGCTGGTATCTTCATTTTCACCATGACCTCCTGAAGCAGGAACATGGGAAATGAGAACAAGAGAAGAGGGGTCAAAAACTGCAGGAACTGGTTGGATGCTGATTGAGGCACAAGGTGTGGCGCCAGAAGAATCTCTTTAGGAAGGAAGTTTCTTTGAAGTAGAACTTGAGGGAGATAGCATATTCACAAAAGGGAAATTCTGCTTATAAAATTGAAGAAATCACTTGCTTCGATCATCTTGCCCAGAACTTGAGGAGATTACTCCCCAGCCTGGGGTTGTCTGGCAGATGTTCAGGGAAGAAAGAAGATTGAAGAAAGAGGGGAAGGAAGAAGCACATACATGGCTCCCAGAAAAGGTGATGTTTGAGTTACTGGAGTGGAAGTAAGGTAACTTTGAGGGAAGCAGGAGGGAAGCAGGAGTGAAGCACTGACTGTGACCAGACAGGAACTCTATTATACTGGTATTTTCCAGGTATGGTGCTGCCAGTCCTTACAAGGATGCTTTCCTTATCTTCTTGTTTCACTTTGTGAGCAGCATCTACTGCCTGAAGGAGTACTGAGCTGTGTAAAAGTGACAGGGAGGGTCCCATCCCACTGTACCTGCTGTACATGAGGTGTGTGGACACCCTGGCATTGTCAATAGCCACACCCTCAGGGAGGACAGTCTGCTTGCCTGCCTGTAGGGAGAAATGCCAGATTTCTGGAAAACACCAGCAAAACTTAGCTGGAGAAGCTCAACATGGTGACCGTGAGTTACCACCTGAAGTCTATCTGTCCTTTCAGTACCAGAAAATCTCTCTTCTGTATAGTGTGTCTATAAGTCAGCTACATCTGTTATGTACAGTCATAGCATCCCACATGCTCCTACAGCTGGGGAATCCAACCCAGGCAAACAAACCCTGCAGAAGCTGGCGGTATGCAACAGGCAGGGACAGAGGATTTGAAGACAGCTTTGTGCTTGGCCATGTTGACCACAGCCTTGTCCAGCACAAAGCAAGTGTTCACCAGCCACAAGGAGGCCAGAGTGAGCAGGCTTGATGAGCAAAATGGCCTCAGGAGCTCAGGAGCAGTGGGGGAAGCAGAGTGCACAAGTATTCTGTGAAGCTGTGCAACCTCTTGTGCCCTGGGCTAGATGAGTAAATTGCAGCCTTCCTGATCTCCCAGGCTTCACTAATGAGAAGAGACTCAGGTCCACTTGCAACTATTCCACAAATGAAAACTTGCTGGAGCCAGTGCCTGTTCCCATAGGGCTGGCTTCTTTTCCAGTACACACATTCTTGAGCAAACCTTGCATATTGTCTAACTGGACAGGCATCATGTCTGACATTTCTTGATGTCGATCAAATTCTCCCTCTGCACAAACATTAATTTTAAAAGGCAAATTTCCTAGTGTTCCTGCTACCATCGGTCTGACATATCATACTGGGAAATAAGTTTTTTTTATAATATATAGACCGTAAGTCTTGGTGTGGTGTCTCAAGCAACGTGGGATGAAGGAGAACATGGAGAGGAAATGTGATTTATAAAGAATTTTCATGGTGATAGAAGTGGCACCAGGAACTTTTCTGTCTTGCACAATAGGCATCAGCATGCTATGAGAGCCACTGTGAAGAAAACAACCAGCTGTGGAACATCCTGTAGGAAAAACTAAAAGTTCATTTCCTATTTAATCTGCTTAATTGAAGACAGATCCAAAACAGAGCTAAGAATTGTAGAAAACCCCAAATTTCTGTTAATCTGTGTTCACTTCTCCTTCCCATGTAGAGTGGTGACTTTTAAGGTGAATGACAGATTTATTTTAACCAGAGAACACCGCTGTGTCACATCCCAAACACTGCTGGCCATAGCAGCTGAAACAAAATTTAAAAATTATTTTTTTTTAAAAAATTAACCAGCTTACATTATAACCATGCTTACAAGGCTGAGGCAGAAACAAATATGAAACCCAATTCTTAAAATACAGTTCAGCCTTTATTCTTGAAAAGAGATCACATTCTAGTCACAGCACATAGGATTTTTTTCTAAATTGAATTTACTGGTGTTGTATACCTTCCTCCATCCCATACTCTAACCTCCCCCTAACCCCTATTTTAATTAGTTCTTTTACAATTTAAAAACTTAAGTATTGATTGAGGGAATCTTAACAAACTGCTTGTGAATTATTTTATGAAATATCTTATACAACAGTTTTCAGATCTTAATGAAGTCTGTCAGCTTTCTGATGCAGAACAGCATTATGCATTTTCTGGACCAAGGACAAGGGACATTATTAATTGATGACTGCTGTAATGTAATCCCATTCAAACAGGTGGTGGGTGGACTGGAACTATAGCATTCTTCCAGGTTTTTTGGAAAAAAAAGAGATTTTCCACAAAAGCAAAGAAAGTAGTAATGCTGTTGTATCATAGAGCTCAAAATAATGGGAGTACTGACTAAAAGACATACTCTTGTCCATGAGGCAAGGGAGGGGTCTATTTTTGGCTGCAGGGAAAAAAAAGCACACTCTGAAGATGCTGGAGAAAATAAAGACTGCTTGATTGTGAAGAAAAAGCTATTGAGGGAGTGTCACATCAGAAGTTACCTGCAACTCCTGTTGGGAGAAAAGGCATTGACCTAATCCCCATGGAAATAGTAGAGATTTCCATAATTGTTTTGGTCTGGACCCACGTACATTTGTGTTGTCCTGACAGGAACTGTATTAGAACCATTTACACAGGCTTTGCCTTTTTGTTTGCCATATTATTACTGTCTTCCCAACACTCATCCTGCAGCTAAGATACTACTGTCCTATTGCTCAAACTCCACAGCTGCTTCACTGCAGTCTCCTAGGGAGTGCTCAGATTCTGATTTTTACCTGCAGGGACTGGTGGCAGTAGTAGTGTTCAGGAAACACAGCCACAGGCAATGCTTTCACTCTGTTCAATTTGCAAACCAAGAAGACAAATTCCCTGTTTTACAACTCAAAGCACCAGATAAACATCTACCAGCTGGATCCTAAGGATTATAAATTAGCATTCCTGGGCCTTGTGCTTTTCATCTAGTTTGGAAACATTATTCAAGAGATGACAACAGGCAAGTATCTCATATCAATTTTTATTATTATAAATACTATATTAGAACAGAAAGGATGCACATCAACTTCCTTCCGCTGCTATTTGGTATCTTCCTTCTTGGCTCCTGCTTCTATTTTCAGGGGTTCTGGAGCTGGACGATAGGCAGGAAATGCCTCCCACGGGCTGTTCAGATCAAACTTACGAAATTCCTGAGCTAGCTCCACAGGCTCTGCCACCACCCTTTTGACTTCATCATCATACCGCACCTGGAACAGCACAAAGAACACAGGCCAGTCATTTTCACCCTGCTCCTGCAGCATGTCTGCTGTGCACAATGACCCAGTAATGACCCAGACCACCCTTTCTGCAGACAACTACTTCTTATCCATGGAAAAAACCCAGGCCCACAGGCCTCTGCCACAGCTTCAGTTCTCCTCATGACTAAAGAAGAGCTCTCCAGATGCTACCAAGATCTGTGCAGTGTCCAAGAAAACCCTCCTCCTATGCTTTGCTCCCATGCCCCTCAGGTGTCATGACTAAGCACCCAGAATCAGGAGCACCCACCCTAACAGTCCACATGAAGGTCACATGCAGTAACACATTTAATTTGTCATTTGACAAAGGAATTTGTCCTGAGTCACTGAAATAAGACGTCCCATCCTGGGCCTGCATGCCTGAGGACTACACTCATGAATCTTTATAATATGGCATTTGGGTGGTTTTAGTTGTTCTAATTTTTAGCGTGACACTCAGAACAAGGGGAGAAAAAGACAACCTGGATGGAATGCAGGTGAGTACCAGACATTTCTGACTGCCTTGCTTTATCCTCACTGTGCCAGTCCAGATCTCTGAAGCCAGCTCAGGAGATGGTGCCTTATCCTTGCTTGCAGGATTTTGTTATTTCTACATTTCTTAAAACAGCCTCTTTTTTTGCAGAACTTCACTGTTTTACTTCTGAGACTCGACTCAGTCTTAACACTGCACCAAATACACCTGCTTCTGCAGGGCAGTCATTTGAAACCAGACAGATACCAAACACTCTCATTTAATCTGTGGTTGGCATACAGAAGTAATAAATGGCAAGAGTCAGTTTAATCAGAGTTTTATAATCTGGGCCTACAAACAGTCAACAAAGTCAAGTTCCAACTGAATCAAGAACAGTTCAGTCCTTTATCCTTCTAGACAACTCAGTTCTGCAGTGGAAACTTTAATCTTACAGAAAATGTGCTGAAAGCAGAAGCACTTTCTCTGCCTGACAAGTGTCTTTGGTATACAGCACATAACATTTGCTCAATTTCTCCAGCCTTAGGCTGCCTTTTCATAGATGATATTTTGTGTGATAATTCAAATTTCTGTGCAGATTTATATAACTCTTCTGGAATATAGACAAGTGATTGCAAAGCAGTCACATCTTTGTACTGGAGCTCAGAAAACGGCATTGGACAGACTTGGTAACTTTAGACATGACTGTATCTCCTACCTCCACATAACCAGAGAGTGGGAAGTCCTTCCGGAATGGATGGCCCTCAAACCCATAATCTGTGAGGATTCGCCTTAGATCAGGGTGGTTGGCAAAGAAAACACCATACATGTCCCAAACCTAAATGAAAGGGAGCCAAGTTAGTTGAATTGTATTTGAAAAAATCCCCAAAACTACATAACCTGTGTTATTTCCATAAAATTTTAGTTACATGCCTGGCTTTGTACAGTGCCAGCAAAACTGATGCAGGAATTCATTCAAAAGCAAATCAAACACCATTTTATCTCCTACTCTGAAAATGCAGCTGGGGAAACACTTCTCTATTTCTTCCTGAGGGCGTTGGGGAATTACTTTAAATATGAAAATACAGCCTCTCTCCACAAAAACTCTGTTCCCAAGTGCACCAGCACTCACCTCTCTTTCATACCAGTTTGCTGCCTTGTGTACAGGCACTGCTGAGTCAACAGGTGTCAGCTCATCGGTGTACGTCTTCACACGGATCCGGCTGTTGAACCGCAGGGACAAGAGGTTGTACACAATCTGAAGCAGAGGAACAGGCAGCATTTATGGATCTCTTTGCAGTACACCACTGCCTAAGCAAAGCCACACAAGGACTATTTCAAATATTCTTTATGAGCAGGATCACATTCAGCACTTCAGAGCTGGCCACTAGAAGACACTCCTACGACTGAGGTTCCAATAGCTTATCACTTTGGTCCTTAGAAGTGCGACAAAAGTTATTAGAGACTTAGACATCATGACTGATGATGAAGAAGACAGATACTAAATCTTAAAAGAGAGACTTCCGGTGGGATGGAAACACTTGACAATGATCTGTCTCAAATAAAATGGCCATTAATCACTCTTTCAATTACTATCAGTGGAAGAAGGCTAAGATAAAATACACTTAATTTTCAGCAAGCAAGTTGAATACCAGGGAACACTTCCAACTTCTGTGGTGAGGAAGTTTAGTACAAAGGCTGTTCATGAGATTTATTGTAATCTCTGGAAAGGAAATGCATACTACAAGCAGACTGAAAAAAAGTTCCCAAAAATTTGTAAGGAAATTTAAAGCCTTGTTTGATACTGCCTTGGTGACTGGAAAAGATGAATAAATTAGGATCTATATTTCTATTAATCTACAACCTTGATTTTTGAAAGAAAAATACTTAATTAAAAAGTATTCCACTACTTCAGCAACTGGAAGCCTTTGACTTCAAGAATTCTATCTACAACTTTCAATTTTTTTTTCTCACTGCCAAAAACCAAAGAAAGTGGTCAGAGCTGCAACAGCACGTACAGCCATCAGCACTTGTGAAATCCTCCAAGTACTGCACCTCCGAGCAGTTCCTACCTCAAAGCGGTACTGCCGAGACGGGACATCAACAGCAGTCAGGTCAGCCAGGGATTTGAACTGAGCGTTGGTGTGGTCACGAAGGAAGGTCAGGACGGGAATGATCCCATCTGGATGGATCAGAAGTTCCAGCTCATTGTAACAGGTCACCTGATGAAAACAGAGCAGTGGGAAGGGCACGAGTACAAACACCAAGAGGACTGAACATGATGCTGATTTCAGCGGAACACTCAAACAAAGAGACACAGCAGACACAAAAAGGCATCAGATTAAGGGACTTAACAACAGCAGTACTTTTCATGGAATTCTGGCCCTTTTCTTCCCCAGAACTTCTCTGAACAGGTAACAAAAAAGTTGTGTGATCACTGGATCCTGTCCTGCCACAAGAACAATTTCTTGAACAGCACCTACCTGTACTTGCTGGATATACTTAGGCAAAATCTCAGCCACGTACTCCCCAAAAGCACACAGCTGCTTCTGTTCTACTTCATTTTTTGGTCTGACAGTAGCTAAGGAGAAAAACAAGGTTTCCAAGATTATGACAGGGAATACAGAAAGCTACAGAAAGAAGAGTAGTAACTCCATTTAACCAGTCTAGCTGTCTGTCAGAGACTACACTATAGCAACATACTTGTGTTACACGGAAGGTGGAACTAGACACTTTGATAATGAAGGAAATTTGTATCAGTGCTAAAATTTTGTCAACTCTGAAGAGCAGCATGAATTGTCCAACAACAAGCAGATGGAGGAGTAAATAGCCAGATGAAAAAGAGGGCAGCAGAGATGAACTTAGGAACTGCTCATGTCATTCAACTAGGGTCTAGAAAGGGCCTTGTTTTCTGGGTTTGCTGGATGTGTCAACATCTAAGCAAGCCCCTCATAAACAAAACACTCTAGGAGCTCACGTCGTTGGGGTGTGTTTTTTCACTGAAAAAGCCTTTAAGAGTCAGGGCAATGAGGGCCTGTGAAGCTGTTGCCTAGGCACAGCTTTGCACAGAAAAAGCAGGCTTGGCCCTGCATCTGAGAAAGGATGCAGACAAGAACCCAGAGCAAGCACGGGAGCCCACAGCAAGCACGGTTACCAACATAACCACTTTTCTGCCCATGTGGGGTTTTCGGGTGACCGGACCAACCCTTTCCCGACACGCTCACAAAAGCGGTTCCACCGCCCAGGAACGTCCGTAGGGCGGTTCGGTGCCCTCCCGCCGGCTGGCAGCGGCACAACCGCACGCCTCGGGCCCCCTCCGCCCCCAAACCGGCCCCGCACTTACGGCGAGTGTCCGCGGCGGAGCTCCCCGCCAGCCGGGCCCGCGCCGCCGCCGGTGCCGCGCCAGCTGCAGAGAGAAACGGACACGTCTCACCGCCAACCGCCCGGCACAGCCCGGCCCGGCCCCCACACGGCTCCCGCACAGCCCCCGCACGGCCCCCGAGCCCCCGCGGCCTCACCTCGCAGCGCGGCCCGAGCCAGGCCCCGCGCCGCCGCCGCCCACATCCCGCCGGGACACAGACGGGCAAGGGCACGGGGCGGAAGCGGAAAGCGCCGCCGCCGCCGCCGCCGCGCTTCCCCCGGGGGCGGAAGCGCGCGAAGAGCTTCCCGGGGACGACTCCGGGTCGGTGGGCGGAATCGGCGAGTGCCCGGCGGCACCTGGCGCAGGGTGAGGGCCGGGAGCAGCCGCTGGGGCAGCCCGGGGCGGCGGCATGAAGGGAGGCGCCGCAGGTGGGTGCCGCGCGGCGCGGCCGGGGGGAGCAGCGCGGCCGGCGGCCCGGGGACGGAGCAGCGGGCGCCGGGAGGTGTGGGCGCGGAGGGCGGCGGGGCCCGGCAGCCCCCGGGCTGAGCCAGCGCTGAGCCTTGCACAGCGTCAGCGCGGCCCTGGTGGGAATCTGCGTTTCTCCGAGGATCGGCCTCCTTTCCTTCCTTCCTTCTCCCCGCCTCAGACCGTGGGGTCGCTGTCAGCTGTCCTTAGGGGTTCCCCGGTCCCGGGCGCCGTCGTGGCATCCGCGACCCTGTCAGGAGCAGGGAAAGAAAGAAGCAAGGAAAGAATGGAAGTCCTGTGAGAAACGGCTGAGGGAGCTGTGTTAGTTTAGCCTGGAGAAAAGAAGGCTTAAAGATGACCTTATAACCCTCTCCAACTGCCTGAAAGGAGGGTGTAGCCAGACAAGGGTTGGCCTGTTCTCCCAGGCAACCAGCGACAGGGCTAGAGAACACAGGCTTAAGCTGCAGCAGGCGAGGTTTAGGCCAGACGTTAGGAAGAATTTCTTCACAGGAAGGATGATTAGAGACTGGAATGGACTGTCCAGGGAGGTGGTGGTATTGCTGTCCCTGGAGGTGTTTCAGGAAAGACTGGATGTGATGCTCAGTGCCGTGGTCTGTTTGAAAGGGTGGTGTTCAGCCTTAGGTTGGCCTTGATGGTCTCAGATGATTTTTCCAACTTAATTGATTTTGCCATTCTGTGAAGGAGGTGTACTAGGTGTTGGTTAAACCACTGTCACTGATAGCTTGGCCTATGGAATGCATGAAGCATGTGATTCGGCTTTATGGGACTGTCCTTTATGCCTCTTTCTTTATAGCAGAGATACCATGGGTGCAAAGGCGAGCTTTGTCTGGGTGTCTACAAGGAAGATGCGAGATTTGTGTAGTCTTTAGTTGCTTCTTGGCATTTCTTTCATGACTTGGTATCAGTCCTCTAGGAATTGTGCAGGGCGGTGTGGGCAGCTGTTTCTGCCATGCCGAGGGGACAGAGTAGTTCATCTGTCCATATCCTGGTGCTCTGTGTGGTCTCTTCTGCATTCTGGGCTGAAGCTCCTAAGCAACTTGACTGTGAGGATAAAGAGGTTTATGCGAAGTGGAAGCCAATTTGCAGGATAGGCTCATATTTCATAAAGCTGGAGAAAGAGTACTGATGTGTTCTGTGCTGACTGCAGTTCCTCTGTCTCTTATAGACAGGTACTTTGGTATACTTACTGTATAGTTACTTTTCAGACAGACCACAACTACTGTAAAATTGGGATAAGAGTATAATTAAGGCAGGCTATCACCAGAGATGAGATGGACTTGTCCAGCCAATTAGGGATGTAGACACTACTTCCCATGAACAGAATTTGTGCAAAGAACTTAGGAGCCCTCCTGATCAAGCACAGTAATTGTAAGAAAATGCATGTGTGACAAGATAAACCATGGAAGAGTAGCTACAAATCTGCTGGAGAAAAAAAAAATCACATCTTTGTGAAACATTGTCCTTGAAATAATGTTCATTATTAATTGAAGAAATTTCTGTTACCAGACATTATGGCTGGTAGTTCATTTGTAAAAGTAAGTCTAAAGTGAAGGCAGGTAGGCAACTGTTTCAAATGCTGTCAAGAGCCATGGTAAAAAAGAGCTCCTTGCTGTAGTAGTCCTTCTGTGTTTCAGAAGCTTTTCTGACACATGAACTACCTGGAGTGCTGCAGACATCCATGGTACCTGCTGAGAGGTGTTTTCTTTTACATTTTGTTCCCCATTCTACTTGGGAAACAGTGACTAACATCTAAAATGTTGTTTTGCATGCTGAAGTTGACTGGAACATTAACAAACTGCATAACCATCAGTTGTCTCATTTGGTTAGCTTGAAGGACTGGTGGTGATGTCAGGCCAAAATCTCATGCATCTTTTTGGTAAAAACAAGTTCACCTTGATACAGATTCATCATTGGGTTTTGACAGTAATTAACACCTCCTGATGATGTGAACTGCTGCCTGTGCTCTTTTTTAGTATGATACTGTGATCCTTTTCACATCCAGTCCAGATATGCTGCTGCCACTTTTTTTGGCTTTGCAAGTTTCCTAGGGCAGTTGCTGGACTTTCCACTTAAATAACTTGATGCGTTTCTTTGTGTCAGTGAAATGAGTGGTGAAAAGATATGCACGTCTCCCAGCCCTGCTGGGATGTGATGTTCACTGTACTGGAAGTTTGGTATATATTATAATTTTAATTATGCCAACTTCTCATTTGCTGTTTGAGATTCTGAAGCTCAAGCACAAGTTTCTGGCTGTGCTATTTATGTTCAGTCTAAAATATGCTGGACTCTTACCAATATGTTTGATTTTTCCCTGTACCCTGAAGTACTGCATAATCTTGTTAGTGGTGAGAGGAAGCCGTATAATTATTGTGATTTTACAGATTGCTGGAGGTCTGATTTGTGTGGCACCATGGACTCGTCAGAAGAGACTGGAGGCTCCTCTGCAGAAGAAAACTACTTTGTGAACTACACCTTCACCGACCGCTCCCACTCAGGCCGCGTGGCCCAGGGTATTATGAAATTATGCTTGGAGGATGAGCTCTTTGCTGATGTTACAATATCAGTGGAAGGCAAAGAATTCCAGCTGCACCGTTTGGTCCTGTCAGCTCAGAGCTGCTTTTTTCGTTCTATGTTCACTTCCAACCTAAAGGAGGCCCACAACCGGGTGATTGAGCTGCAGGATGTTAGTGAGAGTGTCTTTCAGCTCCTTGTGGACTATATTTACCATGGAACTGTAAAGCTGAGGGCAGAGGAATTGCAGGAAACCTATGAAGTGGCAGACATGTACCAGCTGACTGCCCTTTTTGAAGAGTGCTCCCGGTTTCTGGCCCGTACGGTGCAGGTTAGAAACTGTCTGCAGGTCATGTGGTTGGCAGATCAACACAGTGACATGGAGCTCTACACAGCTGCCAAACACTGTGCAAAGTCACATTTGTCTCAGCTGCAGGAGACAGAGGAGTTCCTACACCTGCCTCTCCGCCTGCTGACAGACATCCTTACAGGTAAGGAGTTCTTGAAACTACCTAGGATGTGGATGTAGAAAGAGACTTTCAGAGTCTGGCCAAGAAGTGAATGAAATAGATGGAAAGATATAAATTTTCATAGTCACTGTCTATTCAGAGACTTAGCTAAGCAAGGCAGAGCAAAACATTCTGGATACCTTTATCAGAAAAAGTCCCAAACTATTACTGTTACTGGATGTGAAACATCTAAGCTATAGAATAGGGACATACAGAATAGACTTATAGAATAGGATGCCAGAAATTCACAGCAGTTCCTTAGTCAACAGGTTAGAAGTGTTACACATTTTTTAAACACAACTGCCAACAATTTGTTGTATTTTTGTTTGCATTAAAAGTAAAACAAAGAAGCCTTACTAGAACTACATACCTGATGAAAGACTTTTTTATCCCTTTAGCTCATGATCATTTAACATAGTAATGCAATAACTCAACCTCTGTAAGAAGGCTTGAGCACATATTTTTAGACTATTTTAGTGTTATTTACAATTGTATGTAATTGTTAGGATTACTTAGGCACTCAACTGACTGAAATAGAGGCATTGTAAGATCTTGAGTAATACAGTAATTGCCCTTCTTGTAAAGGTAATAGTCTTCCACAGTTATGGATGCCATGACTCAGAGTTGTGAAGGACATGTCAACACATAGACAACTTAGTCCAGCTTCCACCAATCCTTAAAGATCTGCTGCCCTAGTAGGTACAGTCAGTACTTGTTACCTCTCCAGGATGCTGCAGTCACAAGTTCATTCTTCTGCTGTTATGTATCATTGCTAGAAGAAGAATGTAGAAGCAGCTCATACATCCAAATGTGCATCTTTCTTACTTTTAATTACTCTTTGTAACTAGAGTAAGTAACTAGACTTTGTGTGTCACGTTTTATATGCAGTTGCAAAAATAAACCTATCATGACTGGCTTCTTTGGAACACTGGCAAATCTATCTATAAGACCTGAACTAGCCTTTAGAGTTGATGCTATGCATATGAGAGTCTTTACATATTGTATTAAATTATCTCTATTGCATCTAAAGAAATTTACAGTCAAGGATCTATTGAGTGTATGTACTGATAGCTCAAGAACTGTGATAAATTTAGAGTAATTTTGATCTATCTAGCTAAAGTTTTTTTAAGTAAGTTGCAAGTTAATTTTAAAAAAACTCTAAAATCATGAAATGAAACTGTAGAGATCAATCACCTTTAATTTCCTAGGGATTCCACATAAGAAACAGTTTTAGGACTATGGACTTTAGCTCTTGTGGTCCTAAATTAAAACAATTGCTCAGTATAACTTTTTTCCATGCATCATCTATTTTCATGTGTAGAATCACATTACTCAGCATTTATGCCACAACTTAGCTCATAAATGGATTCAAATTTGAAATACTTCCCTACTTCTTGTAGGAAAAATCCTTTTATTTTGCCTTTCCTCCATCTTTGTTTAGTTAATGGAGAATTAAATAGAGGAAGCTTTTAGTGACAAGGATTATAATTAATTTTATGAAATAGAAATTTATTAAGTTTACATTATGTTGCACTCTAGGACCAATTTCAAAAC
This sequence comes from Pseudopodoces humilis, assembly GCF_049639895.1. Taxonomy (NCBI): domain Eukaryota; kingdom Metazoa; phylum Chordata; class Aves; order Passeriformes; family Paridae; genus Pseudopodoces; species Pseudopodoces humilis. The sequence goes on from NC_142206.1 coordinate 23,574,305, forward strand.
CAATTTTTTTCCATTTACACACTACATGTGATGGTTAGCTTATGAGAATCCTTTTAAACAGAGCTGAAATACCTGCTTTTGTGCCACACTTGTTCTGCTCCCTTCCACTATAGAGAAAAGCGTTGGAATTTCTCTGGTGCCTTCAGCATCATTGAATTCAGAGTTTGTCATGAGAACAGACTACAAAATCAGAGTCTTCATAGGGAAGCTTCTCAATGAACACAGGCATAATTGCTGGCTTTCAAACTGGAAGGAAATGCCTAAAATCTTTTTAGGTAATGTACTGATGATGATGATGATGCAAGACTTTGTGGCTTAACGAAAACTTCCAGTTGTGTTTGGAAGGAGATTTAAATCTGATGCAGTCTGTGGAGTGTTTCCTACTGTCACATGGCTAAGAAAAGCTCTAATAGCTCATTGGGGATTTCCAAATGTTAAGAGGATAGCAGCAACACCAGATGCTCAATCATGAGGGTCAGCTGCCTGACAGTGCTCAGACACATTTTGTAGATGACTTTCGCTAAGCAGGTTTCTAGGACCAGCCAGAAAGAAAGGCAGGTGCTGACATTCTCAATAACAAAATATTTTTGCCTAAATGATTAAATAGGAAAGTATTTGTCATTGTCACACAGCATGTAAGTTCTCTTTCATGTCCTCTTTCTCTTGGGCATAGGTTCCTGAATAGATTGCTGAAACTCATCCAAAGTGCTTAAGATCTGGCAGCTCTGTCTTCTTACAGTTCCTCAAATTAATTTCATGTAGTTGGCTGGCTGGCAGTGCTGATCATGCCTGACAAAATCTATAAACACCTGTGTCTATTTTTCCTCTCCAGAAAGTGGGGTTTGTGGTGGGAGTGGGGGGAGGCAGCCACAGGAAAACGGTGTTCCTGAGTACATACACCTTTGTCTAGATATCATAAATGCCTTTCTGTCCCTGAACCGCAGATGGCGTTCCATCTTCTCAGAATCCAACAGTTGCCATAGAAACCTGGATCAACTTCAACAAGGAGGAGCGAGCGGGCTTTTCAGAGACTCTGCGATCGAGTCTGAAGGTATAAAAAGACCTTATGTTCTGGGGCTGATGTAGCACTTGCTACAGAACATACAGAACTTCTCAGGGCAGGGTATTCTGCTCACAGGTGTGACTTGAAAGTCACAAAACACAGATGTCATTGAAATTCATGGTGCTTGTGAGAGGATACTTTGTGTGTCATAAATATCAACCCCACTGACAGCTTTTTTCATTTAACCTGAGGCTGCTTTCACTGGTGATTGGAGAAGTGCCACAAATAACTTATTTCACCTCAGTTACCAAATAAACTGGTCAGAAATCGATGTTTTGGTATTCCCCTTGTAACAACTCTACTCCATCAGTGATGGCCCTTACCTAAACCATGAACACTTGTGTTGTAGTGACATCTGTGGCTATTCTACTGTGTCAGATATACATGGTATCTTGAAAAGGCCTTGAGGCTCTGAATCCTGAATGTGTTAGTGTGGCAGGACTTGGGAAGGAGGGTATATACACCTCAAGCCCACAGGTGGGTCCTAAACTGAAAAATTCAGTCTTGAGCATCACTGATGTTTGTTGCTGAACAGAACCAAACCTGCTGACACACTTCTGCTTTCACTCAGGTGATTGGAGAAAATGTTCACATCTACCTGATTGGAAAGGAGTCATCACGTACACATTCCCTCGCTGTCTCTCTGCATTGTGCTGATGATGACTCCATCAGTGTGAGTGGCCAGAACAGCCTGTGTCACCAGATCACTGCAGCCTGCAAGCACGGTAGTGACCTGTATGTCGTTGGTGGCTCCATCCCACGACGGATGTGGAAATGCAACAATGCAACTATAGATTGGGAATGGTGTGCTCCTCTACCCCGTGACCGGCTCCAGCACACCCTCGTCTCCGTGCCAAGCAAGGATGCAATATATTCACTGGGGGGGAAAACTCTTCAGGACACTCTCTCTAATGCTGTCATATATTACAGAGTACGAGACAACGTCTGGACAGAGACCAGCCAGTTGGAAGTTGCAGTCTCTGGAGCTGCAGGGGTGAACCTTAATGGTGTCATTTACCTGCTGGGTGGGGAGGAAAACGACTTAGACTTCTTCACCAAGCCCTCTCGGCTCATTCAGTGCTATGATACCAACACAGAGAAATGCCACGTGAAGCCATACGTACTGCCTTTCGCAGGGCGCATGCACGCTGCTGTGCACAAGGATGTGGTGTTCATTGTGGCCGAGGGGGATTCACTGCTGTGCTACAATCCCCTGCTGGATAGCTTCACCCGGCTATGCCTCCCAGATGCCTGGAGCTCAGTACCATCCCTCTGGAAAATTGCCAGCTGCAATGGCAGCATCTATGTCTTTCGTGACCGCTATAAAAAGGGCGATGCAAATACTTTTAAACTTAACCCAGCCACCTCTGTTGTAACAGTCACAAGTGGCATCAAAGTGCTGCTCACTAACCTGCAGTTTGTCCTGGCCTAAACAGGCCCAGTGATAGAAAGACAGCAACAGTGTCTTGCTGTGCAGCTCAAAGACACCTACAACCCTCAGCACCAGTCCCAATTACAACAAGCTCACAACATCCAGTAAAGACCCCATCCTCTACCTGTGCAGAGGAAGTACAGGCTTTCTGACTGTGGGCCTATTCTTTCACATAGCACTATCAAAACCGTATTGAACTGTTGTATCTTAGATTTCAGATGGACTAAATCCTATTACTTTGATTCCTTGATGATAAGCGTTTGAGGCCCAAGCGGCAGCAAATGGCTATTTTATCCTGGAACCAATCCATCACTAAAAAATCCTGTGGCATATGGAGAACATTCTCCTTGGGCCAGACTGCTAGTTTTAACTGCCTAGGAGACTGCGTGTTGCTGCTGTGTCAGTCACAGAGTTAGACGTGCACTGTGTCCCCCAGGGATACCCCCGTTTAAACATTCCTGTGTCCTATTGCAGAAGAAGGGCCTGGTAGACAGATTGCAGAACTGACCCCAGGACCCTTAGGTTACATTCAGCACTTCTCCTAGAGGAGTGGTAACCAGCTGAGTACTTGCTTACTGCTCTGTCATCACCTAATATAAAGAGGGAGATCACTTTTAGAGCATTGGCTTCCTTTACTGTACAGGAAATCCCCACCTGTAATTATAATATAGTGTTGGTGAAAAGACAGAAATAAGACCACTTCTTCCTTCCCCTCTCTGTTGGCACTGTAACCCTTTGGGTAAGAATCTGAATAAAGTCTCTACTGAGACAAAATATTTTGTTTTTTTCTCTTTGCTTCAAATACAAATATTTTTGAACTTCTTGTGGATTGCAGTTCCGCTCAGCACTGATGTGTGGAAAAGAACTATGGGGCTCTGTGAGATCTAGAATATTAGCCATAAGGAAAGAAAGCTTTAATGAAACAGCCCTATTCCCCCTTTATTGATGAAATAATTTCATTGGTTAAGAATGAAAATGCTTAAGCTTTTGTTAGATCATAAAAACTTTTTTATAGCAGCTGAGATGAGGATTTTGATAGTTCTTACTAAGTTATGCAGTTCTCTCATTGATCATGTTCCTGTGAAATTTCTCCAGGACCTGGACTTGCTTGTGTCGAATGAGGATATGGGGACGAATCTTGGTAATAGCCTCTATTGCTTCCTGAGGGCTCCAGTGATGCAGCTGAAAAGGCAGAAACACAGCAAGTGAAAATCCATTCCATCTTTGCACCAGTTAATGGAACCCTCCTGGAGGGTACAGGCAATATTAGAGATGTTAGAAAGCTTGCTGCTGCTTTGCCCTTCAGGTTTACTTGATGTTCTTCTCAGAGAGGCCTGCAAGTCACACATTCATGAAGTGAGTCCCTCAGTTAAAGAGGAATGGTTGCTGCCTGGGTGCTCCACTTTCTCGCTCACTCTTCCTTCATGTTGTGAATAGTTTCCTGTCCTAGCCCCCCCCCCCACTAGACCAGAGCAAAAGTGCACCTTGCTTTCTTAATTTTTTAAAAAAAAACTCTACTGGTACTCCCATCACATTTCAGCACTTAGTAAAAAAAGAAAAATTAGAAAAATTTAGAAAAAAATTTTCTCTTCAACACTAATGGAAAATTTTCCAGGGAGCACTTAGTAACACCAAGGAAAGAATCCACAGGTGGGATTTTATTCTTAATGCTGGCTTCCCCAGTTGGGCTGATAGAGGAACTCAGAAAACAAATCAGTCCTCTTGATCCTGAGTTGTATTTATGGAAAAGTGTAGGAAAGCTCACAACTACAGTGAACCAAGGAGAAAATACGAACAAAAAAATGGATATTTATTTGCTCAGAGAACCTATGCTCATGAGTGACTTGTCATTCCCACCTCAATCTGTTCCTCCACAGAAAGAATTAAGAAAAGCAGAATCATTCAAAATCTGCATTTGCATTCAAAACAAGGTACATTTGAGGCGTCTCTTAAAATGAGTGTCCAAGCTCTGTAAAATCATGGAATATTAACGTGTACATGCTCAGGTTTCCTGAGCGAGAGTTAACTATAAAGGTTGTCTGCATTTTATTTCCATTTTTAAATGAAAATTAACCCCATTTAGCAGAGACGCCTGACCTGAATTAAGTATGCTGCCACCATGGTGGCACTGCGGGAGCGCCCTGCCTTGCAGTGCACATAGACGCTGTTACCGCGGGCTCGATGTCTCAGGATGAACTCCACGCCCTTGTGCAGGTTTTCCAAGGTGGGGACTCCAGTTAGATCTACAGTGCTGAGACGCAGTTGCTCCACTCCCATTGCCTCCCATTCCTGTAACAGACATTGCAAATTTGGTGAGTGAACTTTTGGGTTGCTATTTTTTACTGAAAGAAACTCAGAACCTGTTGAGACAGTTGAGAAATTCAGAGAGGCTGTAAACAGGCTTTGAACGTCAACCCTTCAAATCAGATGTATGGAAACTTCAGTGCTCGTCATCAGAAGGTAGCAGTTAAAGGGGACTGAAAAAATATGTTTCTAAACATAGAAAGCCAAAGGAAAAGAGGGAGGCTTGGATCTCTTCCCAACCAGGGGCATTCCTGTATAGTGCTGTACGTGAGTTACATTCTCCCTGTTTTTCCCTGCCACTGCAGCTGCAGTTCACTGGCATGTTCACGTTTTAGTGGTTTGTCGCATAGTTTTTGGAGTTTGCTTAGGTACGAGTAGTCCCGTCTCTGCTGCCACAGGACGTGGCGGTGGTTGCCGGAATAACGGCAGGAGGCGGCTAAAGCCTCACCTGTGCCGGGACAACCAGCGGCGAGAGACACGTGGAGGGGGGGGACGACGACCAGCAAGCCCGGGGCTCACCTGGGGGGAAAAACAGAGGAACCGGGTCTCGTAGTCCTCGGTGAGGGTGACCACGCCGCGCACGTTCTCCTCCGCCAGCAGCTGCGGGCACAGGCACCGTCAGGGAGCTCCATTCCTCCCGGCCCGGCCCGGCCCGGCCCGCCCCGCTGCGCCCACCTTACCCTGCGGATGCATCCCCGCAGCGGCAGCGCCCCGAGCAGCACGACCTCGTCGATGCGGTGGAACCAGGGCCGGCGAGACCCGGGCAGCCGCGCCCGCGTCACCGTGTACAGCAGCGACGGGTAGAAGAGCAGCCGCGCCGCGCCGGCGCCCAGCGCCTCCAGCACCCCCATACGCGCCGGGACCGCGCTGGGCCGGGCCGGGCCGAAGGGCGGGGGGGCGCCGCGGACGCGCGCACCGAGCGTCCCCAGAGGGGACAGCGGCGGCGGGGTCGGGCCGCTGGCGGGAGGTGCCTGGCGGGGCCGGAGGGGGGCGGGGCCGGGAGGGGCGCGGCGGGCCCGGCGGCGTGGGGGGGGCGGGCGCCCCCCCCCGCCCCCCCCGCCCCGCCCCCGCGGTGGCCCCCCCCGGAAGCGCCGCCATCTTGCAGAGCCGGCCCGAGGCGGCGCAGGGGGCGGAGCGGGGCGCGGGCGGGTCCCGGGGCAGGTGAGGGCGGCGCCGCCGGGAGGAGCTCGGGGCTCGCACGGGAGGGGCGGGACGGGGCGGCACGGCACGGCACGGCAGGAAGGGCGCGGGGCCGGGCCGAGCCGAGCCGGCGGAAAGCGCGATCCGTCTCGCGCAGGTAACGGCTCCTTGCCCCTTCTCCCTCGCTCCCCGGCGCTCCCGCCGCGAGGCCGCTCGTGCCGGACCGAGGTGGCCGCCCCGCTCCCGCCCGCGGAGGAGCCACCGCCACCGCCGCACCGTGCGCGCCGTCCCGGGGCGGTGCCGCCTGCCGGGAGCCCCGCTGGGGCCCGGAGCCGGAGGCTGCCGGGTGTCGTATCTGATCCGAGCGCTGACAGCGCCGCGGGCGGTGGCGGTGGCGCTGCGGGTGCGAGCTCGGCCCGCGGCGGCAGCGCCATTGGGGGCGGGGGGGCTGCGGCGAGGCCGGGCGGACCCCGGGGCGGGGGAGCGGCTGCCCCGCGCTCGGCCGCCGTCAGCCTGCCGGGCACTTAGAGGAATCTGGGGTGCGGTTGCTGTGTTCGTCGGTACGGTAGGGGTCTGTCCGCCGGAGCAGTGAAATGTGTGCTGGTGCACCCGCGGGTGGAGGCGAGTCAGGCATACGAGAAGCACGAGCAGGGAGATTGGAGTTCAGCACAGTGTGAGGATTTGCTGTCCTCAAGTATGAGAAGGCGTGACAGACGCTACCGGAATGAAGTAGGAAGAGGAACATAAAAGCCAGGAGGGACGGAGCATAAAATGGATGATAAATACATGAAGAAGCAGTAAAGGCTAAGAACAGCATGCTTTTTTAATAGGACTGTTATGAGAGGGAAGTTGAGAGGGAACCTTAAAATACACTCCTTTAAATTCCTGAGGAACTGAGGCCCAGACATTGTCACCTTTAAGGCACAGGCATTCTCTACTGCCAGAAGTTGTCGGGGAACATTTTTCAAGCATTGCAGTTTTCTTGTATGTCCTGCTTGAGTGTGGTCGTTGGGTGTGTTTCACCAGTTTGCTGGATTTACAAAAGTATTTGGTGGGGATTTTTATCATGAAGCATACTTGATTTCTGGCTTACAAAAGGTTGCGTTTTCTCACTACCTTCAATTGGTGTTTTTATTTTTTTGTATGTCTGTCCTTTCAGTCTTACTCCTTGTACTAGTGATCACAAAAATTGCTGAACTCTCTCCTAGTATCTTTTGTTGTCTCCTCTATTGTTTTTCCCTAGGTTAGTTCATCAGATAGATTTTACTGCACTGACTTGGCATTGCACAGCCATAATAAACCCATCACAATTTTTTTTCTTTTTTCCATTCCCCTCGGCTATGTTCTTGGGATCTCTGCATAATATGAGATACTCTGTCTTCCTGGAATTGTGTCTGGACCTAAGTCTTGAAGAAGCAGCATTGTTGGAAATTCTGCTGCTGTGGTAGATGTTTAAAATGAATCCATATGTCTTTAGACTGAGCTAGGAAATGTTAGGGTGGGTGGGTGCAGCTTGCATCTAGCAGCTTTATGTGTTCAGTTGCATTTCTGCTGATGAACAGCCCCCAGGACATGAGCACAAATCTTATAACTGCTCAGAGATATGGTTGTATATATATGTATATACTACAAAAATTCCTAAATAGGAATTATTAATACAGTAATGTAAATAATTTTCTTTAGGTGCTTACCTTTCTCTTTCAGCCTCTGCTCACATTCAAAATTATTGCTGGTACTTATTTTGGGAAGGTGTGTGCTGTTCTGAGGAGTGTAATCACCCTTTCTGAATGATCATTCTTGCATGGCTGTGTTTTTTCTGGTTTTCCTTTCCCTAAGTTTCTAATGTTACATTGGGGAAAAATCAATGCTTGATCCTAACTGATGGGTTACATGTTTCCCCTTTTTTTTTGTTTTGTTTTGTTTTTTTGTTGTTTTTTATAGGTAACAAATTATGCAGGCCTAGGACATTCTATTTACATGCAAGAGAAAGCATCTGTAGAAAATCAGACAATTGAAAAGTGCCTGTTCTGAAGTCACGAACACTAAAACATGAAGATTTATGTGTTAGGTAGTTTTGTTTTGAAAACAAATGACCTTCACTTCTCAAAAAGTGAGAAGAACGTACCCATCTTTCACTATTGGAGACAGGGTAAAGAAATCCATGGTAGTACTACTGTGTACTTCTTACTTTTACATATCCACATTTCTGCTAGGCCTCCAAAACTTGATGCACTTACAGAATTATCTTTGCATAGTAAGGGTTCTTTTAGTTCTTCTGCTACAAGTAGGGGCTCTGAAAACATGGACTCTGGCACTACTTCTCTAAAGGGGAAAGCAGGAAATGTAGCAGGATCATTGATTACAATATTTGTCTATCTCATTAATAATAAATCCATTCCTTGCTAAGTAACCTGTACATCAGTTGAAGAATCATTGGTTGAAACAAAATATGATGCTTTGAAATAAGGGAAGTATTTATAATGTTGTATAAATTTTCTTCTAAAATCACTAACAGTATCCTGAATTGGTCGAATTTCATAAAAGGTAGATGCTTATGTGATTCTTAAATATTTATATTCACTTTGAGTTAAGTAAGATTCTACCTGAAATCCAGTAACTAACTGAACTTACTGGGAAACGTGAGCAGGTGGCTCCTTAACTATTTCTTGCATATTTTTCTGAAATGTGGCTATTGATTATCAGTTACTGAGTCATCTGCCACTAGTTTCTTCAGAATGCCCACTCTGATTTTTCCTTTAGTGCCTATTTTAGAGTAGGTGGGAAGTGAGACAAATTCTCATGGATTTTGAGATTTGCTGGTTATTAGTCTTTAGCACTGAGATCTGAGAACCCACTGTTGTGGCTGTTAAACTGGAGACTGTTTTTAAGTAAATGTGTCCAGTTTTCCAAATTATAATGTGAGTCCAGTTACTGAGACAGCTGCAATAGTCAAATGGACTCAGATCTATATTTCTGCTTTCTTATTTTTCAGTCTTGCCAGGAATGTCTAAAATGTTTTATTTCAATCTGGGCATGTTTAGTATTGTTTGTCCTTCAAGACTACATGCAGAGTTATTCACTGCCTTGGAAACTGCCTTCAGGCAAGAAGGTATGATACTTATCCATTGATCAGGTATTTGTCAGGAGAAAAGACTAGTATAGAAGAAAAGAAGACTAAAATATTTCAGTACTTTTTAGAATGGGAATTGTAAATTGAGAAAAGTTATCTGGGGCCTCTAATGGGCATTTCTCAAAGTATCACAGCACAGGATCTTGAGTGGTGATCCCATTGCAAGATTTCTTGTGTCAAGAGAGATTATCTTGATTGTAAAATGTAACCAGTAGTTTTACTGCCATTCTTCCAGTTATCAGAGACACTTGTTATATGAATAAATGCAAGAATGCAAGATACCACATTTTCTGCCATTGCTCTCTACAACCTATTTTAGAAAGATGCCAAGACATTTTGTGTTTGGAACATAAGAATGAAAAGAGAGAGCTTTAGCATTCACATTTCAGGAGGAGTTTTTCCCAAATATCAGCTGAACATCATCTTTTTTGCATCTGATGTGAGATTCAAGTAAGTAGAACTAAAATATACGTTGGGTCGAAGCTGCAGTGCCACTTAGTCTGCAAGTGCTTTGCTGTAGGGAGGAATAGCTCACGAGTCTGAACAGTGATGGACAGAGCAGGCTTATTTGTGTGACAGCAATAGAGTGCAGCACAGTCATCATCCCAAGGAAAGGAAGTCATCTTTGACATCTTGAGTAGCTTCAAACTTCCAGCTGTCTTAGCTCTGTGCTGAAGAAAATGCATCATTGCTAGCTGAATTCAGGATGAACAATGAGAAACTAGATGGCTGAACAGAAATCTTCAGTAGTTTCCAACTCTTAGTGAAAAATTTCAGTTTAGATGATGCAGCTTGTGTCAGAGATATATGTGAGTGAAAGCCTTATGCCAGAAGAGGAATCCTTGTGCACAAGCTCTCTTGTCTGTCCCATATATGCATGCTATCCTTGTATCTTCAATATACTTAGTATAGCATGGTCTGTCATTTTGTTTTTAGAAAGGTGTGCTGGCTTACTGGCTGCTCTGTTAGAGGCAGAGTATTAGTGGCAAGCTGACAAACTGCAAGTTTTGATAATGAGTCTTTACCAATTTAGAGCAGATTTATAACTGATTTAATGGCTTGGATGCAATGGTAAAGTCCCAGGTAGATTTAAGATTATGTATACTGTGTTTAAAACTATATCACTCTGGGATTTTTACATTGGTTTGACTAAATTGCTTATAATATAGTGTGGAATAACTAGCTTGAGTATTGCTGAAATCCATGCAAATGAGCAGGCAGTTTGGGTTTTTTGTCCTTTTCAGCAGCACCTCAAGGAGATCTTGAGTGAGCATGTGGATGAGAGGATAATGTCATGCTTGTGCATGGCTGGTGCAAAGGCTTTCCTTTGCAGAACATTTTTTTAACGCTTGTATGCTCTGTATTCTCTCAGAACTGAATACTCTCCCAATTCATGTAAGAACCCAGGTGACTGTCCTATATTGTTTTTACTATAAATTAATTTGAATTTTTCAAAACCTTGGCTTCCTTTTTTCACCACTATCAAAATTGTTCTTTTGGGTTACTTTCAATTCTGCCTGCAGGCTGGTTTGTACTGCACTTTTCACAAAAATAATGTAGTTGTTATCCACTAGATTTCAGTATTTCACATGTCAAAGTAAAACTGTTGTCCTTCAAACATCACTTAAAATTCAGGCTTTCACTGAACCATGCATATTCTCTGCTATTTTTGTCCCAAACTATGCAGTTCAAAAGATATTCCAAAGTAGGCATGCAATCCACAAATTTTTTAGACTCTGTTGGAAAGGGAATATTCATGCTTTTTCCAAAGCAGAGGAGTTTGTAATTCAAATCAAGCACTTAGCAGACAATGTCCAAATCTACATACAAAAACATAGCATCTTTCTTAATATATGTAGAGATTTGCAGAATGGACATCAGGCATCTTATTATCTCTGCAAAATCTCACAAGATAGACAAGTTTTGATAAATGTTTCTTCAGAAGGCAATGAAATATTGATCTTTTGGGAAGAGAGAATGTAGTTTGAAGATCACTTCTAGCTTTTGCATTTTGTGTAGGCACAGTACAGTGTAAAAGTAATTCTCTAATTTATAGTTTTTTAGTCCAAAGCAGAGCGCCATCTGAAAATATTTTTTGCTTACTTATCTATATTTCCTTGTTACTTGTCTTCAAAAATTTTCTGTTCTCCATTTAAAACTCTGAATTAAAAAATACTTGGATGACAAGTCAACTTAGTGACAAGTTGTATTTTTTGTTGGTTGTGTTTTCTTGCATGTGATTGTTCAATGACTGTACAATGTGTAGTGCAATTGAGCACAAGTTGAAACAGTAAAAATTCCTTGCATGGTCCTAAGTGACATTAGAAGTGATACCTTTGAATATATCAATATGCAAAATCTTTTTGGGGAAGAAAAAGGATTGTATATTCTCTAAAGCAGTTTTGGCTGCTCAGAAATCCATGATTATATGCATTGGAGACTTAGGAAAAGTTAAGTGAGAATATTCTGATATTTATGGACTAAAGCCACCCATGATACACTTTGGAATATGCATTCAGTGCCACAATTTGATCACTATCAGAGACTAGCTGTAGGTGGTACTGTCTATATTTCACAGTGTGGAAGCTGCTATGACACTAATTGTCTGATATAGAATTTCCTTTTGAATTTCTTTGGGTTTAAAATTATTTTGTCATTTAATTCAAGACTAAGTTTAATAGGCATTTCTTGGGGAACAAGACTAGAACACATATTCCTGATCCTTTTTTGTAAGAAAAATAATTTAGGCTGTGCTTAGGTAATAATAGCGCTAATTCCGCATATGCTGTTGTCTTCCTAAATTTCCAGGGAGCCTAAACCATTACCTCAATAATGAGAAATTTGAAAAAATATCAGGATTTTTGGTTTGAATGCCAGCACTTTTGTATCTACGTGCACATGACATTAACAAAGCTGCCTGACTTGGGTGCTTCTCTGAGTTCTGAATTGGCTGCTGCATTCCTGATACAGGTGGAAGTTGCAACTTCCACTTGTATGAAAGAACTTCTCTGGTAGCTCCTGTAAGGTAGTTTGGTATCACCACATAAATGTGGGATACACCAAGGAGAAGCAATAGGCAGGAGCATGCGGTAATAAATCTCTCATGAAAAAATGATGCTTTTTAATGTAAATTAAGCTGCTTTTGAGTTTGCAAACTGTCTTACTTGTGTACTAAAAAAAAAGAAAAAAAAAAAAAAAGACTGTGCTACTTTGAAGTCTTTTTTCTATGAAGATTTAGGGATTTGGGTCTTCAATTACACTTACTCTGCTCTTTCCATGCCAGAATGTGAAAGGGGTGGGGTGGGTGGAGGGAGAAGAGAGGATGCTGCATAGAAGTGCATTTATTCTGTTTTTAAGAAAAAGAATACATAGGAAAAGGTTTAGTTAGTGTTTAAACACTGGCAAAAAGGACTGTAGGGAAAGCAGACAAGCTATGGCAGGTCACCATAGCAATTAGTATCAACCAATGAGAAAGGTCATGCTTCCTGGTTTAGGACAATACTTGAAAAGGGAGAAGGGTTTAAAAAGATTTCTGTAATTCAATTTGGGCTGGAGGGGGGAGAAGGTCAAACCAAGAACTTAATATATGGATGTGTGTGTCCAAAAGCAACAAGGAAGACTTTACTAGTTCAGTAGTTATTGAAATGGTGGTGGATGTGGGGATTCCCTGGGAGGAAGTTTTTTGTCTTGTTTCTGAGTTGCTGCCCAGATTTTGTCGGTGAATAGTGTTAGACGTTTGTGCATTATTAAGGTGGGCACAAGCAAAGTGGAGTTGGAACTCATTTCAAAACAGTAACTGCTTCAGGTTTGTAGCTTTAATTATTTTCTTTGCTTGCATGGTATGACAGTGAATGAGGGTGTGTGTGTGTAAAGGAACTTGTCTTAGCAAAGGTCTCTTTAAGAGACCATGTATGGGTAAAGCAGTTCAGCTGGTTCAGCTCCTGCTCCTCCCTCCCAGGGAGCTGAGCAGAATCTCTTCTGCTGAAAGGGTTGTTCCACTTTCTGCTTTCTATATTTGTCCAGCAGAGCACACTGGCTCACCAGGCAGTGTGTCTGGCCTGGTGGGCATTTGCTGAGCAGAATTGAGAGCCAGGACTTACAGTCTCTGTTATGTCTGTCTGTCTGTCTCTGGGGACAACTGGTGTTCCAAGTGAAAGGTGATCTGTTTGCGTTGTCTGTTTTGTAAAATGCAGTTCATCCAAATTTGGGAGTGTAGGGACTGGAAGTGGAGGAGTTGTCTTGCAGGGACAGTTTGTAGTGGCATCAGAAAGACACAGATTTAACCTCCAAAGGAACTACTGTTTTCTGGGATGAGGATTTTAATCTCCCTTCCTGCTTTGGGGAGTGATTAGCCAAGGCCTGTATCCTTCCATAAAAGGTCTGTTGTCACTGTCTGCCTTGAAGATTAATGAAAGCTAGATCCTGTCCTGGAAGATCTGAGTGCTGTCTTTGCTTCTTATGGGCAATAGGGATTAATGAGGAGCTAGACCTTGGCCTGCCTAGTTTGGAATCAGGAGTTGGTGTTCAGGGATGGAGCTTGTAGGAAATACCTTGTTAGGAAGGGCTTGAAACTTGCAGCTAAGACTTCCCTGACTGTATGTGTGTGTTAACTTTGTATTAAGGCCCTGCACACATTGGGATGACTATTTACAATTGCTTTATTTAAATAGTAGATGAGATGAACAAATAGTGCAGAAAGTCTGTTAGCTGCTACACTGTAGTAAACTGTTGATACAATCTTCTTTGAGTACAAGAAAGGTGCTCAAAATAGTGGCAGCAGTTGAATACACTGTTAACTGTGGCAATAATTTTTTGAGAAGGAGAGGGCAATTGTCTGTAGGATACTTTTTCTGAATTTTAAGAAATACTGTCCCCTTAAAAATTCTGCTGTCTTTTGAATATCTATACAAATAGGCATCAGCCTTTTGTTTCTGGGATTTGAGGGGGTAAAACATGGTTTCAGTTGTGAAATTGATTTTAGCAAGGGTCTGCCTTTTTTCTTGAGGACCATGTTCCATAAATTCAGTTTGAATTCTTTTTCTTTCCTACCACTGCAGTGTCTTCAGTGTATTTCCTCCTGAGAAACCTGGGTGTCTCTTGAATTTGGAAGGAGGACATTTTGGACACAAGCTGGTGGATCTCAGCTGCCTGGCAATGTCTGGATTGTACTGATGTCTGCAGGCAGGGACCTGTGATTGATGTGTGACAGAGGGCCATCTTCTTGAACTGATTGAACTCAAGCAACTTAGTTGTGTGGCTGTTTTCTGATCATTCTTTGTTTAATGGGGGCACACTGCAGTAGTTTTTTTCCATCTTCGTGTGGAAAACCTATGGAATTTGCTGTAAATATGCCGCCTGTGAGATGATAAGCTTGTTACCTGAAGTGTCTTTTGGTATTTTGCCTAATTCTAGCATCCTCTGCTAGAATTAGGTCCTCTGCCTGCCTGTCTTCCCACTTTTCCACTTGCTGACTTCCTAGCTGACAATCTGTCATTTATATGAGTAACCAGTTAAAAGCAATTTTTGGTACTGTTTGAGGCCAGTGATTGGAGTTTCATGATTCCTCAGCTTTCAAGTGTTTTCTTGTAGCATACTCATCTTTTCCTCCAGGTAGTCTTGGAGCAGGAATATGATTAGCCAGTTTCAAAGGCCTCTTGGAGAAGTACACTATTGCATGTTTAAAAAAATGTGCATGTTTAAAATTATTGCATGTTTAAAAATAGTGTGTCTGTTCTGTGAAAGATACCATGATAAATGAATAGAACTCTGAATAAATAATAAATATATGTGCACCAAGGGTATTTGAGTAGTAGAATGGCACTGGGGAATTTCAATCATAGCATTTTGTTGGAATCTTCCTAAAGGCAATGTATGAGAAAGTGGCATTGTTCAGAGCTAAGTGAAGCTGTCAAGACAGGAAATCTTGTTTGCTGTATATACTTCTGTGTTTAAGGGAGAATACCCAATAATCCATTCTGTCTTGACTGTGTTACCCTGTCTGCAGAAAAGGTTTACTCAGGATGGGAGACAAATGAAAAATTAACTTTTGTCTAATGTCCTTTGAAGGTACTGAAATTACACAGGAAGGCATAATTTTTTTATGTTTTTCTTGCCCTATTGCTTTTTTTCTTCTTTTACAAAAACAAGCCCTTTTAAAAAATACTCTAATTATGCAGTTCAGTAATAAAGTTAGGCTGAGGGTGAACATATGGGAAGATTACAGGAATTTTTAATTAAGTCCAGTATGCATTTCAAATTGATGAAACTTAAAACTGCTATTGTGAAGTAATTACAGGTATTAAAATCCAGAAAGAATAAGGGAAAATTGGAAAATGTTTACTTGTTATTTTAAGAAGTTAAATCATATTGTTTAATCAAGAATATGGAGTCTCTAATATCTGAGGCAATCCCCTGACAAAGAATTGGAGCAGTGAAGATGATAATGTGGAAGGATTTTATATAGTTCTTACAAGCATATTGTTTTCTTAACAGAACCAGTGGAAGCCTTGTTTATGATTTGAGGCCTTTAAAAAGGATCAATCAGTGGAGATTTAATTGTGTGAAATTCAGTACCTAAATCTGGTGATCTAGTTCCATGAGTAATTTAAATGAGCATCTGCCAGTATTGCTCTGAAAGAGGCTTGTGCCATTTTTATGTGTTTTTCCTTTCCTTTGTACTGCCAAGAACATCTATGTGGTTGTGCAGTGAATTGAATCTAGGAACATGTCTGGGTTAAAACTCTTATTTTCCTGTTGCTGGTGGTGGACAAGATCATACCTTGACCATTTCCTTTCTCAGGCTTGTTACACAGAGGTGGGGATGGACAGCTGGAGAGAAGTGTTGTGCACTATTCTTTTGGCAAGAACACCAGCTTAAACTGGATCTATAGCAGGAGTATCTCAATCTATTCCTTTTGTATTTCTTTCCCATTTCCATTGAATGTTTATGGAGATCTCATATCCAGTCTTCTCAGTTGTATAACCTGAAAATATTAAGTGAGAATTTTTTGCTTGTGTTGCCTGCTGGTGCACATGTAATTTGGCTCTAGACGGGGAAGTCTAAATGTTGTCTTAACATACTTCCTAATGAATGCAGTATTTGGTACACGCTGTGTTTGATGCTGCTCTACAGAAAGCCTGCTCTTCATTTGGGAAGAAATTGGTGAGCTTTTCTGATACGAGGACAGAGAGAAAATTATGTGCCGCCTAGACTGTCACATGTAAGGTTTTGGAAGTACAAGGTGCCTCCAGAGTCTAGGTACAAGGTATAGAGAATCCAGAAAGATATTCATGTCTAATCTGCATTCTCATGCAGCCAAAGCTATATCATAGCACTTGTTTTTGCCATAAAGTTTATGGAGTCTCTTCCTGCTAGCACTGGAAAACTGCTAGGAGGTGTCATACTGTGCCTTCCAGTAAAAGGAATGGAAATTAACTGGTAAGTGTGTAAGTGAGGAACATCTGAAAATACGTGCATAAGTAAAGCAAGTACTGATTCTCTAGTTCTTGGCAAAATACATTGACACTCTTGATCCTGCTCTACTCATCCAGCTAAAATCTAAGATCAAGTTATGTATCCAGCCTTGTACAGCAGGGAAGTATCTGAGACCTTGGGAATAGAGAGGAGCAAGCAGAGCTTGCTGTGCTGACATAAGAATCAGTGGGCATCAACCACTGGAGATGGGCAGCCTAGAGAGGGTGTGTCAGGGTCACAAATGGACCATGAAGGTAGCTTGTGGAGTAAAAGGCTGCTGATACCAGTAGGGAAGATGTTCCATTAGTTGTATTCACATGTTTGTAACTAGGAATGAAAATTTAAGACAGAGGAAAGTTCATCTGAAGTGTGGCATTACATTTGTGATTGGTAGTCACACAAAAATGTTGCTTCATGGCACATATTCGTGCGTTTTCAGTAGACTGTAAATGAATGCAGATTTTTTTTTTAATACCATTTTTTTGGTATTATTTACAGTTGTATGTTTCAGATACTATATAGAGATACTGAAGAGGGGAGAAATGTTGCAAAAAAGAAATCAAAGTATATACAAATGATGCTACAAATGGTGACAAATGAGAAACCTTCAGACGTCTGGACTAGGAGCTTAATAAGAACTGCTTTGCAGTGAAATGGTTACATTTTATTAAATTTGTGGTTTACAGCAAAAGTGGGACGTTTCTAAGTTGATGTTCCCGCAGCAATGCCAACATTTGCCTCAGATAGAGAAATAGTATAAAATATTTTTTTAAAGTTTTAGCTCTATACACCCATAATTAAATCTCTTCAAGTGTTAATAAAAATTATTTTCTGTTTAAAGTGATTTGAATCAGTATTCATCGGTTATTATAGAGCAGTAACTCCGATTCTTTGCAGATGTAAATGAGAGTAATTTGTATCCATTTACTTCTGTAAAGGATTTACCGTATGCCTGTTAGAAAATAAAGATAAAAATAATTGAGCCTATTTTTACTCTTTGGTTTGCAGGCGTGGTAATGGCAGATTCTGCACGGTAGAGTTCATGGCAAGTATTTGTCTAATATAAGCCAAGCAAGACAAACAGGCTTCAGGTAAATCAGTATTTCTTAGTTGTGCTTCTCTGAAAGAAAATATAAATGTTTATGGTTCAACATTTTGCAGATACAGAATTTCAGACCTACTCAGAATTTTGTATACAGCTCAATTCTGACCTTTCAAAATTGGGACACCTTAAAATTATTTTCCTCCTGAAGTAGCAATAGATACTGCAAACAGTCATGTACACCATGTCCTTCTTTGGCATTTTGGGTGTGGTAATACGGAATAGTGATTGCATTTGAGGATCTTTGTGGGGAACCTGCAGTATATTTTTATTCTGTATTTGCTTTTGAATCTGTTCCCTTTTGTACAATCAGAAAAAAGGTGTAAGTATCTTGAATTTTTAACACAGGGCTGTGCAAGCTCTATCTGTCTAAACATTGCACAGGGGTGGGTTTTCCACTGACATTTTTTTATCTTGCCTTTAAAACAGGTAAATTGGAAGTGTTAGTGTTTGAATCTTGTGGCTGAGATGGATGAGGTTGTTAAAGTTCAGCTAAAGTTCTGTTGCTTCTAGGAGTAAACTTAGTGGTTAAACCAAGATATTGTTTGTGCTCACTAAAACTCAGCCTTTTACCCAAAGGAGCCCAAACTCTGCTCTGTGTGATAGGCCTTCCTGTGGCATGTAGAGTCTCCATGATGCAAAACATGAATGCATGCTTTCGACCTTCATTCAAAAAGTAAATGAAATGTTGCTTTAGTTTGTACGTTCTCTATTTGCAGCTCCTGGTGTATTTTGAGAGTCCCTTAATACCATAATCTGGAGAGAGATACAAGCTAAAATCTTTTGTTGATGAGATTCTTTGGCTTTATTAAGAGACAGGTGTTTTGTGGAAATTTTTTTTGTGAAGTTGTTCTTGAGGTTTTCAGCTGAGATGCAACTGTAACAATGTGATGATACTCCTGACTCTGCTTAAATACATTTTGTCACTAGTTTTCAAAATACCTTTTCACAAAGAAATAGTATTATTGTTTCTTTGTACATATTTGTCCATATTGTACAAATGGAAAATCTCAGAACCAAAAAGTTACTATTCAGCCACATGGTTAATAATAGAAGTTGTCTTCTAAGCCCCAGTCCCATGTTTTCAACAGTAGATCATAGGATTGGTTTGTATTGTTAAAGTGTGTCTTTGACACTTTCATTTTGGATTGTGAGACTTAATAATCAATCTTGGAGGTGTTTGGGCTGTAAATGCTGACTGGACGTGGAACAGACATTGCAAATATGATCAACATCCCAAATCCTAACTAATTTATGATGTCCTTGTTAGAGCAACTTGAAGCATAGCATTTTAAATGTTTTTCTGTCTTTTTGTCTTTTTCTGCAGCGGACCCAAAATATGCTTCTCTTCTATTCTTCATTCTGTTCTTCCTATTACATCTAAAGTTGAAAAAACTTAGAACATACTGTCATGAGTAATTCAGCTTGCTAACTGTATAATTTGTCTGCTACCCTGTATACCCTTTAGTATTCGTGCTAGCAGCACTGAGAAAAACAGTATTTGACAGCTCTGTCTGCCAAAATAAATTGAGCAGGCACAGTGACTGAGTTGTGGCCTCACATTGAACAAGTAGCTTCTGGTGCTGAGAGGTTTGGGTGGTGTAAAGATTGCAGCAGAAGGGCACTTCTCAGATAAAAAAGTACATCTTCTCGGGTAAGGTTTTTATACCCTAGGAGTTGCCTCTTGCTATCTCTGTTGTGTTGTTGGCTCTTTAGTAAGGGTTGCTTCGAAGTGACACTTTCTGTGGGTTGTGGCCTGAGCTGTGCAGTGATTGAAATTTCCTCTGGTCTGTGTAGGAGTCTGTAATCTGTGTAGGGCACTTGCTCCGTCACTCTTTGATGCATTATTATCTCCCTCCTGTACTTCTTCCAAAGAACTAGTTCTTTCTATATTTTCAAATTTTCATTATTGGTCACATGGATTCCTAAAAGTATGTACATCTGCAGTGAGTCCAGACTGAATGTTGATTTATGTGAGAGACTATTGACGCCAGGATGTATCTGAGGTTGAGCTATATGGTCTGTTTGATCTGCTGGCCTCTTTAATTGCCAGTGGTAACCTTGACATCCCATAAACATTAGTTCCTGGAAAGTGTAATGAGAAATCAGAACTAACTGGTGTAGACAAAGTGCTGACTGTGACAGTAATTTCATTGATCAGAATCCATTTAATGATCTGGTATTCTTTTAGATGGTGCTGGTGAGACACAAGTTTTACCACTTAGTAGAAAAGTAGTATTACTAGATTTATTAGGTTTATATCCATTGTCTTTAGTGGATAGAGCCACTTGTTTTCATTACCAGCTGCAGTTCTATTTATATTATATTGCATATCAAAAGTTGCAACTGTTCATCGGTAGAGCTGTTAAATCTAAGTGTTAAACCTGTGTTTTTCTACATGGAGTACTCTGGTAGTGTCAGTAGTTACCAGCTTTGTGCAGTAGTTGAAAGTGACAGCTGCAGTCAGCTGCAGCACCTTAGTTGGGACAACTTCAGGAAAGTCTTATAAAAGCTGTGATGAGAGGTCTGAATTTACCCTATTAATTGTTTTGCTGACTGCACTAAGAACACTCACATAGCTTTGAGAACAGCTGGCTATCAGCATCAAATGTTGGCTGAGGAGAACCTACTTTGCACGAGAACTTACTGCCCCATCAGTTAATTACAGACATGACCATGCTGCACACATGGCTAGCAGCACCCAGCTGTATGTATGCATGTACTTTAGTCCAAGGGATCCAAAACCCGATTTTTCCGGAGAAGAAACACTGTTGTCAGATTCTTTGGCCTTTGGGTCAGGTTTGTCTGATGTATGAACTTGGATAAATTATTTAGTGTATTTATGTTCTGCATGCAATTAAATAAACCATACTAAAACAATTTGTGATTTAAGAGCTCTCTCCCAGGCTTTCTACAGGTGGTTGTCAGATTTGCTGCTTGGTTTTTGAAGTTTTTATTGTCTTGGATTTTGCCTTTGATTTGGTGAAGTGTATATTTTTTCCCAAAGGAAGAGGGTTCCTCTGGCTAAGTTAGCTGCACTTTTGGTTTCTTTGAAGTTTTTAAATTAATTCACCAGAGTGTTACAGTTACATGTGTGAATTAAAGATTTTCTTTTTAACATCAGAAAGTTTTTGTAGATATTCTTTAGTATTCACAAGACTAAATAGCTGTGTATTTAATTTTATTTTTTTCTGAAAGTTGATTATCAAAGGAGTATTATTTAGCATATAAGCAAAAATTTTTTGTTACATGTTGTTTTGAAGACATTAGAAGTTAGGCATGAAGAAGTTCTGTTAGCAGGAATCTGAGACTCGTTTTTTTGGCAATAAACAAATATTTTGTAATTAAACTGCAGAAAAGCAGAGGAATCTGGCTGAGATGGAAGAAGGTAATGTTTGCCTCAGTCACTGTTTGGAGCTTCATAATCCAGGATGTTGTTGTGAAACAGAGCAAAAATATGTAAAGTGTTCCCTGAACAACAGTCAGTTTTGAGTAATATTCTAGGAAAGAAGAATTCATAATTTTGAAAATACACATTCCAGATAACTGCATTATGTTTGTCAGGATTCATGGATTGAGTTTTGTTTTCAACAAATATAAGAAAATTAATTTTGTTCTTGTGTTTAGGATTCTTTGTTCCTTTAGAGGCTTTAGTACTTTATTAAATAAATTGAACAAATAGGAAGTATTTAGAAGAATTGAAAATTCTCTAGAGGTCTCCCTTTGAAAAAGAGGGTATGAATACATGTGATAAATAACCAAGTATATTACATGGCAAGCTAGAAGAGGATGTGGCTCGCTTATTCTCACTAATTAAAAAAATATAAAACAAAGGTTAAGTAGGGGGCCTGCAAAGCAGTCAAGATGTGGGAGCTCAGATAGCCTTGTATAATTCTTCTTGCTGGTGGATGTAGTTTTTAGTTCGGTAATTATAGATAAGTAAATAGATTTGGATTTTCTGTAAAATACTGCTAGACTGACATGAGTGTAGTTCTGCAAAATAACCCAGGAGGAAGCAGAGAATAAATTATCTGAGGGGGGGAAAAATGTCAAGAAACCTCACAACTAAAAAATCCCGTTTGTTTTTAAATATGGACTAGCTTGTGTTGAGAATCTGTTACTGAATTTGCAAAAAAGAGAGCTCTGAATCATGAAGTAGCATCTCCTATTTATGAGGTGCTAGTACAGAAAATCTGTATGGTTCCTGGCTTATGATTTGCTTAAGATGTAGAAATAACATTTTTTCCTTGTGTTCAGTTCTGTGTTCCCTAATTCAATGCTTTTTGATACATTTCCATTTCTGCAGTTGCACATTTGAGTTCCCCTCTGCAGGTTCATGGTCATCTGTTAGTGCTGCAGCTGTCAAAATAATGTCATGTAGGAGTTTAGGACTGTGGCTACTGCTGTTGGTAGCTGCTTCTGTTGTGACAGCCAAAAAGCCAGATAGATGCCATAAATCCACTGAACGTTGCTAGGAAGCTCCAGGACTTCTGTTTTCAGCCATGTTGTGTTTGCAGTCCATTTTTGGGCACCTTTCATTTACCCTTTATACTTGAAATATGCAGCTTCAGTTTTGATTCTGTTGAGGGCTGTTACCACCTCATGATGACTTCCTTTATTAGAAATACACTTTGCCTTCCCAGTCCTCAGTGCCTTACCAGGTTGAGTTCATGTAATGATTGTTATTATCTGATGTTAACTCTGGAGTCCTCAATGTGTGTTTTTCCTTATCTTTTAGAGTGAAGACTGGAACGACTGGAGGGAGGTGCATAGCTGCAGGTATGAACCAACTAAAGTTGTATCCTTCAGTTGAGTAGTAGAGCTTCCTTTCAAAGGTTTAGAGAGGAGTTGTTTTTACATTCAGTGATGAAAGCAGTCATTTTCCACTGCAGTGAGCAGTGCTCCCTGAACCTTAAACTCGGCAGTTTCCTGCCTTTGTACTGCCAAAGGGGGTTGGGAGTGTTAACAGTTCAGGTCTGTGAGTACTGATTCAATAGATGTCTTTAACTCCATCTGTAATTTAATAATTTTAGAAACATAGCTGCAAAATAGAAATGCCTGTCTTCATAGTAATTTCTTGACCAGAAAAAATCTGCAGTATTCTGTAGTACATGAAACTCGAAAGGTGAGTATTAGTGGAACAACTCCTTCTGGGCTGAGACAGGAACATAGTCCAGTGTGAAACTGCATGGAGTCAAATGCGAGGATCTTTTGGTCCAATTTTTCTAGTGCTAAAAGTCCAGTAAGGGCGTAGCTTCATGGGACAGCTGAGACAATTGCCCCTTCTCAGTTTCCAGCTGAGAGTTTAGTGCTGTGTCCTTTGGTTATGTTTGGTTCTCGTGGTAAGCTTGCATTATAGATAGAGTCAGCTTGACAACCCAGTAAAAAGCTCTTCTGTGACCTAGTTGTTTCTCTGGTTTAGGAAGTTGAAATTATTTACTGTGTGGTCAGAGGAGAACAAAAAAACCACATCAGACTGTTCATACTGTGCACCTCAAGAGTTTTGCTTCACTTCTGAGACAATTGACCTGTAACTGCTGTGTTAAGTAACACTATCAGTATCACCACAACCAAACTGGTGATTTTCATTCATCCAGTGAATTACCTCTGCTATGGCAGAAATATTTAAGGTGTACTTTGGTCTGTAGACAACCAGGGAGAATTGAGTTTTTATATTGTCTTGAGGAAAGAGTTGTTTTCTGCTATGGACAGATGTTTGCTACAGTTTTCATTAATTCATTGGGAAGGATTTAGTTATGTCTATATTAGAAAGAAAAACAAATTTGTCTTTGAAGTGCAGGATATCCTGTCTCTCCATATGTTACTCATGGGGTAGAAAGATCTAAAGTTGGTTAAAGAAATCCAGGAACGCCTTCATTTTCAAGCAATTTTTAGAGAGTTGGTGATTGACCTGGTTTGAGGGCATTGTCTCCAGGCATTGTGTGGGTTGCAAAACACTCAACTTCTTTTCTAATGACTGGTGCTCTGTATTTGGTGTTTCCTGCTCCTTTGCTGTCCGTTAGGACCATACAGAAGATTGGAAAGAGAGATTACTGATCACTGTGTTTGTGGCTTTTTTCCTGAAGAATTTGCATCTTTGGGGGCAGACTAAACTGATTAGGCCTAGTTTTTCAAACACATGGGATTCTCCAATTGCAAAACCCAGAAACAAAGTATTTGTTATTATATACAATATATTATATTGTCCAGAAACAATATATTTGGATTACTTAAATAACAAAACAATCAGATTATTTAAATAGCAAGATAATCACCAAGTTTCTGGTTGATGAAAACAAGTCGCTTTGATTTGGTGCAAGGTCCGTGATTTCACATCTTAAGAGCAAAATAAGGTTGAATTCATCTGTCTAAATGTGAATAAGAAAGGTGTCCAAATGGAAGAGAATTGAGTATTTTCTTGAACATCTAATAATAACGGTATATTAAATTGTTTGTATAAGTCCCAGTATGAAATGCCTCATCATAATTGACTCTACAGAGATATAGCAGAATAAAACTGCTGGCATTCTGTTTCTGGTCTGGTACAGAGAATAAAAATAAGGAGGTGTCAGCTTTGCTTTGAGATAAGGAGTCAATCCTACCTCTGTATTGACTCTTGTCATATACACATATACCATGCTGAAACATGTCGGTATTCAAATAAAATTTCTGCAGCTATGAGCCCCTTCCAAAATGGAAGTCTTTGGCATGGAGATAAAAATGGACGTCAGAAGATTGCTAAATGATATTCATGGAATCTTTAAGGTTGGAGAAGACTCAAGATCACAGAGTTCCACCATTAACCTAACACTGCCAAGTGTGTCACTAAAACTGTTCCTAAACACAGGAACATCTACATCTACACATTTTTCAAGTACCTCCACGGATGGAGATTTTAACACTTCTCTGGGCTGCCTGTTCCAATGCTTGGCAGCCCTTTCAGTGAATAAATTCTTCCTAATATCCAATCTAAATGTCTTCTGGTGTGATATGAGGCCATTTTATCTGGTCTTGTTACTTGGGAAGAGAGACTGACCCCTTCCTCAGTACAACCTCCTTTTTTAGGTAGTTGTAATGAGAATAGGGTCTCCCTTCAGCCTCCTTTTCTCCAGGCTAAACAACCCCAGGTCATTAAAGTTCTCCCTGTAAGACTTGAGCTCCAGATCCTTCCCCAGATCCATTGCCCTTCTCTGGATGTGCTCCAGCCCCTCAGTGTCCTTCTTGTAGTGAGGGCCCCAAAATTGGACACAGCACTTGAGCTGTGGCCTCACCAGTGCTGAGTACAGGGGAAGAATTACCGTCCTTGTTCTGCTGGCCACGCTATTCCTGATATAGGCCAGGATGCCTTTGGCCTTCTTGGCCACCTGGGCACTGCTGGCTCATGTTCAGCTGCTGTTGACCACCTTTCCTAGGTCCTACTCTGCTGTGCAGCTTTCCAGCCCCACTTCCCCCAGCCTGTAGCGCTACGTGGGGTTGTTGTGATCCAAGGGCAGGACCTCGCACTGTGACTCGTTGAGACGCACACAGCTGGTCTCGGTCCATCGATCCAGCCTACCCTGACCCCTCTGCAGAGCCTTCCTATCCTCTGGCACGCTCCCACACAACTTGGTGTTTCCTGCACACTTGCTGAGGATGTACTTACCTTCTTTCATATCATTGGTAAAGAAATTAAACAGGACTGGCTCCAATACTGAGCCCTGGGGATCACCACTGGTGACCGACCATCAGCTGGATGTAACTCCAGGCACCACCACTCTCTGGGCCCAGCCATCCAGCCAGTTAACCCAGCAAAGAGTACACCCATTCACATCACAGGAAGCCACTTTGTCCAGAAGAATGCTGTGGGAAACAGTGTCAAAGGCTTTATTGAAGTTCAGGTAGACAGCATCAAAAGCCTTTCCCTCATCCTCTCAGCAGATCACCTTGACACAGGAGATCAGGTTGGTCAAGCAGGACCTACCTTTCAGAAATCCTTGCTGTCTGGGCCTGAGCCCCTGCTTGTTCCTTGTGTGTTGTGTGATGGCACTCAGGATGATCTGCTCTGTGACCTTCCCCATCCCAGAGGTCAGGCTCATGGGCCAGATCCTCCTTTCAACCCTTCAGGTAGATGGGGTGTAACATTTGCTAACTTCTAGTCAACTGGGACCTGCCTGGTTAAGCAGGACTGCTGGTAAATGGTGAAAAGTAACTCGGTGTCTTGGTTTTGGAAGACAGGTGTCTGCTAGGGAGGGCAGGAGCCTCCTTTGGAATAAAAATGTAGACCCTCTCCCTCCAAATTATTATAATTTTGAAATCAAGGGGCTCTCAGGCAGAGATCTGGGGATAGGAATAACAGTTCTTTACTAATATGTATTACAAGGCAAACAAACAATAACTACAGCGTTAGCAAGAAAACAGAACCAGGGACCCTGTGACAGCTTTCTCGGCCGAGACGGGAAGGGAAGGAGGAGAGGCTTTGCTTCACAAGCCCCCTCGGGCGGGCAGTCCCGGTGCTCGTGCAGGGCTCTGAGGTACAGTGGGCTGGAACAGCAGGAATGAGCTGAGATCCTGGGCTGGTGGCTGAGGTGTATCAGCAGCTCCGTGGCAGTGCCTGGCACTGCCACACATCCCGGCAGGACAGGGGGTGCGAGGCCACCAATGAAGAGGGGGAAGAAGGAGAAGAAGCAGCAGCTCCGTCTGGGTGATGGCGAATTTGCTTCTCTGCAGCAACCACTGCCAGCAAAGTGTCCTTCTCTGAAGCTGAAGAAGCCAGCCAAACTGTCCCTGTCCTCCCCTTTTCCTGCCCTCCTTCCCGGATGGGGCCAGCCAAACTCTTCGTTTCTCAAGTACCCACCAAGCAGTCAGGTTTTCCTTAAAACGAATGGGTAGAAATTCCACAGGCAAGCCAGAATTAAAAGAAGGACACCTAACCCCCAACACTCTATCAGCTCATTGCATCCATGGGTGGATGCAATTAAGTCCCATGGAGATTAAGCAAATCTCTAACCCTTTCTTCCTAGATAATGGGGGTTTCATTCTGCTCCCCATCTCTGTCTTCCATCTTAGGGGGGGCTGGGTACCTTGAGAACAGCCGGACTTGTTATCAAAGACTGAGGTAAAAAAGGCTCTAAATACCTCTCCATTTTCCTCATTCTTTTTCACTGTGTTTCCTTCTGCATCCAGAAGGAGATTTTCCTTAGCCCTCCTTTTGTTGCTAATGCATTTTGCAAAATATTTCTTGTTGGTTTTTATGGCAGTAGCCAAATTACCTTCTAGTTGGGCTTTGGCCTTTCTAATTTTCTCCCTGCATAAACTCAGGACATCTCTGTAGTCCTTCCAAGTTGCCTGCCCATGTTCCAAAGGTGACAGACTCTTTGCTTCCTCTCCTGAGTTCCAACCAACACTCTCTCTTCAGCCAGCCTGGTCTTCCTCGCTGGCTTGTCTTTCAGCATATACACCTGCTCCTGAGCCTTTAGGTTTTCCTTTTTAAAGCATGTCCAGCCTTCCTGGACTCCTTTGCCACTCAGGACTGCCTCCATCAACCAGTCTCCTCCTCAGGCCAGCATCTGTGCTCCAGGTATCCAGGGTGGCTGTTCTGCTGCCATTACCGTCTTACTTCTGTAGGAATCAAAAACTATCATTTTGTGACTGTGATGCCCAAGACAAGCTTCCAGCATCACCCACGGGTCTTTCCCTGTTCATAAATGACAGATCCGGTGGGCTACCTTCCCTGCTGGCTTCCTTACTACCTCTGTCAGGAAGCTACCATCCACACACTCCAAGAGCTTTCCAGACTGTTTCCTCTCTGCTATGTTGTATTTCCAGCAAACGTGGTAAGTTGAAGTCCTCCACGAGATCAAAGGCTGGCGATAGTGAGACTTCTCCCAGCTGTGTGCATTGGTGTAGATGTACTTCAGCTGGGCTATCGATCCTGCTGCCTTTTCAGGTAGAGAAGCTGTCATTCCTGCATGAAACTTAGAAGGCATTTTGGCTCTTCTGCTGTAAAAAGTTAATTCTTCCTCAATACTTCCAAAACCATCTATAGTGTAGGAAAGTAGATATCAATTTATTTGATGATAGAATTATTTGTTTGTTTGAAGGAACTGGATCAGCGTAGTATTCTTCATTCTTTCTGGGCTTAGCCCTTCCTGAAGTTGAAATCTACAGTATCTAATGGTTATTTAGACCTTATTAAAGAGTAAATGTTTAAATCAGCATGGCTATATTTTCTTAGTTGATTATAAAAACTGAGATACATATATCATACTGATTCTCTTTTGACACTAGAGATACTTTTTCAGAAATATATTCTCTGGCACTTAGATTGTGGTCCTGAGTAGCTTAAAAGATTTCCTCTTGCTATTGTTGTGACCAAGCCACTTTTCCTACTTTCTTAAGAAGTTTTTTCTATCTGCAGTGCCAAAGTGCCTACAGGTCTTTCCGATATCTCTTAGGTACTTAAGGTTTCCACAGTTCTGCAGGTGGCTTCTTATCCAGAATAGGCAGCAGGAGTCCCAGCTGTGATTAGGAGACAAAATAACAACTTAATCAATCTCATTTCTTCTGTACTTGCAAGTGTACAGGAGTGATCCTGGAACTTTTCTTGTTGCTTCTGTTTTTACTTTTCAGTGTATGCAGTAAATTGAATTGTTTTGCTTTTCAGGGATACCACATCCCACTTCCATTCCACTCTCCTCGTGGACAGTGCTGGAGCTATCTACACCCATGTAGCCTCATGCCAAGGGGAAATTATGCCTTATTGTGCTCTAAGTTGGTGCTCAACATAAAAATTATTATTGCAGCAATTACTGTTTGAAGTGTGTAATGTGCCCTCCTGGAGAGCCCCTGTCTAGGCTACATTTGAACTTTCTTCAGGTAGCATGCAACAAAGAGCTTTTCTTCGGATAAAATGAAATGAGAGGGAAATAGTGACTTTTTGTAGTATAATATTTACTGATTCTTGTTTGTATCTGGTACTATTCTTAAAAATTATTTGAGATTAGAGGACTCCTCAAAATGGCTTGTGCAACTATTCTGATGGCTGCAGAGGACAATGAAACTTGAGACTTGTTGCTTTTAGTCCAAAAGGTCTCTTGAAACTTAGAAGAAGAAAAAAAAAAAGACTACCAGAAAAAATTTTAAACATGTCTGTCTGCTATTCTAAGGCATTTCAGTAAGGAGAATAATAATTTGTGGTTTGTTCTTTTTAGTTAACACATTATATTTCTTAAGTAAAAAGAAGTGACTCTGGCCAGTTCTTACTTTAAGGTTTTAGTTTACATGTGCACAAGATGTGTTGCTTGCTGTAAACTGAAAGGCATTTTTGATTCAGAGGTTCTCCTCCTGCAGTTTAATGTAAATAATAAAAAAATACAGCAGTTTTTGTACATGGTATTGTCCTGGAACTGTATAGCTGATTCTGTTGTTTCCCCTGGGTCCAGTATGTGACCACACAACCTTCTCTGTGTAAATGTAGTTGCTTTGTCTGCTGTAATGCTTTATGGCATGTTTGGCTTGAGGACAAGCAGACTGTAGAGAGCTTTCCAAGAATGACTGGGTTTCCAGGTCCTTCCTAGAGGAATAACTTCTGGCTCTGTTTCACTGTCAGAAGACTGTCCTAAAATGTGTAGATGAGTCCTGAAATATCTGGCGAATATTGTAGAGATTGCAAAACGGTTTTTTCCAGTGTATCTTTTTTGACTAAGTAGAGAGCTGCAGATCCATGGAAAGGACATACATACAGGAAAGGACAGGAAAATACATGGGTATCTGAAACCAAATTTATAGGTACTGTATTTGTATCAACAAGGTAAAAATGTTGAAACGTATTCAAAGTTTTCTGTTCCATAGAATTGCTTGCAGGATTGTTTCTTGCACAAAAAGGTGGCCAGAAGTTTACCTTCAGCTATTTCTATCTTAAAAAAAAATCAAACCAAACTCAGAGGCAACATTTAGAGGAGAGAAAGAGGGCAAAGACGCCCTTAAGTGGAATCTCTACCTTGCTTTCAGCACAAGATTGCTTGCAAACATTATATTCTTATTCTCTTGCAGTAAATATTAGCGTTGAAGTGCAAGTGTGATTTGTCCTCTTTATTTCTGTGTCTTGGGGTCTGAATTCAGTCAATAAACAAAAAGAAGGGTTGCAAGGGGAAAACTCGAAACCTTACCACTGCCTTAAATGTTCCGTCCTGTCCTTCCACAGGGTAGAAGTGTGTGTCCTCTCTTCTTAAACTCATTTCCTGCTTTGTCTCCTGTGTCATACAGCTGCCTTCATTTCCTCTTGCTATTGTTGTGACCAAGCCACTTTTCCTACTTTCTTAAGAAGTTTTTTCTATCTGCAGTGCCAAAGTGTCTACAGGTCTTTCCGATATCTCTTAGGTACTTAAAGTTTCCACAGTTTTTTGTCTCATGCAAGCATTTTTATATTCTAGCACTGTGATTATAAAAATTCAAAATGCTTCTCAAAATCAAACTCCTTAAATGTTTGCATATGTTAAAAAAAGTACAATTTTAAAGTGACATTTTCTTTTACATGCCTTACTGTAGAGACTAAGCAGTACCTGAAATAGATATTTCACATCCATTTATAAAAAAAACCCAAAGCAAAACAAACCATAACCTAGAGGGAAGGATAAAGAGCTTTTTTTTAAAATTGTTTCTGTTATTGTTGTCTTTAGTATACTAGAACAAGGGGAAGAAACCTGCACATCTGCTTTAAAAGCAGTTGCCCTGGGATACATCAGTGCTTTTTCCTAGTATCAGTTATTAATTGTAACATGTCTTGCAAAGAGGGTTAAGCATGTGATGTTTACTCCTTGTCAGTGATTTGACAAAATTAATTTTTCTAGGGAACCTGCATTAAGACTTGTATTTATGTCTTCTGCAGGTACTGGTGCAGCATTAATTGCTTCAAATTCATTAGTTGGTTTTTTAGCAGTTTGTTTGCTTATATGCTTTGAGCCTGGTACCTTTAATACAGTGTCTTCTCAGCCAGACCTTTGTTGTCTTCTTTGCATCACAGTAAGTTTTCCTGTGTCCTGTGCCTTAGCTCTTAATTCACAGCTACAATTTGTGTCCCTCTGCGTTGCCATAGTCTGAAGAAGTCACAGAAATCTGCAAAATAAACAAAATATATCAGGGAAAGACAGAAATGTAATATAAATTTCAGATCTCTATTCTGAATGTAACAATTGAGAACTTTGATTACAAAATTAAAGCTAGAAAAAGAAAATATATTACAATATAAGGAAAACAATCCAGATACCTCTTCTTATATTTCTATGAAGATTAATGTAAGCATGTAATATATCACTGGGGAATAGGTATATGAAAGACATAATTAAACACCAAAGAGAAGGTGAAGTTTCTAGGAAACTGTCTTTATTTGAAGATTTTAGTTACCTATAGGTATATTTTTTCCTTATTTCACTGAGCTGATATACTAGTCTGCTGTTCTAGTGGTGTCCTTGAAAACAGGGTGAGTACATACTGTGTGCCTTTGGAAAAATCCACATATACTAACTGAAGTTGTCTGTCACTCTACATACCACTATAACAGATATTTGAAATTCTTTGGAGGTTTTTTATGTTAAAAAAAAAAAATAGATGTAGGTTCTAGAAAGAATAATTGGATATACATTAAGGTAATGCTGTGAAGGCTATCCGCTTTCATACTCCCCATTGACATTAGGGTAATGAGAAATTTTTTGGTCAGAGATGGGTGTTTTAGGTCCCTGTCAGAAGGTAGTCTCATGGGCAGAAAAATTCCATTTTTCTCTCTTTGGTAATGCCTGTGCAAGCCTTTGTAGCATCATCACTGAAGCAGCAGACAAAGCTGCAGCAGGTCAAGCACTGGGTTAGCAGCCTCAAGCTGCTGTGTTAGCTGACAGCTGTGCATTTAGAAAGTAAAATTCAGGGTAGCATCGTGCAGCTGTTCTGTCCTAGAGAAGCAGATCATTGTCTGCAGAGCTGTGGGTTGCTCACATCACAGAATTCCAATACCCACAGCCCCATCAGGATATTCACAGCGCAATCCTGGGTCCCCTCTCAGGCAAGCAGATGAAGAGGCAATGTATCAGAAGATGAGAGGAAAATTGAACAAGTTTGTAGGCCACTGCCTTAAACTTTGTGGACTTCATTCATGTGTTATTGGAGGGTCCTAACTGGTAATTCAGCTTCTTCCAAGCTCACAGTAGATTTGCTGTCAATAGCAGTTTCTGGCAGAGCAGGACCTAGTTGCAGTTTGGGGTGGGGGTTTTTTTTTGACTTCTTGGATTTGAACAGATGTTGTAACCTGTCTCCTGGTAGATAAACTCCCATATTGCAGGGCTACTGTCTGCTATTTGGTGTGAGTTGTCCTCGGGAATGAGCCAGATATTGAGTATATCACAGATTGAATTTGTTCATCAGTTTTGTGGTGGCATAGTGAAAGCGATTGCAAGGCATTTTAAAAAGAAGAAAAAGTGTATATACTGGTTGTCGTCTGTGCTGTCACATTTCCTGAAGTCCAGAAGTGTAGGGTTTGGTATTTTTTGTTGTGTAGTTTGTGGTGTTGGGGGGAGCTATTGGGCGGGGTTTAGTGTTACTTTCTAAAGCAATTGAATATAGTGCAGATATTTTTAATGAGCACTTACATCATATGTATATAGTTCAGTTCTTGAGTAGTTTTAAGGGGACAACTCTTTTTTTTTTTTTTTTTTCATAGTGCAGTTTGTTTTGTCCCAACACAAACGCATAGTCAAATTCCTGCTCTTTGGCATGTTCTAGGCCCATCTTTGCCATTCACAGAGGCTAACAACCTCTAGTGTTTATTTTCACCACAAAACTGACTCAGTGGTCTCTCAGCATTTCTGTTTTAAGCTCAGAACCTCACCTGTTGTGGTTTGTCTGGTAGCCTCTGGTGGGTCTCTTCCAAGTACTTTTCTAATCTCTTTTTCCGCTCACGTAAGTTTGTTGCATCTGCACTATCCTGCCAAGGAGTTCCAAAATGTACTAATCTGTGTGTGAAATACATCTTTCTTTCTTGGAGGGGGAATGCTGTTGTGTCAGTCATTAGGATTTTGCTTTCTTACCTGTTATTTGAAAAGTTGGTTTGGAGATACAAGCTGCCTAAAGGAATAGCCACACGTACCCTTTGACAATTGATATGTGCAGTCACGTGCATTCACTTCATGATTGTTGTTTGAAGTAAAAGCAAGAGGGGACACCTAGACTGTTCAGACCAACGAATGTATGGCAGTCAAAGCAGAACTGTTTGGCATCACCAGTTCCTGAAAGGAGCCTGCAGGAAAGATGGGAGACTGTTTACAAGGGCATGTAGTGACAGAACGAGTGGGAGTGGCTTCAAACTGGAAGTAGGTTTAGAGCAGATGTTAGGAAAAAATTCATTGCTATGAGACTGGTGAGGTACTGAAGCATGTTGCCACAAGAATTTGTGGATGCTCCATCCCTGGAGATGTTCAAGGCCAGGTTGGATGAGGCTCTGAGCAATCTGGTGTAGTAAAAGGTGTTCCAGTCCATGTTAAGGGGCGTTGGAAATAACTGAGCATTAAGGTCCATTCCAACCCAGCCACATCTATGATTCTGTAATTGTAAAGTCCTTCTTGAAAACACTTGAATCCACTGTTCATATTCAAATTAATTTGTCAGACCAATAAGTGTGTGAAGGCATTAAATTCCTAGTAATTTAGCATTAAGTGAAGGGGAAGTGAAAATGGAACATTCAGCTCTTGCTCTTTTCCCATCAATCTGCAAGTAGCTCTGAAGTGGTGTGGATGTTGGCTGTGATCTATACATAAATAAACAGGGAAAAGTCACTGAAGGATCTTGAGATATACCGGATTTAGTCTAACAAGGTACAACATAACCATAGGAAGAGCTATTTTTTTTTTTTTTTCCAATTCTGCTTTTCTTATGTGTTGACAAATTTGTGTTAAGGGTCACCTCTCTAGTGTATGGGTTTATTGTATAGCAAACAGTACTCTCTGTGCCCCCGGAGAGCATCACTTCCCTCCTGGTTTGTCTATGTGACATCTGGAAATTGAAGAGCTAAGGGATGTTGCTTGGATTTTTGCACTGAGTTGGTACAAAGCTGGGAATAAAGCCTTCTCTTCTACCACAGCTTTCAATCCCTTGATTTTTCTCTGAAACATCATTTTCAAGCAATAGGTCTTTCCTGATTAGCTCAGTTCAGAACCCCTTTATCCAACAGGCTTACAGAGGTATAGGACTTTATATACTGCTTTGCCACCTCATAGTTGTGATATCAGTGGCTACAGAGAAGCCGTAACTTTTCTGTGGTTAATTCAAACATTGTCTTCCATATCTACATTCATACGAAGATTTTGTGCTGCATTTATTGATTTAGAAAGGTGAAAAGTTGTGACTAGGGACATTGAGAACTGACAGACTGGACATATTCTGGTTTTTGATTTCTTTCTGATAATGCCTAGTACTATGTGTATTAGACCAATGGATCTAAAATCTTTATTTATTAGGCTGTGTTTAAAGATGATATTACTTAGTTGTTCCTTCCTAATGTTAACTAGAAGGTGTAATTCTTATATGCAGTATTTTGAGGCAGATAGCCCCTGGGTTATCTGTTTTAAAAAAATAGAGTTGGGATTTTTATATATGTGCAGTAAATAAAAGTGGGGAAGATACCCCTGCATACATCCAGTTATGTTCAAGCCTTGCTAAGCTTTGATGGGATTACAAAAGTCACCACCACTAAATATTTGTCTATGAATTTAGTAAATGTTCCCTCTTAACAGTTTCAATTTGCCTTTGCTAAACTCCTGTTTTACTCCTGTGACCATAGGAAACTCCAGCTGCTTTGTGAATTGTGGGGAAGGAGATTCTGGGTGAAGTGAATGTTGCATAGCAGGAAGAACAGATAAGCATATGTATTTGAGGAGGCCCATAAACAATTTGACAGGAAAATTGTACCTGTATGTGTTTCTTGTCTTTTTATAAGCTTCACTGTTGAGAATTAATTAGAATAACAAATTTGTTCACTTCAGTGCAAAGTTTTCATCTCCTTTTTCAAGAAAAATAATTCCCTAACTTTTCAAAAGAAATTTTATATAATTTACTGCTATAATTTGTCTTTACTATCAGAAAAGGGTATGTTTAGCTGCTGTTTCATTTTTCTCTTTCTAAGAATACTTAGGCAGAGAAAGCCTTGTCCTATAAGCCAGAAGGCTGGGTAACTTGCTTTCTCATCTGAGCTGGGAGTCCTGGGGATTCTTCAGTCAGACAAAAGTTCATAATTCATTATTTTTGAGCTTTCACAGAATTAATTGAAGTAGAAGCTACAGGACTTCATTCACAAGCCAGAGAAGTAGATCGAGAATGTATTGATGTACTTCAAAAATTTTTCCCCAGAAATATTTTGAGGAAGGAGTGGGATAAAAAAGCTTACAGTAGGATCTATTTTTGGAACTAAATTTACTTACATAAGTTGTAAAAATTAATCTGCGTCTAGATCTAATTCATCTGCTCTCACATAAATGCGTAACAGGGAGCAGCACGAAACTTTGCTGTTTCCAAGGTAAAGGCAGTTTTTTCCCCTCCTCCCCATTTTCTCTGGGAACTTCAACAAAAGTTTATATAAATAAAAATTGTTTTCAGTTAATTTAATCTAAATTGTAGACAGCCCAAAAACTTCATGTATTTTGATGGTAAATTCAATATTCTCAGTATGTCAGATTTGTGTACTCATTGTGCATAACAGTCAAAGAGATTGGCAGAGGAAGAAACTGCAGTTTTGGCAACTAGGTAAGGGGCTTTTTGTACCCAGTGAGGCATGGGGAGGCAGTTTGGATTTCAGCAGAGGCAGAAAACATTCTGACCACATGCTTACATGATCAACAATAAAACAACAAAATATTGACAAGCAGTTACTGCATTTTGATGCATGTAACCTAGGGGTTATCAGTTTAAAAACAAAACTGCAATTCAGCAGCACTGTAAGAATCTGGATATGCACAGATAATACAAGGGGAAGTTTATTCTAGGACCTGTCTCCTTCAGAGCTTCACAGTGTCCGATTTCCCCACAGCCTACATCCTTTCCCATAGCTTGCTCTCACCATGCCAGTAGTCCCTCAGCTTCAGATTTGTGTATGCTGTCTGAGTACAGAATGTATAAAATGAAAGATGGTAATATCTTCAGCTTTCAGAGTTAATTGCTCATTAGAACTAGTCTTTCTTAGGAAAGGGAATATGATACAGGATTTTTGGTTTTGTGGTGAATTTTTGGGATTTTTTGCCATAGGATGTGATGTAATTCTGTAAACTTAAAAGCAAAAGGTTTTCAACATTTATACTCTGCAGTCTCTCAGGAGCACATATAATGACACTTTCTGCAGCATCATCTAGGGCTTCAGAACTGTAAAAATTGAGATCTAATGTGTAATATGTAGAAGCTTCTTAATGTTCATACTGTCAGATGAGCACCACATTTAAATGTGTAGCTACAGTCTATGGAGCTTGGCATTTCAGACATTGTTTCTGTTATCCTTTGAATAGAAACAGTCAAAGAATGGATCTGGAAGCCAGCAGGAATTTGATATCTGAGCAAAAAAATAAGTGTGTTTAGCTCCCTTATTTTTCTTTTTTTTGTGAGAAATGGTTAGGATTACTTTTGGTTTTTTCTAATTTTAAAGAAACACTTCCTCACTTAATTCTTATTTTTGTGCAGTAGTGAAATACCACTCTTTTTTTTTTTCCACTCTTTCTGATATTTTCACAATTGAAGTCTGTAAATCTTTTAATTTCACTAGCTTGAAGCCTTCAACTAAATAACCCATTTGTACAGAGTTTTGTCACTGAAGTTGCCATCATTACTTCAAAAGTATGGTACCCAGAGGCGCTGAGTCTTGGTTGACATATCTTCAGGTATTTATTCACCATTCTAATATTGATTTTTCCCTTCTGACAAATAGTGCCTATAACTTTGCAGTTTTATCTTAATGGAGCAAGAAGATAGGACTTGGATTTTGAGGAGCAGAGAGATGAGGGATAGGGTGGGCATAGGATCAAATCATAATGGCATAGTGATTTTCTTCAGTAAACAATCAATCTCAGTAACATTTTTAAAACCCCTTTTCTATACTATGTGTTGCCAGCACTGTCTTTTATCGAACCTACAGTGAGCATGGCAGCTGGGGCATTTTATTGGCTGCTTGAAAAAGCTAAAGATAAGTGAAAGATCAAAAGGAATGAGTTCTGGTCTTCCTGGATAGGGCCAGAATTTACAGTGTTGGTCTATAGATTCATGTCATCTAGGAATCACACCCTATAATCTGTTGTTTTAATCGTGTAAATCTGAAAAGTTTTTCTCTGCAGTCTCATTTTAGACAAATGCATGAAATGGGCTCTAGGATCAATTTAGCATTTGAGTATGATGAATATGATAGGTTTTACTCAGCATGGCATTTTTCAAGTGGGAAACCTGTAATATGTGTCTAAAGGCAGATAGAACAATTTAATTTACTGAAAGCTGAAAATTGACCTGTGCTCCCTAATGCCTACTTGCATGTTCTTAACAATGGTGCTTAGCAGATAGCTAACACCTTTTTCTTTAAAGAGAAAGCTTTCTTGCATTTATCACATAGTAAGAGCATGCATGGAGTAGTTACTGTTGCATATCTGATGTGTGAGAAATTCATGTCCTCTCTTATTTTGCAGTGTATGCATATCTCTTTGTATTACAAGGCCTGGCTCCTTTTAATTAACCTCACTGCTGACAAAAGATAAGAAATGTTCTCTTTTTAAATTTTTTTTTCAGAGGTTGCAAATGTTATTTATGAAAAAAACTATTGACATACTGTAACTGTTCAAGCTTAAATAAAGCTGTGTGAACTGGCCAGTCAGAATAACTGCAAGTACATATTGCAGTCATTGACAGAGGACAAAGATGTGATCACAGCTGCTCCAGCATGCAGTCCTTGATGCTCTGAG
Source organism: Pseudopodoces humilis (assembly GCF_049639895.1). Classification (NCBI taxonomy): domain Eukaryota; kingdom Metazoa; phylum Chordata; class Aves; order Passeriformes; family Paridae; genus Pseudopodoces; species Pseudopodoces humilis. The sequence goes on from NC_142206.1 coordinate 23,611,893, forward strand.
AGGTTATTTTGTGGCTACATCGACCGTATATAAGGGTTTCTGGTCTCATGTTAGACTCCAATTAACCGTTCCTCCTGGAGTTCTCCAACACACCCAGCTGCCTCTGCAGCACTCATTCCCCACAATCAAATATTTCTGCATTTCACAGTGTATCCAGTTTTATCCAGATTATCTCCCCATTAGTTTGGGTACTGGAGACTTAACAAAAAGCTTACATTGCATATAAGCTTTAAATGCATATAAATGCATCTCACAGTTCCTTGATCAACGTGCTATGTCTGTTTTAACGGTGTAACTGCTGAGGTGTTCTGATCAGTGTTCTCAAAGATTGTAAAATGGTTTTTGATAAATCACTAGGTTTTTTCCCTTTCTTGGTCATTTATAGACTCTGAATATCTGGATTTGTAGACAAAGTATTGTTTCTAGAAGGATGTATGTTTTGCTTCTATAAAAGGAATTGGTTTTGGTGTTCTGTTGAGGAATTTTTGAATAATCAAATCTTCCTAGTTTTGATTTTTTTGGCAGGTTTGGAGAAAGTTGTAGTTGGCATTTTTTGCTGTAGAAGTTGAGACTGTCAATAGTAGAGCACAAGGTGAAGAGAGTGAAATCAGCTATTAAAAATGTTTATGGTGAAGGAACCTCTTGACTTCACGCCTTAGTATTGCTGATTTGGAAAGTGCTTGTCTGAACTTCAAGGCCTTGGTCTGCCATTTTGGGAGACAAGGAGTTAGTTGGGGGTGGAAAGACTGGAGTTTGTATTCTTTCTGCTCTGTTACCCATTGCTATCTTCATGGATCTGACACTCTGTTTATCTGACAGTGCACTCAGTACTGCTTCGCCAGGGAAAATTGCACAAAACAAGCCTAGTGCATCAGCATTTTCATTGTGTATTAAGCTGAGCCTCCCTTCACATGGTCACATCCCCTTTTTAATCTGGGATTCCATGTCCCTTTCCCAGTCCAGCCTGTTTCTGTGGTGTCTATTGCTGGTCTCCCTGAGCTTCTGTTTCTGTGGTTTGAGTGTTTTTTGCGTGGCTGAGTGTTAAGACCTGCAGGACTTTTGGAAGTGGCGTTGTTTGGGGGTTAGGCAGTACATTGATTTAGTGTTAGTAGTTTGTCATAGACTGAGGTGATGGCCGCGTTCAAGTTGGATTTCCTCCCAGAGATGATGGTGGACCATTGCTCCTTGAATGCAAACCCGGTGTAAGTATTTTCTTTTCATGTCTAAGTTATAACTAAAATGATAGTTGGAATTGCTGTCTCAAGCCTCTGCTGTGTGTTGGGACAGAGAGAGACAGGAAGGAGAGATAGGAGAGTCTGCAGTTTGTTTTCTTGAAGAAATCCTAGTTGTCATGGAATATTGATGTTGGTTTCTAGATGGGGAGGGAAATGGTCTGATAATTGTGGCGATAAGGACTAAGGAGGAATAAAGCTGTTTGATGATACTGTTTATAGTATGCTACAGGTGTGATACTATAAAATGGATTCTTGAAATCACTTGTGGGAAGAACTTTTTCTGTTCTTCCCTATTAGAGACTCCAGACTAAACCTTTTGGTTAGGAGTAAACTATTCCTTGAATACGGATGAGGTCATGTTAAGAGTTGCCCCATTAATAGGAGCCATGTTGTGCTCTTGAAGCTACCCATGGAAGGCAAAGCTCAAAGTTATTGGAGAGGGTAAACAATTTTCAGTTGTTCTTAACTGAAATGAAAAGAGGTAGTTTACATCTTTGTAAAAGGTGTTGTTTCACTTGGCTGTTTGGAGAGGTGCTGACCCTTACTGAGTGGAAGGTGGAGAAGAGTGAAAGGATTTATGATGATTCCCTTCCTATCCCTTCTACTAAGAAGCTTTGTTATTTTTGAGGTCTGTTCATACAGCTTTGATATGAGTTTTCCCTAACATCAGTTTTTCCTTAGACTCTGAACAGCAGTGTATTGACGGGGAAAAGTACTAAAGAGTACTGGGCTTGGATTTTCTTTTTATTTTTTTTTAAATTCTTTTCGGAGGGAATACGATTTCAGATGGGCAGTGAGAGGAATACTGTTTACTGTCATGTGCAGTTAATAAGCCATTCGAACTATCTTCAAAGGAACAAAGCAGAGACAAAGAGAACTGACTACTCTGGAAGAAGACCACCTGTATTCTTCAACAAAGAGTTTGGGGGTGGGGGGAATCGTTGTATAGTTACTGTTCCACTCTTCATGTCCTTTCTAGATTATGCAGGGATTGGTCAGCAATTTTAACCAACTAATCACTATAGCTACAATAGGATGTCATTACAGTCAAACTTCTGCAGGCAGAGAGGTGCTCTGGTGTACCAGGCTGGGAGTACTGATAACAGACATCACAGTGCACCTAACAAATAACAAGGAGTCAATACAGGGAGCAGTGTAGGACTTGTCAGCTGGCTGGGTGGAGCATAACACAACTTTTTTTAATAGGGTGTAAACTGCTCATATGGCTAGACAGAATGCCTTGAAACCCATTGAGGATTCCCATACTCAAAACTTTGGTGTTGTAGTCTAAGAAGTGACTTTTTTTCTGTATTAGAATCCTGACATTGAACCTGATTCAGTCTGTAACTAACTGAATTGTCCAATCCCAGCCTTTTCATGTGCAATCTAAGCCTGGTTTTTTGCCAATTATTGTTGAAAGCTCCCTACTTTTCGCAAAGAAGTATTGCCTTGCAAACCTTTGAAGAAACTTAGCAGTGGATCATTTGATTCTGTTTATCTGTTTTAAGATGTCTCTTCACCTTGGGAAACAGTTAAAATTAGTCTCATTTAAAAACCTTGTAATAACATTCTCATTTTCAGTGATTACTGATAACTTCAGTAGTTTGTAGGTAGACTGAGCTTAGGTTCCTTATGGTTCTGGTTTCTTCTGTAAAATTTTACATGGTTGCACTAGTGATATTTTTCAGTTATCTCAGCAGATTTATATCCTGAATCCCAGCTGTTGACGACATTATGGGAACAGAGTTTTAAACAGCTGTGTAGAGTGTATTTGGTTCCAGGTTCAAGTACACAGCTTGCCAATGAATGTGAATGTACTCTGGTATGCATACTGGGAATGTGCAAGAGTTTCTCTTTTTATGTATATTTTCATACATATATATGTATATTTTTATGTGTATGTATATATACATGTATATTTTTGTATATTTTCATCGTACACATTTATATATGTGTAGAAAATTATATTTTCTTTAATTTTGCTGTAAGCATGCTTTTGTCTAGAATCTGTAGGAAGGTATAAACCAGAAATGCCTTCTTGTTTTTCATAGCTCAAAGAAAATGAATGGCACACTGGATCACCCAGACCAACCTGATCTAGATGCTATCAAAATGTTTGTGGGTCAAGTCCCACGGAGCTGGTGTGAGAAGGATCTAAGAGAACTTTTTGAACAGTATGGTGCTGTCTACGAAATCAATGTCTTGCGGGACAGGAGCCAAAACCCTCCTCAAAGCAAAGGTGAGAACTTCTGTACTTCTCTTGTGAGACTTGGTGTTTCAGCCACTTTCACATAGTTGCATTTTAGCTGTGTGCTTATTCAAACAGCCCTGTAGGAGCTCTGTGTGACCATGTGTGCATGCAAGCCCAGACTTTATAAAGTCTTCAACTGTGTTTGTGTAACTATACTTGGACTGTGATCCAGTCATTAGCTGAGCTCAGAAAAAACATAATTTCTTTTGGAGCTCAGCAGTGATGGAGATGCTTGAGTAGTACGGATTATACCTGCAAAGTAGAACATCCAGCAATACTGTGTTGCTCCTGAGTATCACTGTGATTCTGTGATATTATCAAAATGTTGCTGGATGGGATGCCGTTTCAGATAAATGTGAAACTGGGGCTTTAGTCATTCATGTTAATTAAATACTTATAAACATTATATCCTTACTAAATTTTGTGCCTGGATTTGCAGTTCAGTTATATGTAATATTTCCTGTGAAGCAAGGTTGGGTTTTGGTACTAGGAAATAATTGAGTTTGAAACTTAAGTAGCCAACAGATGTGTCTAAGTGTTTTAATGGTGTAGTAGTGATGTTGGGTCAGTTCTGAACATATTCTATTTCATTACACTTGGAAATCTTTTTTTAAACTGTCACAAACGGTAGCACCTTCCTGTTTCAGTGTCTAACCTCTTCTACCTATCATACATTTTGCATTGGAAAGATGGAAGTGAGGCTTGTAATTTCTGAGCAGCACTCCAAGATTTAGTGTTCTTTCCTGGGTAACATTTTGTTTCAATTGCAGGGTGCTGTTTTGTTACATTTTATACCCGTAAAGCTGCACTAGAAGCACAGAATGCTCTTCACAACATGAAGATCCTCCCAGGGGTAAGTAAGAGCAGAGCCCCGCTTTCTTCACAGCTCTGTGTTGTTTCTCTGAGCTCCAGCACCACTGAAGCACAAACACATTATGTTGCCCTAAAATAATGTTGTAAAAAACTATTCAAAAGATCAGTGTTATGAGATCTATATAATAACAGGTCTTATGGGAATTTTTGAGTATTTAAAAGAATGATACGGCAGTGAAGGGGGTGGGCATGGGTTTTATAATACTCTGGGCAAGAATGATGGCATATAATAAGGAAAGCCTTTCTTCTTGGAATTTTTGTAGTGATACATGTGCACCTCTCTAGAGGCAATTTAGGCTATAATTTCTTGCACAATTCTTATGGGATGTATTTCATATAGTGTGAAGTGACTGTATCTGGGATTAAATAATCTTTTTATGTTTTAGATGCACCATCCTATCCAGATGAAACCAGCTGATAGTGAAAAGAGTAATGGTAAGCTTTGCTAAAGTCCCAGTTTTGTGTCTTCATTTGTGCTAGTCAGGAAGCTTGAGGATTTTCCTTTTGCTTAACATCATCCCTTTTGATGACATCTTGAATTGGTGGTCTGGTTTTTTAAAAGAAAAAAAGTGAAAACAGAAAGGTGTGTTTTCAATAATAGGTAGTGTGAGTGATGTCTCTCAAATTCCATGACTCAGAGTATCTCCTCTGCTGCTGCCTGTGGTAGAACTATGTTGTCATTTAGGGAAACATCCAGTGAGTTCTTCTTTGTGCTAAGATGGTTTAAGTCTTTGCTGGGGACATGGACAGTGGGATTGAGTGCATCCTCAGCAAGCTTATGGGTCAAGCTGAGTGCTGCAGTTGATACTCTGGAGGGAGAAGAAGTCATCCAGAGGAGTCTTAATGGGCTGGAGAGGTGGGGCTGTGCCAACCTCATGAAGTTCAACAAGGCCAAGGTCCTGCAAACATAGATACAGGCTGAGGAGGAGTGGATTGAGAGCAACCCTGAGAAGGACTTGGTGACTGAAAAATTAATATAAACAGGCAGTGTGCACTTGCAGCCCAGAAAGCCAGTCATATCCTGGGCTGCATCTCAAGGAGAAAATAGCTGGTTGGGGGCAGGGGGGGGTGATTCTCCCTCTCTGCTGTCATGAGACCCCATCTGTTGTACTGCATTCAGCTCTGGAACTACCAGCATAAGACATTGACCTGCTCAAGCATGTTCAGGAAAGGGCCATTGAGATAATCAGAGGGATGGGCACCTCCCCCATGAGGACAGGCTGAGAGAGTTGGGGTTGTTCCTCCTGGAGAAGTAAAGGCTCCAGGGACACCTTCTAGCAATCCTCCATACCTGAAGGGGGCCTGCAAGGAGGATGTGGAGGGATTGTTTATCCTAGTGATAGCACAAGAGATAACAGTACTAAACTGAACAGGATTTAAATTAGATTTTATGAAAAAATTCTTTACTGTAAGGATTGTAAGACACTGGAACACATTACCCAGAGGAACTGTGGGTTCCCCATCCTTGGAAGTGTTCAAGACCTGTCTGGATAGAATTAACAGCAGTTCAGTAGAGAAGATAAACTGAATATTTCTGCACATTGACCATTTCAGGTGGATTAAAAATTTAGCATCTACCACTGGGTAAACAATCATTTATCCATGCATTTTCTTGTGAGTTTATGTGCATATATACATGCATGTTCAAATATGTATCTGTATTGGTGCAACCTAAGCAAAGAAAGCATTTAGCATCCTGTAGTTTCAACCTTTCTAGGCTCAGACAAATTTTATTTTCTTCATTTGCAATAGTTTGTGTTGCATCATGGAGAAGATAGTCCTGGTTTGAGAAAGCTTACCTCTTAATATAATTAAAAACAGTAGATGGAATACACAGTATGAGTAATTCTATCTCCAGATTCCTCCATAGGTATACAGGACATGTTCCTGTGTAAATATATCTAGAAAGTAGTCATTCTTTTGAAATATTTTTGGGAGGAGAACAGAATAGGTTCTCTAAACTAAAACTGACCTTGCATTACATACAAACACACATACAAGTATCCTGGGAAAATAATGGAAAGTGAAAATAGTATTCAATGGTATTATAGGATGGTAAATCTGAGGCTATTATTTAACTCTGAGTGTTAATAAAAAGTAAAGGTGACAATAAACAAGAAAGCATTAGTTATATATTTGAACTTGCCCCCAAGACAAGGGATTCTGGATCTCTTGAACTAAAATAGACTGCTAAAAGGGTTTGAAAGCATCTTTCCGCTCTAAGACCAGAAAATTAATTAGGTACAACATTAAGATTTAATGTTGTTAAAATCATGTCTTCTGGAATAGTTTGGAGTCTTCCTTTGTAGCATCATGGAAGGCTCAACAAGTTGATTTCCCCTCACTATAGCACTGAATAGGAGAAGACTTTATTGAAGCTTCAGAATCTGCTAGAGCCTTCATCATACTTACTATATTTTATATTGTGATGAGTGTTTTGTGTCTAAACTGTTTTATATTTTGAACTGATATTCTGAATAATTCACTTCATCTTTTAAAAGAAAGTGTTTCAGAGGTGATTAGCATCCTTAAATAAATAAATCAAGAGTATAAAATTCTGCTCTGAATTCGAATTTATCCCACTCACTCAAGTGACCTTTAGCTGACATTAGTAACAACTAACTGGAAAGTTAAGAGAAATGTCTTTTTGAACCATTTATTTAAAACAGTCTGCACACTTCAAACTCTAATATATCTAATAGCATCAGTATTTAGAGCCAAGAAATAGTACCGCACGGTCTGTGGTTTGATTTGAGGTGTTATTTTTGTGTTTTTGGTGCAGATCAGAATGGGTGTATCACTAACAGAAGTATAAGTGTTCTGTTTTAGCAACTGTTGTTGCTTCCACTGTTGAGAGAGGAGCATGAAGAAATGGGCATATCTAAATTTAGGTGATTGGCATGAGGCTAAAAAGAAGCTTTCTGCAGTTCAGTTGCTTGTTTATATGCAGTTAGCTATATGTTGGTAGTCTAAAGATAGAATAAGCAGAGGACAGACAATGAAAATAGTCCAAGCCTTCCAGCCTTCTCTCACCTAGAACTGAAGACATACAGGGAAGTGCTGAATCTGACATACTTTAAGTTTTTCCTTTTTTTTTACATTCCTGTTGTTCACAGACTTCACAACCTAAAAATAGTCAGCAAATCATAAACATAAAATCATAAAACAGACATCTGTCAGGTTCATTGAAGTGCTTCATATACATCCTCTTAAATTGAAGACACAGTCCATTACTGGGAATCTGGTTTTGATAAGCCCATATCCTAAATACAAGGGAAATAACTACAGTTAATGGAGAGGTCCTAAGATCTAGTAAGCACATATTTTCTGGTAATACTCTTTATCTTTTGATTCCTTAGCAGTAGAAGATAGGAAGTTGTTTATTGGAATGATATCCAAGAAGTGCAATGAAAACGATATTCGAGTGATGTTCTCCCCCTTTGGGCAGATTGAAGAATGCAGGATATTACGGGGCCCGGATGGCCTGAGCCGAGGTAAGCAAAGCAAGAAGCTTTTTTTCAGTTTGAGGATGCTGGATGCTGCCTTTTGCAACTCAACCTGGCATTTGAGCTTTTTCTGTGATTCCAAACCACACCCTCTAAGCATTTTCATTCCTGTATTCGTCCCAATAATTGTGGAGGTAGTGAACAACTTGATTCCTTTTTGTTCTTTCCCCAGGTTGTGCATTTGTGACTTTTACAACAAGAGCCATGGCACAAACAGCAATCAAAGCAATGCACCAAGCACAAACCATGGAGGTAAAACAAGTTAGTGGGTGTCAGGAGCAGATGAAATTTGTCAGGCAGTCACTATGGAGTTTCAGGGAAAGCAGAGGGAAGGACAAGTGCAGTTGTGTGTTTCTTCACAAAAACTGCTCCTGGACCTTTGTGTTTGTTTTGCTCTATTTTTAGAGTTTTTAATTATTTTTAGAAATAGAAACGTCATCTGCAGAGAAAATACCAAAATACAAAATAGAATTAAAAGCAAACAAGATTTTGAGCCTTTGATGAAATATGCTGTTTGAATATATATCTGTGTCTGTATGTATGCATAGAGGAGGAGGGGAATGCTTCCAATGTCTGGGTCTTAATTCAGTATTTTTGTGACTGCTGGGGATAGCAAGTATGTAATTGTTTGAATTGCTGTTTGCAGGGTTGCTCTTCTCCCATTGTTGTAAAATTTGCAGACACGCAGAAGGACAAAGAGCAGAAACGAATTGCTCAGCAACTTCAGCAACAAATGCAACAGATCAGTGCTGCCTCAATATGGGGAAACCTGGCTGGTCTCAACACACTTGGACCCCAGTACTTAGCAGTGAGTTTCTGATTTGGGTTCTTTACATCTCTTCAGGGATTGAAGTGTCTGACTGTCTTGCAGTGTTTAATATATTCATTTTTAGAAGGCTCCTGGTAGAAAGGAGCTGGGTTCTTAATCCCCATTTTGTGGATGAGAAGGCTGAAATTGTGTTCCATGCTCTCATCTAGTTGAAATACTTTTATGGGAGGATTTCAACCCTAGTCACAGTAGCTCTAATTACTGAAACCTTGGGTTTTTCTCCTGCATTCTGTAGAATGTGCTTTTTCTTTATATAGTACTGCCTCAAGGTTTACTATATAAATGTCCTTTTCATGTCTATCTGATGACATAGTTCTTGTATTCTTTTATCGTTTTCCTTTATTTCTGTCATCCTCTTCCAGTGAAACCTGAAACAGTACTTGTTACTGTCCAGATAGAAAAGATGATCAGATTGGAAGAAGACTAAATAAACCCAAACCACAACCAACCAAATAAAAGCAAACCCTGCAGAAAATAAAAAGAAGCTACTCTCTTTAGCAAGAATGCTGTAACAGAGGGTAGACTACAGTTTCATTTCAGTTGATTTTGCTAGGTCTGTAAAGGATGAGCTTTTGAAAAACTGATGCACTGTGACTCGGTTGCCAGAGTAGCTCTGACAACTGTATTCATGCAATATAAAGTCTGAGGAAAAGGAAAATTTAATCTCATTCTTGGTATGGTGTATAGTTGAAATGGAGCAATTCTCTTACTACTTTTTCAGTTTTAGTAGATTGGAATTTTTTAAATAAGAGCTAGTTAATGGAACAAGGAATTGGAAATTTCTAAAAACCTTCTGACCTGAAGCTTGAAATGTCTCTTATGTCTACCATGCATAAGGAAAGTAGAGGAGGTCCCCTCTCCTGGTGGCTCTTTGGTTTTGGTACGGCATTGCCATTTGTCCCATGCTGGCAGTGTCAGCTGTATAGTCTGTTTTGAGGTAGCATATCCTTAGGGGTGGCAATCCTGCCTTAAGGGCTTTGAATAGGAATTCTTTCTCACTACTGATTCTGCTTGTTTTGTCTTGGTGTATTGGCTATAATGTTCCCTCAGCATTGCTGATATTGAGTGAGGAAAGCATTTTGCTGTTGCTTTGGCTGCAGTGTGCTGCATGGGCTACGTGGAGCTTCACTGTGGTGGTGTTCTGGCTGTCTTGTTCAGGAAATTCTCTTTACGCTTTGCTGTGATGTGGTGTATGGGCTGCAGGAATTCTTTTGTGACGGCGCTCTGGCTGTGGTGTGATGCAATTTCTCCCGGAGAAGCAGAGCCAGCCCTCACTCTCACTCTTGTTTTGTTTTTTGGTGTAATGTCTAGCTTTATTTGCAGCTCCTTCAGCAGACAGCAGCTGCTTCATCTGGGAACCTGAACACACTGAGCAGCCTCCACCCAATGGGAGGTGAGTTTACTTCTATGAGAAGACAAATTCAGTGCCATACAAAAGAGAACATGGGTAAACAAAGTAGCCAAAGGGCTGTAGGCATTTTAATCTTGAAAATTTGAAATAAGTCGTCCTGAGTTTGCCTACTCCTTTGAAATTAATTCTCTGCTAAAAGTGTGGATGATCCTTCTTAATCTTAGTTGACTATTGTCCCCAAGGTAAGTGGTGGTATTCCCCCAACCTCTGGCATTTAAAATTTCCTTCCCGTAGGAGTAGCAGAAAGAATGTTCTCTGTATTTGTTTTCATCCGAACAGCTGCATATGTGAAGAACTGTGTTTTGAAACAGGCACTCACTAATGCACATGTTTTCAGTGATTCTGGGTTCTTAGTTCCCATTTTCAATGCATCTAGCATTTAAGTTGGAAATATACTGTTGTTAGGAAAGTGAACTAGTGCTCCATTCAGATTCTTTTATTCATTCATTTGAGTTACAGTTAATTATGCCATTACTGTTAGGGAAAATCAGCTTCACAGATATGAGCCAAATTCCTTGCTGTGGACTACTAGTCAGAACATTTATTGAGTATAGCAGTCCTGGGGCTGTAAATTGGTTGTCTCTTTTGTCTTCACCCAGTTGAGAATAATAAAACACGTTAGCAACTCCATTCCCCACATTCTCTAAAATTTTTTGCCAGCAGAAAAATCTATAGTTTTGATTTTAGTACTGAAGACTTTTAATTTTTCAAATTGCCTCCTGGAGTTTTTCAGTAGTTGCCGATATCACGTGCCCTTTCTTTGCACAAGTTCGTCCAAAAGTGTCTTTGTAGATCTGACTTGTGTTGGCTGGTGCACCCATCAGTAACAATTACAATTACATTTACAATGTAATCAATGTAATTACAAATTACATTTGCAAAGTGTTATATTTTCATTTGTAAGAATTTGGTTTATACTGGAAGATGATTCTAAATTCAGTTTCCTACATTGACTTCTTTCATGTTGGACCTCTTCAGAGCTCTTAGATCTAAGCCTCTTGGAAAAAGCAATTATTTTTAAAAACAGTTTCACTGATATCCTGTGTGGAGCTGATCTATAATGGATTTTGTTATGCACATGATCCTGACCTTTCCCCCTTCTTGTGTCTTCTTAAAAACAGGATGTAATGAAGAAAGTACGGCAGTAAGGATTGGGGCAGAGGGAAAGGGGTAACTAGCTGAGATTGAGAAGTTTTCAGGGTAATTCTGTCTTCACTATTAAAAAAAAAGAACAACAAACAAAACAAAAACCCCAAACAAACAAAAAGACAACAATAACAACAGCAAAAAAACTTAAAAATTGAGAAACCAGACATATAAATAGTATGTTGCGTGGTTATTCCAAATCTGTCATTCTCTACCAAAAAAGTTGTAGTTTTAAGGTCTTGACATCTCAGCTGATCTCCTTTCTTGAAATTCATAGAAAGAAAAATCAAGTAGGTAATTAGATCCCAAACTATATCAGACTTTGTAGACAGAATTTAATCTCGACGCTGTTTGAAAGCAGATGGGAAAACAGTGTGATGACAAGAGGACAGGTGCAGTGTGCACATGACAAACTGCTTCAGTAAGGAACAAGCTGCTCCGTTCTTCATTAGCTCCAACACTTGCACTTTTAACCCTCTGTAGCGCAATAAAAGCAAAATAGAAAACTTTTTGGTTTTAACTTCATGCTTTTATGTTACACTGTAATATTGAGAATCTAGATAAAGGCAGAATCCAGTTGTTTTGGGAACTAAATTTGCCAAAGGAAACAGATCCTGCCGTGAAGAGAAATTGAATAAGAGTTAAAAAAAATGAACAAACTGTACTAAAAGTATTAGAAGTACTTTAGAAAATAATTTGTTTATACTGCGCTGTCACATTCTTATGTTGTCTGTTTACATGCTTAAATTACAAAACTGAGGATTTAATTATTTGAGACGTGTGCTTTGCTCCCAAAATACTTTTTGGGATACTTACTAGGTATCCAAAAGATGAGATAACACCTCTGCTTTGGGTGTTCTGATGTTTTTAAATTAAGGGGGATTAATTAAGTTTTGTTTTTAATTACGTTGGGAATTAATATTAGGGATTGTCTGAAATCAGATGAAGAGAGGAAGAATTGTTAAAATAGTCAAAGGCAGAGACAAAAAAATGGAAAATAAGGGAAAAAATGAAGGGAGACACAATTGGAAGAATGGAGTTAGTCTACCAAAGGATGGTTAAAATTCAGGAGGAGATCCATTTTAATGGATCCTCTGGCAGAAAAAGAGAGTAAAATACAGTCAGTACTGACCAAATGGTTTCATTCAAAAATGGTGGTTCAAAACGAAGGTGAGTCAGATTAATAAATTGACCAGTAAAATTCATAAACACGGGCGTCCCTTCCTCCCCCTGCAGTATTCCTTGCTCCCTATGCACAACATGCCTGAGGTTTCCTGTTTTCCTTGCCAGTGTGTTTGACCAGCCTACACATACACTGGCTGATCCTGTGGTCACGAGTTGCCACTTAACGATTGTCTCACAATTGACTGTTGCTTCTTGGCTGCCAGGGGGACCAAGCAAGACATGCTGATGCTCAGCTGATGGTGGGTTGAAGCTGTGACTTTGTGGCCTCTGTGGTATGAGGCCTTCATTAAAGAATTTTGCAGTTACTGCTGTCCCCATACAAAGAGTGTGGAGGGACATGAGAGTGGGAGAAGTTACTGGCCTGATGTCTAGGCAAGTTCTCTAGCTTGCACATGAGGTCTCAGACCCTAACTTAACTTGTACCTACGCTTTTGTTGTCTGGAGGAACACTGCTTGAAAATTCCTGTACTTTGGGGTCTCCATCGGGTGTTTATGGATGACCACCTGGCCTTTTCTGGAATCACATCTATCTGGGCAAAGAAAAAGATTTTCAATTATAATAAGGAATTGCAATGTAAAAAAGATCAGTTACTAGTATTAAGCCTGTTGCATTTGCTGCTTCCCATTTGTCCCTTGTGATGAGCTTGCTGCATCTGTTACACTTGGATGATGGTGGCTCTGACAGGAGAAACTCGGCATTCTTCCCTGTGTTGCAGGACTGAATGCGATGCAGTTACAGAACCTGGCAGCATTGGCAGCTGCAGCCAGTGCAGCTCAGAACACACCAAGTGGCACCGCTGCTCTCACCTCCTCCAGCAGCCCCCTGAGTGTGCTCACCAGCTCAGGTAAGAGACTGCCCATGTTACCCTGGAAGTCCTTCCAGGATCGATGTCACCTGTTTTGTCTATCTCTTATTGTCACTTTCATGTTGATCTTTAATGGAGAAACAGTTTACCAGTAGATTCACTGGCCTCTGTTTAGGGTAGATATCTTTGCCACCAGCAAAGGCTTTTTTACCTGCTGTGTCTCTTCCTCCAAATGGTCAGATTAATTTAGAGTAAAACGAATTTTTGAGGTCATCATGAAGCAGAAAGGTAGGTGACCTCCTTCCAGTCATGTTACTACAATCTCATCACATATTTGGTTTATCTGGCATTTTAGGGAGGCATTGTGGTAAATACACTCTGTTCCTCTCAATATGGAAACACAAAATACCTTTAGCATGAGGTAATGCATTCTGTGCACTAGAACAGTACAGTTTGTATTCCATTAATGAAGACAAGGATATTATAACTTCCTCATAAAAGTAGAATAAACAGACACCTAGCACTTCTACTGGAAAGTAGTTGTCTAGAATTTAGTGTATGAGTTGCACATAAAAATCACTGTCTTCCTTTTGCATGGCTTTTTTGTGTTTTGTTTTGGATTGGGTTTTTTAACTTTAGGTTTTGTACATTATCCGGAGATACTAGAATGTCCAAGTAGCATTCTTTTGCTGCCTTATTGTTAAATGTGATCATTAAATGCAACAAGCAAAAAACTAAAAATAAATTCAGTTGTGCTTATGGCAGACATACTAAGTTTTTGTCACAAACGAGGATCAGTATTCTACTCATTTTTTTCTATCCTATTTTGAGTTATTACTAAATCCTGGCATGGGAAGAGAGACCCTGTATTTTCAGGGTGTCAAGTTTTCCAGCATCTCTGGCTTCTGTCCTGCAGAGTTGATATCCTCACCTGTGATTGTGAGAGACCAAAGGGGGTTGGGGAGGATTAAATTTCCACAGGTAGATTTTGAATTGTGTAGGTGGACCAAGGAGCCGGGCTAAGAGATTATGAAGAGATTACAAGGAAAAGCTGTTTAGAAAACCTTCTGTCACATGATTGGGAGTTAAACCATGGGTGCTTTGCACAGTTTTCTACTTAAAGACATTCCCAAGAAATAATTAGTCCAAAGAGTGTTCTGTTGCAGGACATTTTGTACGTAAAAACTTTGTGGTCTGCAATCCTTAAAAGAGTGAAATTTTTAAATCTATCTTGACTCACAGCTATGTATTCTATTCTATAATTAAAAAACAAACAAAAAACTATGAAGGCTTCAGACTACAGAAGAGCTGCATTTATAACCCACTAAATCATCTTCATCATAAAGGAAGCATGAAGGTGAATATATCTGACAGTTTCTCCTATATTTCCTCATTATTTGTCAGGTTACAATTTGTTGTGACTGGCATTTCGAACTAAGATTTCCTTATTGGCTGTCTCATCTGATGACTGCAGCAAATTGGTTCTTTATTTTGTTGAGGTGGAGAAGGGCTGGCAGGTTGTGAAATTCAAATGTCAGATGTACTAGAAAAAGCAGAAACAGCCCCTTCTCAGAAGTGTGAAAGGACAAGGGCAATGGACACAAGTTGCAGCCGAGAAAATTCTGATTAGATCAAAAAATAAAATTAATGGCAAGAGTGATCAAGCTCAGGAGCAAGGTGCCAGAGGGGCTGTGAAATCTCCCTCATTTCAGAGACTGAGAATGCAATTAGAAAGGACATTTTTAAATTCAGAGGTTAGATCACTTCTGAGTAGACAGTTAGACAGGATGATTCACAGAGGGCCCTTTCAAATTAAGTTATGCTACTACTGAGTGGTTCTTTGGAATTGTCTTCCCTTGTATGAATTTTGACTGTTCCACAGAAGTATGCAGGTTCCTTTCTCCTTGATGAGAGACATATTTCAGGACTCTGTTCCATTTTTTATCGTGTTGGTGGAGGGGCTAGGGGGTGGGAAGCAGCCCATTTTCCAGTACTTTCTGTGCTGAATTCAAATAACCTTCTGATCGTCAGTAATATCAATAAATGGTTGTGTGTCAGCAAGTCAGTTATCACGATGGATCCTTTGTATTAATATCCTATACAGATTACTCAGTTAACTCTTCACAGGCTTGTAACATGAAGCAGGCACTATTGTATTGCTCTTTAAACCTAATTTCAAGTAAAATATTAAAAAGCTTTGTTCAAAAGAAAAAATTTTGGAGGGCATGTTGTCTGTAAGTAGTCAGACATCAAATTCTGAAACAGTTCTAGTGCATTTTGTTAGAGGTATAAATATGCTTCACCTTTTAAAACTACGCTCAAACTACGATCAGGGGAAGCCTCAACGTGTACAGATGCTTTCAATCCCATGATACTTCCTGTAATTATACAGCTTTTTAACTCTTTAGTCTTCAAGCAAACTTGAAATTCTGTTTTGATTAATAGTCATCTGTGCATTCACTCTGTATGTATTCACATAGAAGGCTGTTGGGCTCCACAGAAAACATCTATCCCTCCTGAGCCACACCCAGACCTTGAAGAAACTCAGCATATAGCAGTTCAGTACCATGTGTCAGTAAGTGCCTGCCTTGACTGAGGGACATATGGCAGCATCTACTGTGATAACCTCTTAAACCTAACTGCAGATGAGATGACTAACTCCTTGACTTCTCTCCATCTGTCATCCAAATGTTCACCTGATGCTTATTTGGACATCTCTGCTCAAATTGCATAATTGGTGGAAAAATCCAGACAGTCCTTCTGCATAGTTGCCTTCTTGGTTTACTTTCATCTGCACTGATACCATTTGTATCTGGGGGACTTGGAAGCCTACAAAGTGCAGTCCATGGACTATGGATGGGTTACATGTCAGAATGGTGGAACTCAAAGGCATTACATATTGTTGTTGTGCGGCCTTCCTATCCATTTCAGACAATTTTCTTTAGATAGTTCCAAGCACGCTTGTGTATTTTGATGTAGAATGGGGTGAAGTAAAACCTTCAGCCTTGCTGAAGATCAGCTCTTGGAACTGAACAGTCTGCTGGTGTTATGTAGTCATTGCTGCAGAAACCATGGCCATAAATAAACTGCTAGCTTGAAGTATCTCAGGATAGGAATGACTTGTCTGCCATCTTTTTGACTTGAGCACCAATAAGAATTATCTGCTTCAGAGCAAAATAGAATGGTTGCAAACACTGTGAGATATGTTTCCATTTCTCTTCTAAAGGCAACCTCAAAGGTCCAGCAAAGCTTAGATGATTTTTCTGGCCTTGATATGTCTCTGGCAAAATTGTTTTCAGAGATAGCAAGGTATTTCTGGGTTTAGTGGAACTAAATCAGGTATAGCTCAGTCAGATTCACTGCCTGAATTTAACTTTCCTTCAGGTCATTGTTGGATGATAATGTGACTGAATTAGGACAGATTTACTGTTCTCTCAGTTTACCTACCTCTACAAGTTGTTACTTGATGTCCTTGTCCAAGTTTCATTATGTTTCTAATAATGTCTTTCAGTATCTTTCTACAAAGCTGTTCTTTATTACATATTCAGATTTTCTGAAAACCTTCTTAAGTATTTTCAGCTACTTCCGTTAGAGTTAGCCTTTTTGACTAGATTTAACTCAGTAGATAGATCTAAGAAAACATAGTAGCAAGAAAAAACCCCAACAACCCACTACAAGATGCACAGAAACAATGTTAAGAATTAGGTATAGAGTAAAGAACATGTATAAAACAATATTGATTTTCCATCCCCATTGCTTTGTTCTCTTTTGTGATCTAAAATATAACACAAGAAAAGCAAAAGAACAGAAATGTTGACTAGAACAGTAAACTCCTTCCCTATTAGAAATAACCTGAAAAATAGAAGACTGACATGGGAGAAGGATATGATTACAGCCTGCAAATACATTAGTGTTGTGATGAAAATGAATAGGGAAAAAGCAGTCATTAGATATTTCAAGAAGAGAATTGCAAGATATCAAGTCAAGTTGTCACATGATAATTTAAAAATAAAAACAGATTTTTCTTAGCATAGTGCATGATTAAATCCCAGAAGTTGTGCCTTAGAACATAGTAGAGTCCAACAATTTTTTTTTCACATTGTGCTGAAATTAATGAATGAAAATTGTAACTTTATTACAAAGTCATTGCCTTTGGCTGAAAAAATCCTAGATTCACAGATGGCTCTGTTGGTATATAGGCTATACACGGGAAGCATTCCTTTGTAATACCCCTGTATTTCTGCTCTACTGTTACCTATTTGCCTTTTGTCATCATCAGAAATGGGATGCTGTCTTCAATTCCTACATACATAGGATAAAGAAAATAGAGACAAGTCTTCAGTTTTCTTGGTATTTTCAGTGCTAAAGGATTTCTTGTTTTTGCCTAAAGAAATTTCTGATAAAGGCAGCTAAACTAAAATAACTGTGTGATTTTTATAGTGGTTTAACTTAATTTATTTAAAATTACAGCCTTTTAAAGTAGGGAAGGTATCCATTTTCTCTCTCACTTTGTTCTCTAGTCCTTTTTTCTCCATAGCTGCTGCTCTTTTATTTGGGATAGGTTTGGAAAGGTTTTTAAATGGTGTTCTCATCTGTCAAATACAGTGTCTTTTTGAATATAAAGATCAGCAATGAAATGCTAGAGAAACAAGTGATATTCTAAAATCAAGGTAACTGTATGATTTCTGAACTCTGGCTTTTATCCAGCCAGCTCTGCTAATTTTTCTACCAGCTTGAGGGTTATACTGTAATTTGTTCTTTGTGTTTTTCTAACATTTAACATGCTACTGATAGTAAGACAGAAAATGTCTCCTTTTTGTCAGAGTAAATATCTTAAAATAGTTTTGGACATTGTCTTTCAATTTTTGATTTATTAGGAGAGTTTGTCTTCACATGTACTAGAAGAGGTTTCTCATTCCATCTGTTATTACAAAAAGTGGTCTGAAGTGCAGCTTTTTGGTTCTCATGCAGATTTGGTTAGGTACAACTACTTTTGTTAGGAGGTTGTTAGGCTATATTCAATTTAAATGGTTCCAATATCCCACCCCTGCAGAGACTTTGTGCCACAAACATGAAGTGGTAAATACGTAGAGTGTGTGAAACTTCTTGAAAGTTGCTAACAAGTCTTTTATAAGTTTTAAAGGATGTATACAGTATAAGTGAGAATCACAAAAACATCAGAAAAATTGAAAATGCCTCAAATTCCGTTCTTCTCTTACCTCCTTGGTCAAACTGATAAATTTCTCTGGCAAGCAGACTACAAGATGCCTCTACAACATCAGTCTTCAGTATCTTTTAATTTTTAGCAGCCATAAATACTTTCTAGTGCATCTTGTGCAGTAAATATGAACTTCTTGGTTAATAGCAATACACATAGATTTTCTTCTGCAGTAGTGCACAAATCTGTTAGAAAAACCACTGCTTTATAATCATTAAAGTGCTATGCATTTCTTACTTTATCATGTCCATAAATCTTTGTAGATGACCTCAGTGTGAACTTCTTTTTCTTTTAATATACCTTTTAACATATCATTACAGCTTGGAAAACTTTTTTTTTTTTTTATGGTTTTTGATGTTGACTTCTGTAGAACTAACTCTACCTGGTGTAGAATTTGGTGGGCCATGTAAGCTGCTACTGTCCTAGGTACTATATTGTCAACCTTCTCTTACTGAGTCAATGTAGTTGGAGATGTTGCTGGAACAGAGGACAGACTATTTATTTTTGATGTGCATTTCAAGACTTTTCTCAGTCCTAGCCCCAGCTGTGGCAGCAGGATTTTTAATAGAAAATTATTTAATGTGTCAAAATAATCTGGGCATGTGGTGTTCCTGTTCTGGCAGTATGGGAAAACCGTGTGTTCAGCCTTCTTTAATGTCCCTGGTATCTATGTTGCAGGTCTTTTTCACCTTGAGTGATGTTTCAAGGATATTGTGTTAATATGTGTTAATACATAGCAAGTGACTCTTACTTTAGGCAGCAGGAAACAGGGTATTGCTGCTGGTTACCTTATGTTGAGATATAGAGTTCAGCCAACATTTGTGTAATGTCTCAATCTGACATGTCTTACAATTACTGACATTATTATTGCTACAAAGAGTAGGTGTTATGATGAAGTAGAAATTCTAAAAAAAATGTAGGAAGAGCTCAGAACGTATAAGCAGTATGATCAAGTTGTGTGGGTTTGCTTTTTTTTACATAAAGTATCCTGTGTTGCCTGAATCTGTTCCTTACTAGTTTTTTCTACTGGAATAACTTAATGAAGAAGTTGAATTATCATGAATTAAAAATATGAGTTGAAGTTTAATTGTTTTATTTTAATAGCAGGTTCCTCACCTAGTTCCAGTAGCAGCTCCTCTGTTAATCCAATGGCTTCTCTTGGAGCACTGCAGACGCTGGCAGGTGCTACAGCTGGCCTCAACGTTAGCTCTTTAGCAGGTAAGTTATGTGTAGTGGTGGCTTGGAGGAATAGCTGATTATCATTCCTCAGCCTGTCTCTGGGGTGATTTTTTTCTGCTCCCTGCTTTTTTGTAATCGTGCAGAGCATTTGAAAGGTTATTGGTCTGGCTCAGTGGAAGCACTCAGTCATCTTTTATTTGCTCTTTCTTATACAGGAATGGCAGCCTTAAATGGAGGACTTGGCAGTGGTGGTCTCTCAAATGGGACAGGTAGCACAATGGAAGCCCTCACACAAGCTTATTCTGGAATCCAGCAATATGCTGCTGCTGCACTGCCCACACTCTATAACCAGAGTCTCTTAACACAGCAGAGTATTGGTGCAGCAGGAAGTCAAAAAGAAGGTAGGCAGAAAGTTGTAGAAACTACTTGAGAGGGGTTTTCAAAAGGGCAAGCTTAGCCCTTGCACCTACCTTACCTGCAGATTTTTTATTTGGTGTCATTTTTTAGAATCCAGGAGTTACTGAAGATAAAAAAGGTCTTTGGGATCTTTCTACTAAGGGCTGCCCAAAGTAATTTTTATACAGGATGTTTCTCATGGGGTTTGTCTAGTCTTAAGT